>NC_089506.1:101669432-101976932 GCF_036850995.1 Saccopteryx leptura | reverse complement strand
CTCAAATCTTATGAAAATATTTTATTTCAGCTGTGTGTGGTTGCTTGTAAGTAGTCAAAACCACAAGTGTATATTAGCTAAGAATCAAGGGTAATCCTTAGCAGCTGATCACTTGTTAAATGGCTGGTCTAAAGTTAGGAAAGTACTACCTAGTAAAGTCCACGACATGTTTGTTCTAATCCAGGGTAGTTTGGGTGTCAGAAAGAGAAACCCACTCAAGCCAGTTTAGTTAAGAAGGGACACGGGGGGAAGGACGTGGAGGGGTCTCCTGGGATCTGGAAGGTCTCCAGGCAGTCGCTTGCCATCCCTCATCTGGAGGCCTCCCTGAGAATGTTCTCTATCAACTCATCAAGTTGCTTCCCCTGCAACCCTGGGTTTCCTCACTCAGTCTCATGTGGGTTCTTGCTTGCCACTGCCAGCTGACCCGTATTCAGGTGATTTTGATGGTTAATTTTATGTGTCACCTTGGCTGGGAGCCGGGGTGCTCAGATAATTTGAACAAATACTATTCTGGTGTTTCTGTGAAGATGTTTTTGGATGAGATTAGTGTTCAGATGGGCGGACTGAGTGCAGCGGATCACTCTGCTCAAAGTGGGTGGGCCTCAACTAATCAGCCTTCACACTGGGACACGGGCTCCTTCGGACTCTCAAGCCTGCCAGCCTTTGGCCTGGAGCTACTCCATCAGCTCTCCCGGTTCTAAGGCCTTTGGATTTGGCCTAGAACTAAACCATGAATTCTCCTGGGTATCCGGTCTGCCGACTCACTCTGCAGATTTTGGGATTTGCTGGCCTCCATGGCTGCATGAGCTGATTCCTTATCACAAATCCCCTCCTATGTCTACAGACGTTCTCTGGTGCTTTCTGCTTCTCTGCAGAACCCTGACCAGTGCAGTGACTGTACCGCCTCTGGCTCATGGCTGCTGCAGTGTCCTTTCTGCGTCCCGATACTGGTGCTGTGGGAGGGTGACTGACCTGCTCTTGGCGGTGACTCTTCCTGGTCCAATCAGCAGTGGATGGGGATTGCTGGCTCACCGGACCAGCCCATTCAGAGTACAAACAAAGCAGGTTCTGGGAGGTGTTGTGGATGAGGAACAAACTGTTTCTCACGGTTTTCTTCTTTGGCAAATTCAACTGTTTCAACCTCTGTAGACCCAGGAAGAGGCTCTGATGTCTGTGGGGTCTGTATGTCTCTGAGTTTCACTCCCCGGACACCTGGCATGCTATGTGGCTGCCATTTTATCCTCACTTGCTTTGTAATACCAGAAAAATAATCTGGTCTAACAACACTTTGAGCTTCCGACTGCAAATGTACATTTAGTCATTTTGGGGACAGTGGTATTGTCCACCATGTTGTCCTAGAGCACTGATCTAAGAATCACTAGGCTCTTCTATCTCCCAGCTATGGAACAGTAGGCAAGCCAATTCCCTTATGGGGCCTCAGTTTATGCTTCTGCGAAATGGAGTTAACACCCATCTCTGCAGATATAATGAGGTGGTGCTGTGTGAAAACTCCTTGACAATTTCATTATGATGTAAAATGTTATGTTAAAGCTGTTTAAGAATTCCAGGACATCATAACTAGAAGGTATTGTAAAGAACGCCTAGTCCAACCCCTTAATTGCAAAGATTATGAAACTGAGGCTCAAAGAGATGTTATTATGGCTCTGGACATAAATAGTGATTCTTACAATTCTATGGTTTGTTCTGGTTGCAGTTTCCACCCTCCACCAGGCATTTGTTTTCTTAGCTGGGAGGGTCAGGATCCTGATCCCCGGGCTGCCTAACCTCCTGCTCCTTTTAAGGACTTTGTTTCCTCTGGGGCCCCTGTGAGAGCCCCTCTGAGCTGAGGTGTGTGATCTTCCCTAATAAGCGAGTCAGGACAGGCCAGATGCTCTTCTGGGGGCATATTTGCCAGCGGCGAACATCCAAATGTCTATGGAGGAAGAGTCAAAAGCCACAGATCTGAGTAAGGATTAAGTCATGCGGCAGAATAAAGACCCAGCACACAGGCGTGCGGGCCCTGTGGCCCGGTTTCTGGGATGTGCAGTTTGGCAGAGCCGAGCCTGGGTGCCCAGCAAACAGCTTTTGATCTAACGCCATAGTGGTTTTGAACTTGGAGTGCAGTGCCTTTAATGGTTCTTGGCTCGGATTTCCCAGGTTAATTTCCTGACATCTAAGGAGCTTTGTTTAGCGTATGTAGCTTCCTGCCTTTTATGTCAGAGCCTGTGAACTGACGGAATCAGGGAATGAGCCAAGATACCTGGGGGTGGGGACAAGTGTTTAAGACTCTTTTCTTAGTTTGATTTTCCTTAGTCACACACTGGCCCTGAGTCACTTTTTTTTTTTCCTGACAGTCACACAATAGGAGGCTCTTACATAAGATGCTAAAGGGAGTTAGGGAAGGGCTGGAGCCTGTCCTGCAGGGGTGAAGTGCTGGAGAGGTTTTGCCCTAGCTTTGTGACTTCGCATGGGTGTCCCGGAGCCTTTGGGGAGCAGTCAGTCACCAAAGGCCCTTGTCCTCAGCCCCCTTCACAGTTCTCTCCACTCTTGTTCTCCACCATTCCAAAGCTTCTGGCAGCCCTGGGCCAACAGGACAGAGCCAATGCCCCTTCACCCCTTGTCTGGCCTGAGCAAACTGCCCCTCCTCCCAAAGGCCTCTCTTCCCCAGTCTGCATTTGCATCCCTTCTGTTGGTCTGACAGCACCGTTTTATCAGAGTTTGCTCAATTGTTTGTTTGTCCTTTATATGGGTGAGCTCCAGGGTTTCTAGAAGATTCTGAACAGCTGGGCTGTGCCTCTTTGACTTAGTGTATAAGGTGCCCCTGCAGACAGGAGCCTAATAAGTGTTTTTGACTGTGGCAGATGTTGCAACATTTACCTCTCTCCAGGGGCCCTGATGAGGCTCAATTAACATTTCAGACACACACCTTTCAAGTGTGAAGTAGTTAAGTTTGGGAACTCAAATGTAAACAAATAAAGAAACAAAACATAATTCCTTTTACTTAGTAGGGGCTGGATTCATTAGCTCAGGAGATACAGGGAGGCCCTCCTGCCAGTGAGAAATCATTTAGAGCATATTAAATGGCAAGGGCTCTTAGAGAGCATGTCCTATAAGCCCACTGATGCGTGGGCCCCTGTGTGCTGATTTGCTTTTTATTTCTATAACCACAGGCAGGCCTCAGCTTCTCAGCATCGGAGAGGTGCTCAGTCCATGTTTGCTGAGTGAATGACTGCAGTCACACGGGAGCTCAGACGTGAGAACGGTCTCCTGCTTCCACGTAGTTGGCTGGTGTGGACCGCTGACTGCTTCGAAGGACACTCATGCTGGGCGTGAGGACCTTGGATGTCGGGAAACTCCTCAGAACCTCACAGCTCGGTGAGAAGGAGATCCCAGGTCCAGGCCAGCAGGAGATCAGCTGCCACTGTTGTGGCCATCAGGAACCTGGAGGAGCCTACCTCAGCCTTGACAATGTCCCAACAATCTGAATATCTGGTAACATGGGGACAGAGAAAAATGCTCCCTAACGCAGAGCTCCTGGGCCATAGCTTCCTCTCAGGGCTGCCTAGAGGAAGTTGTTAAGGGGACACGGGGCATGTGGGTGAGGCGTGGATGGAGTCCAGGGTCACCCAACACAGCAATTGACCTTAAAAATCTACCCTCTCACCAGTTATAAAAAAAAAATGAACAGTACAATTCTTAGAAACAAAAACAACTCAAATGAAAAGAGTTTTTTTGTTCAGGAATTCTCACAGCCTCTGTAACTCTTGCCTTTCTCTTTCCCCCATCTGTGTTTTTCTGTTTCTGTTTCATTGTCTTTCTCTGGTTCTGACACAAACAAACATGAGCACACACAAACACAGCTCAGTTAATTCTCTCATCCGATTGTTATCGTCGTCAATCTTGGACGCCCTGCTTTGCAGCACGGATACAGTCCCGGTGAGCAGAGAAGATACCAGCATTAAAGTTGAGCTGACCCGTATTTCCAAGGACCTACTTGGAATTGTCCAGAGTTTTGTTGGCAGGGGCTGAAGAGAGGCAGGGGGGCCGTTTGGACCCCCAGTGGGACGGAGCGGCCTGTGCAGAGGGACAGTGGTGTCACTGGCCCAGGGCCCAGGGCCGGTCATCACAGGGACAGTGAGGTCAGGCAGGAAGACCTCCTGGTAACAGGGACTGCTGTGCGTGCGCAGGGCCCATTTCCCTTCCTGGGCTGGCCTTTGGGTGAACTCTCTCATGTTCTGGAGCCAGGCGGGCTCAAACTCCAGTGTGGCCCAAGTTAGGAACTGGGGCCAGAACAGCAGGAGAACCAGGAGAGTGGGAGGTCTCCATGGCCCGTGGAGAAATGCCAGTGATAGGAGACCAATTCTGGAACCTTCTTAAGCAAGACACTTTAAAATCCTGAAGTCAAGGTTTTCTATACTGGGAAAATAAAGATTGTTTATAGTGCTGAGGCTAGGGAATGCCCTGCTTTCTAATTTAACTTTTTTTTTTTTCATTCCTTATTTCCTCTACCAACTAGCTACCTCCCCAGGGCGTTCATAGGAATAATGAGAACACATGTAATTGCTGTGAACCCCTTAAAAGAGAAAGTGCTATATAAACACGGAGTAGTTTATGTGTGTACATAAAATATCTCTTCTCCAGCTAGAAGTTTCTTATTCATGGAGCTAAATGAAACAGGTTTATTTGGAGTAGCAGTGATCCCAAAGGGCCTGTGTAGTGCAAAAAGCTTGTGTTTGGGGAAAGTATCAGAACTGTTTCTAGCATGCATCTCTTCTCTCCCTCAGTGGAACCTTTGTTCCTGCCTTTCTCTCTCTGTCTTACCTAACGAGCCTGGTGGAGCATACTCTCCTAGGCTTCCCTGCCGAGATCATAAATGGTTTCAGGCAGTGGTGTGTTGGTAAGCAACTCTTTTAACACCTGGATCTTGGTGGGTGGGGTGGGGGGAGTCTTAATTTGTGTTTTTTGCCAATTTCCACAATATAAATACTGCTTGCCACAGCCAGTTTCAAGCTATTGATATGGCTGGTGTGGAGGTGGGGAGAGAGGCACATCGAACACCATCACACGAGTTTCCTACCATCCGAGTGAAAGAGATGTAAGTAACCTGAGAGCACAGATAATAAAGTGCAGCAAACATATTACGAACTGATGAGGTTGGAGAATTTCTTACATTTGTTTTTAAGATTATTTCATTATAAATTTTTGTCATTTGATTTTTAATAATGCTTGCATTAAAAACTGACTTGCAAAATTTCAGAAAACTTACTGGTTGGCCCTCCCCAGCTGGGCTGAGCTGGCTCCAGTGCACCATCGTGCTGAGGTGCCGAGCTGGCGTGGGCCTACCCCCCACCCCCACCCCCAGAATGACACTGTCTTTATTGCCAGAAAGGAGTTTAGTTGCACCTCCTTGCATTCACATAAGTCCAATGAGATCCAAGAGTAGCCACAAAAGGCCTTTTTTCCTTCCTATTGAATTCATTGGGGTGACACTGGTTAACAAAATTACACAGGTTTCAGGTGCACAGTCCCACAGCACATCTCTGTCTGCCGAGTTGCACGTTGAGCTTGGTACGATCTTGGCTCTGAAGCCCCTGAACCTCTGGCTTCCTTTCCCAAGCATCTGTTGCATGTTCCCACTTGGATATCACACTGTAAGTCTGAAGGACTTTGTAAATAAATTTTCCCCCATTAGCATCCCTGTCTGACTGTATTCAAGTTAAAAATCTTAGTCACTGTCTTCCTCTTTCTCTCTCAGTCTTTACCTGTGTCTGCCCACTGTTGCCAACTCCTCCTCTGTGGCGTCTCTTGAAGCAGGTTCTCAGACATGGCTGCATGTCAGGATCACTGGGGAGCTTTAAACAAGTACAGCTGACCTTTGACTAATGAGGGTTTTGGAGGAGCTTCTCTGTCAGTCAAAACTCCATGTAGCACTTGTGACGCCTCAAGAACTCGACTACGCCTAGCCTGCTGTTGACTGGAAGCCTTGCCCATAACATAAACAGCCTCTTAGTACACATTTTGTATGTTACAGGTTTTATACACTGTATTTTTAAAATAAAGGAAGCTAGAGAAAAGAAGATGGTACTAAGAAAAGCATAAGAAAGAGGAAATACACCTACAGTACTGTATTTATCAATACTTGTAAGTTTACATTGTCTATTTATAAAATGAAAAACATCTGTGTATCAGTGGACCCACGCCGTTCAGACCCATGGTGTTCAAGGGTCAACTGTGCTGATGTCTGAGTCCCCCTCTTGGAGATCCTGATGTAACTGGTCCTGGCGCTGCCGGGCATCATGGCTTTGAGAAGCTCCCCAGGTGACCCTGCTGCTCCATCAGGGCTGAGAACCCGTGTCCTTCCCGTTCTTCTCCGTGCCCTCCCTGGAAGACAGTAAAATGGAAACCGGGCTTGGGAGTCCAGCAGACCCAGGCACGAGTCTTGGCTTTGCCACCTGTAAAGCTCTTTAAATCTCTGAGCTTCCCTTCCACCAAACTGTGGAGTGGGAATAAAAACCCCAGTCACACGGGGTTATGTAAAAATACTTCGGTTCAGAGCTTGACTTAGTAAAAGTCAGATTCCTTCTTGGTATTTCAGTGATCTCCTAAGTGACCTCGTCTCTCCTTACTCCTCAGACTGTATATCTCAGACACCACTGCTAAAAAGATTATTCTCCAAAGCCAAACGTCCGTTTAAAAAACCCCTGGCTCCCCATCAGCTACAATTGGCCCCCACGTCAAGGTTCTCAAGGATCTCCCGCTGTACCTTCCAGCCTCGACTTCCTCGACTTCCACCAGGAAGGTGGAACACTCAGGTCCGTGAATGCACCTGCTGCTTCATTTTCAAACCTTCCTCTTCCTGCGGAGTTTTCCTGGAATGCCCTGCCGGCCCCTCCCTCAGTAACAGCTCACAGCCTGCAGGTCTTCCTTTCCCAGAAGACTCTAAGGAAATCTCCTTTCCCCAGACCCTCTTCACCCGCTCTCTCCTCACTGAATGTAGTAGACATCTGCACTGCATATCCTCAGCCCGAAGCCTCCTGGGCAACAAGGAATCCTCTTTAGCTACTGTCCCTGGGACATGGTCAGTGAGAGAGGCTGATTATGTAACCACATTATCAGCTTCTTAGCTCAGAGCTGCCATTTTCGGAAACTGCTCCGACTGGAGGGTGAGAGAAGTGACTGAATCTGAGGTCCCCCGCCACCCCTGCAGCCCCTGTTCTCTACCTCGGGCTTCCCAGGGTGCCCCGGAGCACATTCCGCACCGGCTGCAGCTCAGTTTCTCCTGGACACTCAGAATGGTAATCCCTGGGCCTGAACGCTGATCGCAGCAGCTCTCTCCAGGGTCCTGTCAGCCCCAGGTAATCGGCAAGGATGGAAACGAGGAAGCTGAGGGTCACTCCTGCTCAGCCCGTAGTTTTCACTGCCACTTACCCCTGGGAGCACTGCATGTGACAGGGAAAGGCATTGAATCACTTGTCTCCCTAAAGAACACATGTCTAATACCACTCACAATAAAAGAAACATTGATTTTGGAGCAATTGATTTAAAAGTTTTGTCTAAGTTAGGGATCGGGAACCTATGGCTCAGGAGCCAGATGTGGCTCTTTTGATGGCTGCATCTGGCTTGCAGACAAGTCTTTTAATAAAAAAATAATAACGTTAAAAATATAAAACATTCTCATGTATTACAATCCATTCATTTCCTACTGCTCCTGTTCATGGTTGTGGGTGGCTGGAGCCAATCACAGCTGTCCTCTGGGACAACACCAAATTTTTATTGGATAATGCGTAAGGTACATGGGTCATTGTATGGCTCTCATGGAATTACACTTTAAAATATGTGGCGTTCATGGCTTTCTCAGCCAAAAAGATTCCCGATCCCTGGTCTAAGTGAAAGTTAACTTCTTTACCTAGGCCGTTCAATACCCTATTATTGTACTGTAAACATTTTGAGTGAGCACGGCCTAAGTTCTCAGTTTCTTGTGTTTTGACCTCTTGTGTTCAGTCTCCTAGCTGAGTATCACCATCATCGCTGACTCAGTTGGATAAGTTGGAAACCTTAGAGTCCGCTTCAACTCTATTCCTGCTTTACTTTCCAAATCTAAGCCTCCACGTGTTGTTGACTCCACTTTCCAAAGGCCACGTGCCTGGCTACCCTTTCCATTTCTACCACCATTCGCTTATTTCAGGCTTTCAGTTTCTCTCAGTTGGTCTGTGGCACAAGTCTCTGACCTTCCTTCTCCATGACCCACTTTACTTGCTGTCTGCTATGTCATTCTAAAATCTGATACATCATACTCATGCTTAAAATTCTGTTTTACCCAAAGAATTAAGTCTAGACCCTTAAATATGGCTCACATGCCTTCACATCTGACTCCAATCGACTGTATCAGCCCCATACCCTTGCCTTACCTCGTTTAACCTGTGTCCCAGGCACACCACATACTTCAGGGGACTTCCGGGCCTCCGTGCCTTTCTGTCTGCTGTTCCCTCTGCCTGGAATGCCTTTCTCAGCTGAACAGTCAACTCACCTATTAAGTTTCAGCTCAGAAGTCATCCTCTCCACAACCTTTCTTAACTCCCTCTGACAAAATTTATGATTTCTTCTTTTGTGTTCTCACGGCCCTTGGTTCAAACCTTATTCAGCACTTGGCTGAATGATTTTAATTATTTTAATTATGTTTTCATGTCTGCCCTCACTCAACTGTGGCTTAGTCATCTTGGTGTTCCCCAATGGCCCAATGCAGAGGGAGGGGTCCCACAGATGTTTGTGGGTAAGTGAGCACATTTCCTGTCTTATGTGGCACATGCTCTCTCTTGTTCTCCGTGAGAGACATCTCAACAGACCAAGTGGAGAGGTCCTGAAGCAGATAAGAATATAGGCATCTTAAAAGCTCTGTTGTTTGCCTAGAAGAAAAGTTCCTCCCAGATCCAACCTGGCGAAGAATATTGAAGTGAGCCATGGCAGACAGGTGGAAAGTCTAATCTTCGCCCTCAGAGAGGCTGTGTTTGGAGAACCCGTGTTGATTTTAACTTGAGTGTTAGCCACCCATAAACTGCTGCCAGAAATCCCTCCGGGGCTGGCCCAGGTTACAGAGCACGTGTAGATTGTTTTCTAACCTGTGCTTTGTCCAAATAGCTATTCCCAGTTTGCAGCCTAGTGTGGAGTTCCATTTCATGGTTCACTGGATATTTTAGAAAAATACCAGCAAACATTCTAATTTTTTTTTCTCCCCTCACAGTATGTGAAGTTTAGGTTGTTTATTCACATGGCTCAGATTTTTCAAAGAACAGATTGCTGATAATGACCATTCCGTCTCCTGGCCCTTTCCCAAAAGAACCATATTTAAGCTGTCAGTAAAGTTGAATGTCCACAAAACATTACTCTCCAGTGTAAGTCCAGGGGGTAGGTAGGGGGAAACTTTGGAGTCCTTGACAGAGCCAGAGCACCAGACTCATGTAGAGACACTGTCACACCTGGCCATTTTCTGGGAGATCTAGCCATATTGAAGGCATAAACAAATGAATGAACAAAGGAATCCTCCCCCATAACTTGAAAAAAGGATTTGAAAATCCAACTTCATGTTTAATGTTATTTTCCCTCCTCACCAGTCTTCCTCCACTCTCCCCTCCAGAGGTTCACCCGCTAGCTTTTGGACACTGACCTGGTGAAGGTTCTGGACTAACCTTTACCTTGCCAGATTAAACTGTAAAAGAGACCATCAGTGATCATTGTGCAGGACTGGAGGCTGGAGGACTCTCTAATGAATTCTGGCCAAAACAAGAGGAAAAGCACTTTTGAAACAAAAGTAAGAGAATCTCAAGAAATAATAGTAAGGTATAAAATGTCCTCATTCCCTTTATTTAAGATAAGTCCAGGGAGGTGGTGTTGACAAAACCCAACTGGGCGCTAGGAAGATATTGGTGAAGCAACTGGTTGGTGAAAGGAGGAGGGTTTGGCATAGGATTGGCTGATTCCTGTTAGAGCTCCAGCAGGGATGAAGAAGACGGTCACCATCATGGGAAGGAGCTGCTCCAACTCCATGTCAGCAAGTTCATGGCCAAGGGAGCCTCTGTCAATGAGGCTGGTGCTGCCTGTGTCTGCGTGGCAAGGTTTGGGTGAAGTCTACTTGTCAGAACCTTCAAGAACCAATGTTCATTAAACTAAAACAGGTATTCTTAGAATGCAAAGACAGTTAATAGGTTACATGAACCAATGAACAATATTTTATGGAATAGTGAAAGATGTAGGAATGTATAGCTGTGGTTTGAGTTGTGCTACCCCACAGGGTGAGTACAGCCACCACCTGTCAACTCAGTGAGGCCCTGGAGTGAAGCTACTTTTGATTGCCTCTCAAGGCACTTGGGAGCTCGTATCATCTTGGATATCATACCAAGATAGGGACTAATAAGGTTCTCTTTATTGGCTATACCCTGAGGTGGAAATGGAGGTTCTCAGAGGGCACAGCCTTGGTCACACAATTATATTATGGGGACAAATCAAACTCCCAAATAGTAAAGTGCAGGGGGTCATGTCCCTTACTTCACTTGATACTCACAGGATATTCACTCACTCATTAAAAATTGACTAGGCAGCATATGCCAAGCTCTGTGCTAGGGATTTAGAATATAAGAAGACAGATTCTATCTTTAAAATGCTCAGAGCCCTGTAAGGGAGGCAGATAAGGATATTCGCTCTGATACCACAGTGTGAAAACATCAGACTAGATGTATGTGCAGGATGCTATGAGAACACATCAAAGGAGGACTGCATCCAACCTTAGAGAAATTTCAGGCAGAAATTTCTTTTTTTACCTTGAATTGGTTTTCAAGGTAGAACCGGATGCAAGTTACAAGGTGGCAGGGGGCAGGGTTTGAATTTCTGGGAGTGAAAATAGCATTTGTAAAGATACAGAGACATGAAAAAATATGATGACTGGGAAGTAGCAGGTAAGGAATAAAGGGACCTTGTGATGGTACCAACATATTTATTTTGACATAACGAGGATCAATGGGATACTTCTTCTTAAATCAACTTTTTTGGCATCTATTGGCAGGCATGTCTGCCTGTCTAACCACTGCCCTGATTAAGATGCAGAACGCTTCCTCTCTCCCAAAGCTTCTTGTGCCCCTTTGCAGTCAACACCCTCTTCCATTCCCAGCTTCATGTACCCGCTGGTCTGTTTGCAGGTTAATTTTGCTTGTGCTAGAATTTCATATTGATAAAATCATACAGCATGTTATCTTTTCTACTTAGCTTTTTTTACTCAGTCTATCTTTGTGATTCACCCATGTAATTGGGTGCATCAGAAGTTTATTCCTCTTTATTGTGAGCAGTATTCCATTGCATAAGCATACCACAGTTTGTCCATTCATCTGTCAATTAATATTGGTGTTTCCAGTTTTAGAATATTGTAAAGTCGCTGTGATCATTCCTGTACAGATCTTTTTGTGGACATGAGTTTTAATTTTTCTTAAGTAAATAACTATGCAAATATCAAATAAACACATAAAAATATGTTCAGCATAATTAATTATCAAGGAATGCTGGCCCTGGCTGGTTAGCTCAGTTGGTTAAGAGCATCGTCCCAAAACAACAAGGTTGTGGATTCGACCCCTGGGCAGGGCACACATGGGAAGCAGTCAGTAGTGCACAACGAAGTGGAACAACAAACAAATGCTTCCCTTCCTCCTCCTCCCTCTCTCCCTTCTTCTATTTATCTCTCTCTCTAAAAATCAATCAATCAATAAAACCCTGGCAGTTTGGTTGGCTGGAGCGTTGCCCAGGTGCAGAGGTTGCTGGTTATATTCCCTGGTCAGGGCACATACAGGAGCAGCTTGATATTCCTGTCTCTCTCTCTCTCTCCCTGCATCTCTCAAAAAAATATCAAGAAATTCAAATTAAAACCACATTACGATATTAGTAAACACTAATGAGCATGCCTGAAATGAAGAAGATTGGCTATCTGACCTTACAGGTTGGCGAGGAGGGGGAGGAACTGGAACGCCCATACCCCGCTGACGGGAAAGGGAAATGGTTCGTCTATTCGGAAAACAGCTTGGCAGTTTCTTATATACACAAGCGTTAACTCAGCAATCTCATCCCTGAATTTTTCACCGTTGAATAATTTTAAGCACAAGGCAACAATATAACAAATTCTGTTTTTAAAAGTATACTCTAGTGACATTGAGGATAATAAATTATTTGTGTTTAGACAGTTCTCTTATATATTATTCATATTTTAATTTTTATTGTTGAAAAATCATCCATCATGTTTAAATACTATAGATGGGTAATTATTTCCCTATTGTGGAGAGTTAAATAACGTTAAATATTTCACTATTTACTGTAGTTATGAATAAACTTCTTCATGTATATGACAGTATTGTTTCTGCTGAACTACTTCTCTAAAATGAGCTCTGAAGATTGGGAGCACTGAGCTAATGTTCTTCAATATCTTTATGCTTCTTGCTGCTAGGTAATATTTTGAATGCTGGAGGATTGCACCAAAACAACAGGGTACATGTTACTAATTGTTTCCTATTGATTCAAGAAATATATGTTCAGCTAGATTATGAATTAACTGACACCAGTAGTGTAAGATACAGCAGAGTTTTGAACTTGTGTCCCTGATCTTTCCTTAGTCTAGGGTATTTTGTTTTCTTCTGTTTGCTGCTGTTAACCAAATTGTTTCTTCTTCTGCTTAAACTTGTACTCACTCAGAACTTGACCTGGAGAACCCGACGCTGCTCCATAGCTGGTGTTAATGCTAGGGATACGAAAGTAAACATGCAGAGTTCACGTTTCCAGAGAGCTTATGGTCTGGTGACCTTCCATACGCCTCCTCTCTGTCTGGAGAAGATCTCACGTGAACAGACTGAATGATAAAAGGAAGGAGAGAAAAAGTGTTAAAAGTCATATCTTGGGTTGCAGCTTGGGTACCGGTTTTTGACCCAGCTTCCAGGACCATGCTGAAAGACTAGAGGAAATTGTGTCCTGTGTCATGCTGGGTTTGGCTGGGTCAGCTGCATGGGTGAATGGGGTCTGGAATGAGGAAATCCAGATTTCAGCGGGGATGACTACAGGATCCAGCGTGAGCTGAAGGAGAATGCATACGGAAGCACTCAGCGTGGAGAATGAAAGGTTGATGCAATAACTGGGGGAGTCTGAGGCAGGCATTCTGATTGGGTGCATTTTATTGTGAATGACTCACCTTTTTTGAGTTCTTTCTTTTGGGGCTGGCATTGTTCTAGATACCAGAAAAAAGGAGAAGAAAAAATGCTTTGAGGGCTGGAGATCAAGATGTTCCAAGAAATGTCTGGCTCCTATCCGTGCAGGTGAAGTAGGAGGCAGTGGAAGTAGTGCATTCAGTTTAGTGTGTTCTCACTGTCTCCCTCGCCCCTGCCCTCTGTGTGTCCTTTTCTCTACCCTCTCCCTTACTCCCCTAAGGCACAGCATGGGCCTCAGATACCAAGCTAGCACTGTACTTTATCCTAGCCCCTGGCAGAAGCACTTTGCCCAGGCCTGCACCCTACTTTTGGATCACAATCATAAATGCCTGCAAATGCCAGCCAGGTCAGCCAAGGGAGTAAAGAAGGATTTTGTGAGAATCAGTGGTATGCCTGCTGAGAACTAGACAGTGTTTTGCCCCTCTCAACAGGGCAGCTGCTGCTGCTCTGAATTATTAGTGCTAAGGATGCTGATGATATAGGATGTTACAAGGTGGTCCCAGATTCTGGGAGTAGGAAAACCAATTTGAATTTGAAATCTCACTATGCTTAAAATTTGGAAATCCAGTTCATTTAAGCTTCATTGTTATAGTTTGTATTGGGCAAATAAATTAAGACTTTGGACTGGATTCCACTGGGGGCTTTCCATCTGTGCTTCTATCCCATGCAATGACACTTTGCTTTTTCTTTCCCGAAGCCTGTAACTCATTCTTTTGCTCTCTCAGGGCCAGGGAGGTGACTGGCCAGCTAGTCAACTTCTTTCTTTCCCTTTTTCTTCTTCTTCTTCTTTTTGAGTGTGTATGTGTGTGTGTGTGTGTGTGTGTGTGTGTGTACGGGAGGGAAGAGAGAGAGATGAGAAGCATCAACTCATAGTTGCGTCACTTTAGTTGTTCACTGATTTCTTCCCATACATACACTGACTGAGGGACTTGAGCCGAACCAATGACCCCTTGCTCAAACCAATGACCTTGAATTTCAAGCCAGAGACCTTTGGGCTCAAACTAGAGACCATGGGATCATGTTGATGAGCTCATGCTTAAGCCTGTGACCTCACCGTTCAAACCTGGGGCCTCAGCATCCTAAGTCGATTCACTATCCACTATGGCACCACCAATCAGGCTACTAGTCAGTTTCTAAGGGTGATAATGGCTTAGTAATGACATTAGCTTTTGCCTTCAAAGCCATGAGGCTAATGGGGAAATTTAAAGAACCAGAAGTGGTGCAAATGATCATTGGTGGGTTGGCTCTTTTGGTCCCAGCTGTCCTCAAACCATCTGGACATTCTGTGAGCTCTGACCATATCTAAGCTCAGTTCCCTCCTTGAGGGTTCTAGGGTCACTTGATGATTATTCATGAATGGGCTCACTGGGGCCCGGGGCTTGGAATGAGGAAGGGATGGCTGTAGGGGTGGTACCTATGGAGAGACAAGGAGCTCTTGCTGTGTAGTCCAGGGTTAGCACTAAGGCCCCATCTATGGTGTCCAATATGGAGCCACTAGTCACATGTGGCTATTTATTTATTTTTTATTTTATTTTTATTTTTTTTTCCATTTTTCTGAAGCTGGAAACAGGGAGAGGCAGTCAGACAGACTCCCGCATGCGCCCGACCGGGATCCACCTGGCACGCCCACCAGGGGCGACGCTCTGCCCACCAGGGGGCGATGCTCTGCCCATCCTGGGCATCGCCATGTTGCGACCAGAGCCACTCTAGCGCCTGAGGCAGAGGCCACATGTGGCTATTTAAATTTAAATTTAAGTTGATTAAAATTTAATAAAATAAAATATTTTTAGGCCTTTGACTGCACTAACTACATGTGCACAATGGCCACATTTGGCTGGTGGCTACCATACTAATCAGTGGATGTAGAACATTTCCATCATCACTGGAAGTTCTATTGGACAGTGTTGCTGGACCACCAACCTCATTAGAAACAAGTGCGGAGTCAGAACTGAATTCTGGGCCTAGCTCAACCACTCACCATGACTTTGGACAAATTATTTAATTCCTTTGGACCTTGTTTCTTTATTGGTAAAATTGAAATGGTAACATTTTCCACTAGATTCATTTGAACATTAAAGGAAAACACAAATATACTGGCACTATTGTGATTAATAATGTTAACAAGTTCTGAAACCCTCCAAGCCAGAATACTGGCCTGCCTATGGGGAGAAGCCAGGCCTTACACTCAGCAGAAGCTTTTGCTGACCTTCCTATGGTCCTTAGTCTGGTTCTCAAATTTTACTGTAATTATTTTGCTTGTTAACATAATCTTAGAAAGATCCCCTGGGTGCATGTATACAGGCAGGACAAGCAAAAAGGCAAAACTATAATGTGGATGCTGCCTCAAAAATTGTGTAGTACACAGTCTACGCAACTGTCCCACATAGGCTGAGCATGCACCTGGATTAGTGAAGAAAGGAGAACCTGAGGGGTCAGTTGGGTCTGGTTAACAATGGGTGTTGATAATATTGGAAAGCAACTGGGAACAGATATAGCATCTGGTATGTGGCAGGTGTTCAAGCAATACTTGCTAAATAAATATATGAACCACGCAAAAGTGAAGGTCAACAAACTTCTAATGACCTTGGCTACTTACTGACTTCCCAATCAGTATGAATCCTTGAGTTAATGTAGAAGGGAGAGTGATGATGGGGTGAGGTTGGGATTATCTTGCAAATAAGACACAAGAATAGTGAGGTAGAATAGCCTCTATTTTATTGGGTATCTATGTTCCAAGGATTCTGCATGTTTATCTCCATTTCTTACAAATACTCTGCAAGGTAGGCATCTTTATCCCTATTTTATGGTAGAGTGAATTGCCTGAAGTCACCTGGCTTTGTACAACCATCAGCTGCGAATCCAAGATTCAGACCTAAAGTCCACAACTTTCCTGCTGTGCCAAGATGCCCTTGAGCAGGTAGCGCATTCTCTCTGAGGAGGACTGTGTTGCTCAAGCTTTAATGCAAGAAGCTGAAAGAACTTCTAATCTTCAGGTGAACTCTTGACTTGACTGATACTCTTTTTGGTTTAACTTTGTTCTTAGACTAGTCTGTTCCTGCTACCATTTACACAAGGATTTTACAGTACTTTACGATCAGGTACCTTGAATATGCAATATCAATAAAGTTGTTCCTCCCAGTTGAAATGGGAGAAATTTCAACACAAGGAAGTTACACGAGTTGTTTGAGAGTGTTAAGAGTGAGTCATTGGCCCTGGCCGGTTGGCTCAGTGGTAGAGCGTCGGCCTGGCGTGTGGAAGTCCCGGGTTCGATTTCCGGCCAGGGCACACAGGAGAAGCGCCCATCTGCTTCTCCGCCCCTCCCCCTCTCCTTCCTCTCTGTCTCTCTCTTCCCCTCCTGGAGCAAAGATGGCCCGGACGCTGGGGATGGCTCCTTGGCCTCTGCCTCAGGCGCTGAAGTGGCTCTGGTCGCAACAGAGGGACACCCGGGAGGGGTAGAGCATCGCTCCCTGGTGGGCGTGCCGGGTGGATCCCAGTCAGGTGCATGCGGGAGTCTGTCTGACTGTCTCTCCCCGTTTCCAGCTTCAGAAAAATACAAAAAAAAAAAAAAAAAAGAGTGAGTCATTGAAGAAGCAAGTATGGAAATGAAAACGTTTAGGACACTGTTGGGGGAACTGAAATGAGTCTGTGACATATAATAATGTGCATCTATTGCTCTGGTTATCAAATAGTTTAATGCTTTTTGCTTCTTCGACTTCAGTGCTTGTAGTTGTTAATGCTAGGATGACCAAAACAATGCCAAGAGATTTTAGATCATATAGAACACAAGCATCAATCACAGGCCGTTCTGCCTGGAGATCAGTTTTGCTCATGTGAAAAGAGTGTCTGGTCACCGGGTCTTACTTGTTACCCGTGTTCCTACTAACACCTTTGTGAACCCTCTAAATTCAAATCTCCACATGGTCAAGGGCATGTGGGAGAGCAGCAGGCAGAATGGTGCAGGGGAATCTCTCTACAAAGGTCCTGCCTGGACTGTTCCTTTTACTTTTATCGCATTTAGATGATGCTTTTCATGTTGTGGGCGTGGCTGCATCCCCTTCTGTTCCAGTGAGGACCACCCTGCTGTCCTGCATAGGGTGACCTGAGGGTGGGATGCCCAGTTCTGTTCTGGGGATTTTTGGAAGGCACTTTGAACGAAAGAAAAGAGAAAAAAATAGAAATCAAGCATTTGTTCAACCTGATAATTGCTCTGAGATAGTGTTTTTTAAAATGTGATACAGGAAACACTACTTCCATGAGCTGCTCTGTGATAAAAGGATTTGGGGCCCAAAGATTTTGCAGATGTTGCATATTATATTACCCGTGTGGAGGTTCACAATCCAAGCTGGCATACTAAATGTTAAAAGAAACCTTCTAGGAAAGAGCCCATCTCTTTTTAAGACACTTTTTCTAAAATTTACTTGAACGTGGAATCCCATCTGTCCTCTCCCACCTATCACATCTCTTAAGACCCAATGAAAACACTTGGATCTTAAGCATTGAGAGAGAATGAATTCGCTAGCTTAAAGAAAATGAGAGCCCTCTTTCCATTGTCTGTTGCTCAACTTAGTCAATCCCAAAGTCTGCTTAGCAAACCATCAATGAATCAGGAAGCTCACAAAATGTATGTAAGTCATGGAAAGGTACATTCTTTTGACCAGAAAAGCACCCACTGCACAGGCAATGTTCAGCAGAAAGAGAAAGGCCACAGGATCATCCTCCCGAGTCCGGCTCATTTGCAGTCACTTCCTCAGAGGATTCTCACTGACATCTCGCTCGAGGTTGGCCCCCTCCAATGGCATACTCCATAGAAGTTGCTCCTTACCTTCAGAGCACTTATCTCCTCTGTAGTCAGTCATCCACTAGCCTTGGCTTATGGCTTCCCCTGGAATAAAAGCTGCCAGAGAACAGGACTGGTACATAACTGGTGTTCAATAACTCTTGGTCAGAATTTTTTATTAAATCCATTAGCTGTTATAATGAATCCACATCCCTTGGTATTCATTAAAGCAGACACATCCTCACCATCTAGGCAAAAATCTGTATGGTTTGCTAAGGCTGTCACAACAAATAACCATAAACATGGAGGCTAACTCAACAGAAATTTATTCTCTCACAGTTCTGGAACCCAGAAGTCTGGAATTAAAGTATTGGTAGGGTTGGTTCCTCCTGGAAACTCTGAGGCAGAATTCATTCCATGCTTCTCTCCCAGCTCCCGCTGCCCCTGGTGCTCCTTAGCTTGATTGTAGCATCACTCCAATCTCCGTCTCCATCCTCACATGGCCTTCTCTCTGTGTGTCTAGTAAGAGATGCCTGTATGAAACTTTGGAATCCCTCAAACAAAACAAAAGCCTAAAGAAAACCTCTGGCTCTACCACCCTGTCCCACTCCCCTCCCCCCAACAATTACACACCACATCTCTCTCTGCTTTTTCTCACAAACCTCCAGTGTTTTCTAAAAACTGGAGGCTTACACACCTTACCATCATTAATCCTGTCACACAGGCAGTTGCTGGAGGTCCATGAAGGGTGGTAAGATTCCTCCAGTTGGAGGAGACAAGGGGCTATTTTAGATGGCAAAACCATAAGAAGTAAAATTTGGTACAGGTGAATAACTGAAATTCTCCTCACCTCCCCGTTCTATTATACCTTCCTTATACCAACAAGCCACAGAATCCATGAACTACTCATTCATGCACTTGCATCTCAGCCACAGCAGTGCCAGGTTGGTTTGGCTGGAGTTGTAGGCAAGTCACTTGCTGTGGAACAGGTAGCTAGGTTGTGAGCAGAAAAACGGGGTGAATACCAAAAGGTCTAAGGTTTCTACCTTCTCTCTGGGAAATTGCCTCTTAGAGGAACTATATGAGGACTATGACATTTTGGATAGCTACTGTCATTGAAAGAAGTAAGGCTGAATGTACTCTTGATCATTGGAAGTTTGGTTCTGCACTGGACTTTCCTTCTTCCAGGGGTAAAAGGAGAGCAGAAGAGCTAATATGATTGATGGCTACTTCCTATGGCACCCGAGGTCCTTGTAAGTAAACCAGATGCCCCAGTGGTCCATTATCTCTGGAAAATGGAACTAGAAAAATATCCTGCCCCTACTTCAACAAACTGCAGAGTTTATGGTTTACTTTATGAATCAACACCATAAGTAAATATATTAATGGAGTTTGGGAGGTGTTCTATCTTTGAGTGCTAAAGCAGGGAAATATTTGGAGTCGGTCACATGTTAGGCTAGGATTTTCCACGAAGGCCCTCCTCTTTGTGAATCCCTTATATACCTCATCCTCCCCATTCCAAACCCCAAAGAGACACAGTTAAAGAGTAATATTACCAGGCAGACATAATTGGCTAGTATTACTCTTATTACCCCAAATGACTTAGAGAAGAGGAAATGAAGACCTACTGACTTTTCCATCAATACCTGTATACTAAAAAGAAGAATGAGGGAAGAGGCGGAGTTTGGTCCTTTCCTGGTCATAAAGAAGAAGAGAGGTGATATGTCTTGAAAAAATACATTTTGCTTTTCCATATACTGCCTTTAAAAAAAGTGAAATATGAACCTATAGAAAAGGAAGAGCTTGAGGAAAATAAATGAAAAGCTGAGGAATTATCTTGATGAATGTCAAGAAACTTACCTCATCTGAAGAAGAAATGTTTGCTAGAATTTTGTGGGGAAAGGAAAAGGAACAATGAAATAACATAAACATCTATGTCTGTGGAGGCAGGGAATACTTTCTGAAAATTAAATTCTAAACAGACAGTGATGGTTTTGATATTGAGACACTTGAACAGAAAAAGCCTTGGACAAGCTTCAAAATTTTGCTTTTTAATATTCATCTCCTTCCCTTCTAGGAAGCAAAATTTATGAACTTTAGAATTAAATTTAAAAATATAGTACTTGATATGCTGGGAATATCCATTAGTAATATGTCAGACCATCAGAAAGATGAGTCTGATGTATTTATTTAAATAGGAGAGAAGGTATCTTGTTTGTTTGTTTTTTAATTCCTTTGAATCAGGCAAATGAAACATACTTTATTGACCTCGATGCATTGGGGGCCCTCAACTCACATATCTTACTTAGTAAGGGCTGCTTGTTTTGAGAAATCTTTCCCTTCATGTACACATAAGGAGCACATCTCCAATGTACAGAAATTTCCAAACTATACTCTCAAGCAGGTAAATCGCAAAACAGATCATTCAATCGTTCCAGCCAAGAAAAAAAAACTATCATTGCAAGGAACACTTCCCAAGCCTGGGATGTGGAGTAGATGCTTGGGGAAAGAGGGTGGGACACGTGATGGAAGCTTTGAAAGCCCTGTGGTTGATGACACACTCTCATTTGAAATAATACTCCTCTGACCAGGTGTGTCCACTGAATTCAGGGATTACACAATCCACATGCTAATGAAAGTCTAGTCAAAGAAAGCAGTCAAGGAGGAACAAGAGAGGAGGGAAGATATTTCCAGATGAGATTTGAGTGAGATCAGGAGTTGATGAGATGGAGATGAAGATGCACAGGCTAGCTCTTCCAGAGGACAGGCACTGCAGCAGAGGCCACTGAGTATTGCTCCTTAGAAAGAGGGAAGAACGTGAAGGGACACAACCACCAAATATGAAAATCACTACAGACAGCACAAAACATTGTTTTAAAATCTGAAAATATTACAAGAGCACAGATTTTATTTTAAATGGCTGTGCTGAACATGATTTTCAAAAGTAAAGGAGTAACTTTATATGGTATGGTGGTATAGCGATTGAATATATATATCCCCCAAAAGGATATGTCCATATCCTAAGCCCCAGAACTCGTGAATGTAAACTTATTTGGAAAAAGCATCTTTGTAGATGTAATTAAGTTAAATATCTTTACAGAGCATTGTAGATTACCTGAATAGTCCCTAAATCCAGTGCCAAGTGTCTTCATAAGAAAGAAGACACAGGCCCACAGAGGGAAGAAGTCTTTGAGAAGATGGAGTGAGAGGTTGGAGTGATGTGACCACAAGCCAAGGAACACTCGGAGCCACTATTAAATGGAAGAGGCAAGAAAGGCTTCTGTCCTAGAGATTTCAGAGGGTGCATATCCTGTGGTTTTAGACTCTGATTTCCAGAACTGTAAAAAAATAAAATTTTCTTATTGCAAACCACCCACTTTGTAAAAATTTGTTAAGACAGCCTTAACAAACAAATAGGGGTGAATATAGCAGGGTCTTAGCATCCAGATAGGCATAGTTTTGAATGGTGGTCCTTTCTCTTCCTAGCCTTAGCATCTCTAAATATTAGCTTCTGCCTTAGTGAAATTGGTAAGACAAATAGCACCTGCCTCATAGGCTGTGGGGAGCACAGCAGTCAATGCATGCAAAGAATAGAACAAAGCGAATGTGAAAGGGTAGCTGCTCCATCATGGCAGCTGATGCTGTTGCAGTGATGGTTATCTCCCTCCCCCCAAACCGCTTATGCTGGTGCTTACCCAGAACCCACCTGTGCTGGGTAGGAGGCCATTCTTCCCAGTCCCAAACCCACACTGGAGTACTCGACTCTGTTGCATTAGGGCTAGGACTCTCGACTACATTTCCCTTTTGCCAATTAGCAACACTTTGGGATGGCCACAAGGAGGGAAAAAGAGACCTTCCTGTCAATAGTGACCTCTCACCCAAGAAGCAGCATTGGTTCCGGTCTTCTTTGGTACTCCTGGAAGCGGCCGCATCATGCGGACTCTGAAGTACCCGCACCAGTCGGGCAGAGCCTCCACCTCTGAAGTCTGAGTCCCAACTTCGAGGGCCCCCCTCCAAGCTTCCACGGTTTGAGGACTCTATCTGTCTCCCTGTGTTCCCCCCACCCTACACGTATTCATTTGCCACTTCCTGCAATTACTAGCTTTTGTCACCTCAGGTTCCCTGTTTGCCTTTCCAGTCTCTCAATGCCCGTTGAACCAATTCTCTCCATTAAAAATCACTCGGGCAGTTTCTGTTTTCTGCCTGTACTCTGATGGATACAACACTGTGTGGGTTTCTTTTTTTTTCAGTGTATGGAAAATGGTTGGTTCAGCCGACGAGTGCTGAATTGAAATTAGAAAAACAGAATTATATCTTGGCTTCTTTACTTTCCAGCTGAAAAATCTTGGCCCAAATACTTGGCTTCTTTGAGAGTTCAATTTTCTTATTAGTGAAATGGGATTAATAATGTTTATTGTATAAGGTTATGTATAGTTGAATGAGATAATGTTTAAAAAGTTCCTGGTACCTAACACACGTTCAAGAGATATTGGCTATCATTTTATGTGTTAGAAATATACCTTTGTACCTGTATATATATCTCTTACATGTTCCTCTGCTTTTTATAATTGGCTTACAAGCTCTTCTGGGCAAGTCTGGACTCTCTTATTTCAGCTTTCTTGATTCATTTAGGATGTTTGTTCTAGATGAGAAGACTGCAGTTCAGTTGTATTAATTAGCTTGATCCTAACTGACTTAAGAATGGGGAAGTGATCATTGTCAGCTTGAGGAAGTTGGCTTTAAAATACACAATAATTTAGGATGAAAACAAGACCCCCACATTGGGACATTTTTGATAGCCTGCTCCTCACTCGGCACGTTTCCTCCTGTGGATGAAAAGTGCTCCTGACTTTTAGAAGCACACCCTATAAAAGGCTGTGATATCCCTGGGGGTGGTGGAATGTAGATTAAAAACTAAATGAATACAATCTGACTGGGGTTGTTTGCCTAAGATTTAGTCAAAACTCATTTAAAGCCACTCCCATGTTTAAAGACTATTTCAGTGTCAAAGAACATGGTCTGCAAGTTCACCAAACATTCTCTGGGCACCCATTGTAGGTAAGGAAGCATTCTGTAGGGGCTGCCAAAATTAAAGGCAAACACTAACTGGTCTTAGCTGATGGGGAAATTCCAAATTGGGGAGACCAAACTGATAGGCCCAAACACGCAGAGAATACCTGTATATGTGATTTCTCTAGGATCACATATCCTAGAGTCTAGAATCTTCTGGAACTCCAGGATTCCTGAACTGGCAGGTGCAGGGCTTGAGGCATTGAGAAGTATTTTTCAGAGTCCACTGGGAATTATTTCTTCCATTCTCTCCCCCTCCCCCTTCCCCGCCTTGCTGACCCCAAAGCCTACTACTGCTGGGCATCATCCTACCAATCCTCAGGAGGCTCTGTCCATCCACATGGTTCCCAATTACTTCCCCTTTTCACCATCAAAGAATGTCGCCCCTGCTCTCTCAGGCCCCTGCTTTCCTCAGGTGAGAAGAGTCAGCCAGCAGTAAACCAAGGGGAGCAGCGGATGCTGGGGTAGGCTTATTGACACAAAGGTACATGAACCACGGAGTCTGGCCTCAAGGAACAAGGACAATCTCAAAAGGAGAGAAAGGCAGGTGAGCAGCATATACATTAAATGCAAGTAATTTGGGGTTCTAGGATGATGAAGCACCAGGAGGGTATGGCCATTCTAACAGAGGCATGATGAGAAGGGCTTTTTTTTTTTTTGTATTTTTCTGAAGCTAGAAATTTTCTGCCCCTCTGGGGCGTCGCTCTGTTGTGACCAGAGCCACTCCAGCGCCTGGGGCAGAGGCCAAGGAGCCATCCCCAGCGCCCGGGCCATCTTTGCTCCAATGGAGCCTCAGCTGCGGGAGGGGAAGAGAGAGACAGAGAGGAAGGAGAGGGGGAGGGGTGGAGAAGCAGATGGGCGCTTCTCCTGTGTGCCCTGGCCGGGAATCGAACCCGGGACTTCTGCACGCCTGGCCGATGCTCTACCACTGAGCCAACTGGCCAGGGCCGAGAAGGGCTTTCATAGACACTTCAAAATGGACAGTAAGTAGTACGATGCTGCTAATCACAGGACATATGAATTTGGAGGGTGAAGAAAGGGGATTACAGACACTATGGAACAATTGAGCATGGGCAAACAAAATGCCGATGTCTCAAAATAGATACATGACAGGTTCTAACCTCCGGGGACTGAGAAGAGAGGGACCGGGCTGGTGGTGAAGGGGCTGGTGTGGCAGAGAGCACAGGAAAAAGCTCTTGCTTTAATTCCCGTTGTTTCACACCTCGCAGCCCAGTCCTGATGTTTCCAGTCAGGCATTTTGCACTGTGTCCTCTCATGCCTGCTGACTGCTGGCTATAAAAACATGTCAGGACTGTTGAAGAGGTTTCACATTCGGAGAAAGTGCTCAGGAGAAGCAGCTGGGCCTTCTCACCAGCCAGGATTCAGATAGAGGGTCTACTGTGTGCTCTTCCCAACCTTCCCTCCCAGGAGACAAATGCAATTTTAAAAAAGATCTCTTGGGAATCTACTGCAACATGTTCTGCACTAGTCAGTTACAATGGGGAATAACTAGTGCTTTTCAACATTCACTTTTTTCCAAGCACTGTGCTAGTTGCTTTGAAAACAAATAAAAATAGAGCACAGTCTCTGCCATTAAGAGCTTGCAGTTTTTGTTGGGGGCAGGGGGAGAGCCAGACTTATACATGGATTTTCCACAGGAACAGTTTTTCCTCAGCCTGGATCTCTGTGCCACAGCCTGGTTCGGCCGTTTGTGCCGCTGCCTGGATCTATTCACCCCCTTTGCCCGCCTCAGTTTCTATACTCTCAGTTCCCAGTGAAAGCCGCCCTGTTTAGGTTAGTGAGGAAGGTGGAGCATTTCTTACTCCCTATTTCCTTCGGGGTTTGATTATATATTTAGCCAATTTTTTGCTTGACCATACCTTCGGGTGTATTGCGAAACATCTGGAGGCTCCAAGGATAGGTTTTTCTGTTTCTGGTTGAAGATCTTGTTGAGTTTTGGGGGAGATTTATCAGTATCGCTTCCTACCACGCCACTACTCTGACGTCATCTTTATACATGGATTTTCATATGAGACATGGCTAAGGGGGAGGCAGGCAGAGGGTGCTTTAGGGGTTCTGAGGAGCAGCATTCAACCCAGCCTGGAGCTTCTAGGAAGGCTTCAGGAAGTGATGGAGGCTGGGCTGAGTGTTGAAACGTGAATAAACGGTAGCTATGTTAAAATAAGATGGACAGAAATCCCAGACTTAGGAAGGAGCGTGAGTAACAGTACAGACACTTGAAACAGAATGTATGTTAGAAGCTAAAAGGTCTTAGTGCAATTATAGCATACAATGAGGCAAGGAAGGCAGGAGAGAAAATTAGAAGGCTAGATAGAGGCCAGTTCATGCAGGACCCAGTAGGTCAAGCAAAGAGCTTAATTGCATTCTGTTTTGTTGGGAAGCCATAGAATGCTTTAAATGGAGTGACATGCTTAGATGTCTAATTTCAGAAAGGAAGATGGGTCAAGGGATAAGGAGGATGGATGGGTGCCAAGACTGGAGACAGGGAATCAGTTAGGTGTCCTATTCAATAGTCCGGTTAAGAGATGCTGATATCTTAAGGTAAGAAAGAGGTGATATAGTGGATTGAGGAAGAGGAGACTAGTTTATGGGCAATTTGGGAGACAGAGAAGCAGTGGGATTTAGTGATGATTTGCTAAAGGAGAGGATGTAAAGGAGAAAGCAAGATGAATTAGGCTGAGGCATAGCTGAATGGTAACGTGACCAACTTTTTCACAGTGAAAAGGAGGACAAAAATAAATTGAAGAAAACAATATCATAAATAAAAGAAATATTTTATTCATTGAAACAATAGTATGCTATAATATGATAAATGCATAATAAAAATTTTGTAATATTTTATATTGTAATATGCCTATATGCTTATTAATTTTTAATAATAATTGTAAGATAATATTATTTAAATGAGTACTTTCCCACTGAATGAATATTTTTTGTTAATGTATCATCTTGTAACAATATATTGGAAATATCTGAACAAGAAATATCCTTCATATTGAATTTTACGGCAAGTGCTGCAGCTAGAGGATCAACATTCAATCTCGATTTCTCACTTGTCAAAAAATCATTAGAAATTGAAAAAGCTCTTTCAACTGCTGCATTAGTTCCAGGGCAGCACAATGTAAATTGAACAAGAATAAATAAATTTTCACATGGAATATGTTCACTTCTGAAATGGCTGAATATTTCCACCCATCTTTTATCAATTTCAATGTGTTCATTTTCCCACTGTATTAATTTTTCAGAATTTAAATATACATTCTGTTTTCTAATTTCTTCAAAGAGATGGTTGTCATCTATTTTGATGTCTGGTATTTCTTTAGATAAAAACTCAAGACAAGATTCAATATCTGTCCAATATACTTGCGATGAAGTAAAAAAGCACCATTGAAAGCTGTTATTTCCCATGATGTTTGTTTCAGACCATTCTTTGATATATTGAAAACATGTCTGGTAAAAATTCTGCACTTCTTTGATAAACTTTTCTGTTATTCCCGGATTTGATTCTTCTAAGTCTGACAATTTTTTTTTTAAATTAAAGGAAGAAATTTTTCTTCAAAACGAGATTTATATAGAAGGATAAAGTCGTTCAAAATACGACTAACTTCCGTAGAACACGCTCTATAGCAGGTGTTAGAGCAAGTCATCTAACTTTTGAATACTCTAAAAGTTTTTTGTATTCAACATTTGCTTCTTCACAAAATTGTAAAGTAGCTACACGAATGGTAAAATGACTAACGTGCAAATAAATTGTAGTTATTATTAATTCTACATCAATTGGCATGGCACTTGACGGCTGTGTTGATTGCATTAGACAAAATATGTACATTACAACCTATTCCTAGTATTTTCTTTTGGAGTAACTCTTGTAATTTTACATACACATTATTCACCCCTTTGTGTCTTCGCCCACCAAAATTTGTATTTATATTATCAACCTTTAGTGCAACAACTTTGGATTTCAAATTGTTTTTATCTATTACTCTGTATAGATGGTTTGACCAAATTTCAGAAGTTTCACCGTCAATGGATTCTAAATTTAAAAATTTTACTTGAGCCCTGGCTGACTGGCTCAGCGGTAGAGCATCGGCCTGGCGTGTGGGGGACCTGGGTTCGATTCCCGGCCAGGGCACATAGGAGAGGCGCCCATTTGCTTCTCCACCCCCCCTCCTTCTTCTCTGTCTCTCTCTTCCCCTCCCGCAGCCAAGGCTCCATTGGAGCAGGGATGGCCCGGGCGCTGGGGATGGCTCCTTGGCCTCTGCCCCAGCGCTGGAGTGGCTCTGGTAGCGGCAGAGCGACCCCTGGAGGGGCAGAGCGTCGCCCCTGGTGGGTGTGCCGGGTGGATCCCGGTCAGGCGCATGCGGGAGTCTGTCTGACATTCTCTCCCCGTTTCCAGCTTCAGAAAAATACAAAAAAAAAAAATTTTACTTGAACACCCTTGGTAACATTAAAATATCTTACTATTGTTGGATACAATTTAATTTCATTATGATTTGATGCATCAGATAACATTGTTACAAATGCTGTAGTTTCCAAGTCCTCTGTAAGTATTTTGTCACAGTAATTTTTAAATATTGATTTCAAAATAGCCTTGCATTTGTCCTGGCACATGAAATTTTTGCATTGGAAAACTTTTTCAATAATTTAGTTGTACAATCCATACTATGAAAACTTTGATTGTGAATTATGGTATGAAATGCAAATATTCCTTCCATTGCAGCCAACTATTTTTCATCTTCAGAATAATTTGAAGTTTTAAAATAACTTGTTTCTTTACAACTGGAAGCTGATGCTTCTAATGATTGCTTATGTTTGTTGGTGGACAAGTGTTTCGTTATCGCTGCTCTGCCCCTAACTGCAATACAAAATTCTCCACTGCAAATATTGCAGAAAACAATGGTATCTTTCTTTGATATGATGAATGGAAATTCTGTTTACAATTTATCATTGAAATGGCATTTTCTCTTTTTTGATTTTTTTCCATTCCTTAAGTTAAATTAAAAATAAAATATAGAACCACACGAATGATGCAAGCACATTAAGAACTGAAAACGTTACATCATGGTAGACAAATTTTCCGGAAACTAAATTAACAAAACTGAATATCAAACAAAACCACTAATTTGGAGTGACATTCAGGTGTATTTATCATTTTCTAATTAAAAAACGTGTTTTATGCAACTATTTAATCAAAATGCCTTATTAATAGATGTAGTTTGAGGTTAGATTTCCACTTTAAAACTCAAATTTTAGAAAAATACTTGTAAATAAAATTATATGTATTTGAAAATTATTAAATAGATAATGAATTAATAAAACGTGAATTGTGCTTACCTGACTATGAATTGAATATTCACTGAGAAAGAAATAATCATGAGTCTACAATGTCGTATATGCCATGTTGTGTTTCAGTAAGAAGTACACAAAGCCATTTGCGTGCTCTCTCAAGGTCTCCCGTGCGGAGCGCATGCGTCTCATAATCGTGCCTCGCCACACTGTACTGATCCTTGACGAATCATCATGTCAAATACAAATACGTCACATCACACTCAGTGGATCAACTCTCTATCGATCCAATACAGGCATTTACAGATTAGTCTTTCAATATCAAAAAGGAGGACATGTAGGAGGACACTTTTCTAGGAAGGACAGAACTTACAAAAGAAGGACTGTCCTGCCTAAAGGACGATTGGTCACCTTATAATAGGTACATGGAGGTTTGGTGAACTGAGACTGGGAATCCAGAAGGGAGAATGAAATTCCGAGGAGGTAGGCAGGGGAAGGCTATGAGTTCAGCTTTGGTCGCTTGCATTTGAAGTACTTGGAGGGCCTGAAAAAGGGTTTGCTCAGCAGAGGGTTGAACATATAATCTGAAACTCCCAAGGAAGCAGGAGGGACTTGTGAGCATCATCAACATATGAGTGAGAAAAGCTACTGTGATGGTGTTGGAATCACCTATGAAGACAAAAACAAGAGGAAGAGAGAAGAATAACACATTATCCTTTCCTCGGGGGCCTTACAGAGTCTGCTGGGGGTGAAAGGCGTGTGCACAAATAACTGCACTACAAGGAACCAGGTAATAATCCCTATAATTATAGCAACTGCGTTTTTCTGGTCCAATATTGGATCATGTGGTCTCCCCAAGTTCTGACCCAGAAACAATTTTTGAAGGAGAGTTATGTCCATTTGCCTTAGTTCTAACAGAGGTACAAATAGAAGTGTTTTTAAAGCATAGAGTAAGAAGAAATTTATGGAGAAAGAGGAGGAAGTTGAGTTAATCCTTGAAAGTGGATGTAGAAAGTTTTAACTCTACTTACATTTAACATTTTCATTAAATATTGTGTCATCCTGAAACCACCAAGAATGGGGTTACCCTGGTGAAAAAAAAGTTGAGAGTCTGGCAGCAAGCTCAGACTGCCTAAGTGTTCAAAGGGCAGATGATTTTGGGTCCCAGATTCTTTTTCAGACTCTGGGGTCTCAGTAATTTGTACTGATGGCATCTTTTCTTATCCTGTGTCAACCAATGGAAACACATTTAAGTGGACACAATTAATGAATTCCATGATTTATAAATGTAGTGGGGACTCAGTTAAGTTTAAACTGGAATTCAGAGTATGCTTATCTGCAAGATAAATGGGCAATTGACCAGTTGCCACACTGCTCTGTCCCCCATATCTGTTTCATGAATTGTTTTGTGTGTTTTGTTTTTTCCCCTGAAGTGTAATGGAGGAAGTTTGGTGCCTGGACCTTGTGGAGAGGGAGGAGAGAAGTGAGGGTGGCGGAGAGCTGGGGGGAGGGAGGAGAGAAGTGAGGGTGGCGGAGAGCTGTTGCTGTGTCTGACTCCTCTGCTCGGTGCTGGGAACCTTGTGGAGAGGGAGGAGAGAAGTGAGGGTGGTGGAGAGCTGAGGAGAGGGAGGAGAGAAGTGAGGGTGGCGGAGAGCTGGGGGGAGGGAGGAGAGAAGTGAGGGTGGTGGAGAGCTGGGGAGAGGGAGGAGAGAAGTGAGGGTGGCGGAGAGCTGTTGCTGTGTCTGACTCCTCTGCTCGGTGCTGGGAACCTCAACTCTTTATTCTGAAAAATTTGAAATCCTCAAAATGTTTCACGAATGGTACACCAAATACCCTCCACTTAAATGCACGTTTTATTCTTGTTGAACCCCTTGAGAGTTAGTTATAAGCCTAATGAGCTTTTATCTAAAAATATTTCATCATTTATATCCCAAGGAAAGGGACATTATTCTATGTGACTATAATACAACTTTCACACTGAGAAATAGCGTTTATATGACAACTTTTTCTAATATGCAGCTCACATTCAAATTTCCTTGATGTTCTCACTGTTATTATTTCCTTTTTAAAAAGCATCCCAGGACCTAATACACGACTATTCATTGTCTTTAGAGTTGTCATGTCTGTTTAGTCCTGTTGGTCTAAAGAACAGTTGCGTAATCTTTTGTGGTTTTCCATGACATGGAGATTTTTGAAGGCCCTAAGCCAGATGGTTTACAAATTCTCAGTTTGGATTTCTCTGATTGTTTCCCCATGGCTAGATTCGAGTTAAACATTTGTGTAGGATTGGTGTTGAGTGAGGATCAAGGGCAGAACTGGAAGAACTATTGATTGGCTTCTTGACCCAGGCAGGGGCCCTTCCTGACAAGGTGCCTCTCGGTGCACTGAGCCAAACAGGGTCGATGGGTGTGGTGGCCAGCTCCAGCGAAGTGGCACAGTGCAGACATGAAGACAGTGGCCTGAAACAGTCGTCAAACACTTATAGGAGTGTGGTGACCCAGAGTCACAGCAGGGCAATGGCACCCTTGAAGTAGACACATTTATAAACTATGTGAGGCTTTCCTGGGGTTCCAGAGATAGTGGGACTTCCACCTTTCAGAATGAAGGGTTCTGTGTTGACATTTTTGCTGATGAAACAGTGGGGGTAGAATTCCAATAGTCAGGTGAATGTTGGAGTTTACAATCTGGAGAGTAGGAGAAAGAACTGCTTAATAGATGGAAAATAATAAATAATTGGAAAGAACTAAGATTTTCATTTTCCTGACAGAAGTAGAGGCCATTGTGGTGAGGAGTGGGGAAGGAATGGAAATATATTATAGTCCAATATTCTGCATAAACTTATTTTTAGTAGAATTTTTATCATTAGAGGTTTCAGACTAAACAGGAAAGACACAGATTTGTATTTCCTTTTCAGGGAGAAATTTCCTGTTCATGAAATTTCCACTGATCATCTTGAGAAATGTGTGAGAGGCAAAAAATTCCCTCTCTGTGCCCACGGTTGAGACACCAGGTTATATGTTTGCACCAGCCCTTCTGACTTTGCCCCGCACAGTGAGCACTCATTGCTTCCCAGGAATTTCATTGCTTCCTGGGAAGCAATGAAAGTAGAAGCGCCTGGCCAGATGGCTGGGTTGGTTAGAACATCGTCCCAAAGCGCAGAGGTGGCTGGTTCAATCTTGGTCAGGGCACATACAGGAACAGATCGATGCTCCTGTCTCTCTCTCTCCCTTTCTCTCTCACTAAAATCAATGAGTAAACATTAAAAAAAAAGTAGAAGCCAAGCTTGCTTAGGAATAACAATGAGGGAATTCCTACTGTTTTATGGAGCTGGTCCTCCCTAGGTGCACTTGATGAAGCAGATTTAGACTTGGTTTCTGGATTGTGAGCCTTTTGATCTTAAAGCAGATCTTTCATCGTGGATACAATTGAGGCCCAAGGGCATTAATGTAGCTGGTGTTATTTACTCATTCCTGAGACCAAATTCTACTTCATGGCCATTAAAATTGTGAACAAAATGTTTCAAAGTCAGAAATTATTTTTTGTTAACTTTATTTACGTATTCATTTTTATAAAGCAAAGATGCCTTCCACTTGTAAAGCATTTTACCATTTACAAAACATTCCCACACATCATCTTTGGTCTTCACATTAGCTTCCCAATGTTGGTGAATGAAAGAAGCACCTTGGAACCTAGGACTTCCATTAAGGCTCAGCCTAGTGCGGAATCCTCTGCCTCTTGCTCCCTCCTCTCAGCAGCTGGGTGCCATCTGAGACATTTATTAAGGAAGATGACTCATCTGTCTTTCACTCTTTAGCCTTCTATGAGCTACTTCCACCTGGAACCAGGTCTGCATGAAGAGATGACCAGCTGGCTCGAGGGAGAAGCCTGGTCCTCCTCGGGCAGCTGCTGGCCCAGAGAGACGGAGATGCCTTTTGAGAAAACACAGCTTCTCATGGGGTGTAGTAGACTCCCCCCAACTGCTTATGAGACTGCTCAGAAGGAACAAATGAGAGTTATTTTCTTTGACCAAAAGAAAATAAATTTCTGTTAAGATGAGCTTCTGCATTGGTCCCTGAGTCTAGGAGGATGGATTGTGGACAATCAACAGGCTACCTGCCAAATTGCTGTGTGTGTGTGTGTGTGTGTGTGTGTGTGTGTGTGTGTGTGTGTATTCAAGTAGCTATTAGGTGGCAGCACTCTATATAATCTTCCACAAGTCCTAGCACATTTCAAGTGTCTCTCATAGGAAAGACGTCACAATGTGATGGCAACTAACTTAGGGTTGCCTTAATCACTTATGAGAAAGATAGCTTCTGCCAAACACTTGTGAAATCCCTGCAAAGGGAGGATGATGAAGGGAAGAGGTTTCTATGAGCTTCATGATAGGGCCTCTCTGAAGGCATAGCAGAATCTCTGCACACTGAGGTGAGATCCTTGGCTGGTGGCTGAGATGGCACTTTGGGACCGCCTCCCTTAGTTCTCCTCCTCTGAGATGCTCAGTCCGACATATCGTCTATGCACGTGTTTACAGGTTCCTGCGAGAGGTCCTGGAGTCCAGCCGTTACGATGTTATCCCTGAAGCTTTGTGTCCATGCCTGGAGGGAGAAAATGTATGAAATTGTATGCCTGAGAAAGAAAGCCATCAAATCTCAAAGGCAAGCTTTCTTCAGACTTAAAAGGATATGGAGAAATTTCAAAAGTTCAGAGATTAATATGGTAAAACAAAACGAACCAGCCAGTTCAGTAAAAACAAAAACAAGTTCTGCCCATGTTCATGGCAGCACTATTCGCAATCACCAAAGGGTAGAAGCAACCCAAATGCTTGTCCAAGGATGAATGGATAAACAAAATGTAGTCTATACATCCCCAGGAATATTACACAGCCAAAAAAAGAAAGGAAATTCTGATATATAAGTTTACATAGATGCTGAGCCTTGAAGACATGCTCAGTGAAATAAGACAGTCACAAAAGGACACATAGTGTACGATCGCACTTACCTAAGGTATAAGTGGTCAAATTCAAAGAGACAGAAAGTGCAATGGTGGTTACCAGGGGTGGGGAGCAAAGGGAATGGGAAGTTGTTCTTTAATAAATACAGTTCCAGTTTTGCAAGATGAAAAATTTCTTCTAAGAGAGTGGTTGCACAATGTGAAGACACTTAACACTCCTGAACTAGACCCTCAAAAATGCTTAAAATGGTCCATGTTATGCTATGTGTACTCCACCGCAATGAAAAAACAACAAAAAACCAACCAAACAAAAATAAGGCAAGGCAAGTGAGTTGTAAAACAACTCATAAGTCAACAGGACTTTGTTAGCTGGTTGCCTAAATCTTTTCTGGACACAGCTACATGTGGCCAGCTGGGTCGGGAGGTCAGAGAAGATGATCGCAGTCGGGAGAGGAGCTGCGAGGGAGGGCCTGCTGGAGAGGGCGTTGGTCACCTTCTGCCCTTGCCTGCCTCCTTCTATGACTTCCAGAGGAAAACTTGTTTTGGGGTTTTACCTTAAAACCTTACACTGTCCTGGGTAGGACATTACTGTCTCTTCAAGATTTGGAGACAGCTATAGTTTATCTTCCCTTGGGCCCAAAGAATGATCAGACTGGTTGGTCAGACAGGAGGTGGCTGCCAGGGTTGATGGTTGATTTAACAGAATGTTTCACAAACCGGAATCCACAAGTTCTCCACACAAATTGTGTAATTCATAGTAGTCTAACCTTTATAATATATATACAATTTAAAATTATAATTTAATTTAGTAGTTGGATCAACTGGATGATCAACTTACCAGCTCCCACATTTATGATCATATTCATGACATCTTGAAGTTCAGCGTGAATGGAGATGTAGCATCAAATTAAACTGAGGCAAGGAAGGTGTGGGCGAACCGCATCATCCCAGGCACAGGGCAGCACTCAGAAATGTTAACATTGCAACACTGCCAGCATCGTACTGTGCTATGAATTAGTTTCGACAAAACTTTATTGTGCTGTTAATTTAATGTGGCTCATTTAAATTTTATTGACTAAGTTTTGTTTCCAGTTAATTTATAAACTTGTGTTTCCAGTTAATTTATAAACTTGTGTTGCTTTTCAAGTTATACCAGAGCTATAAGAATGAAGAATTTATACCTACATTTATGTTGGTATATTTTTAAGTAGCAGTATACAAGGTGGATAATTTACATTAACACTCAGAGTGCTGGGTGATGTTTTCCTTCAGAAGCTCCTGGAGTGCCCAGTCTGAGTAGTTGTGACAAGGGGTAGTTGATGGGCTCCCTCTATATTTAATCAGATCTAGAGGGAATCCTTTATTCTGGACGTCCTGAGGCCAATAAAATGAAATTGAGAATGACTGAATTTACAATGAGGAAATCTACCCATTTTCTTTAACATAAATACATAAAAACTCCGCAAATATAAACAATAGCTTCCTGCTCGTGCTCATTAAGAAACTGGTGCTGACTGCTCAGCCTCTTCTTGAAGCTCCGTTGGTCTTCTCCCCGTGCTGGGGTTGACTGGTCGGCTGCTGCTTTTGTTCAGGATGCTTGTTTTATGTGCAGAAGCTTCTAAATTTGACATCAGCACATGCTCAGATTTCACTTTCAACAATTCTGGTTTTTATGGAGTTTGGTTTTTCTAGAAAACATTTTGCAGACTGCTGCTTTTTTGGTGTGCTTGTCACCCCAAGACTTGTTCTGCAGTTTTGCTTGTGTTCACAGCTTTTTGTCTTTCTCTGCTCTCCTCTTGTACTCTCTTTTGAGATGTGGATCCCGCCCTGAGTGGTAGGAGGGGCCCTGGGAGCTCTGTGGACAGGAAGTCACCTCCTGGACAGAAACCAAGTTGAAAACAGATTTCCACTTAAGTTAGAGACTTGGGCATCCAAATACTTTCTTTTTAAAACCATTAAAGCTCTTGCTGTCTGTCAATTGAAGTTAGGGGTTTTTCTGGTTAACTTTCTATGACCCGTGTTATGAAGGCAACTCACCTCTATTATTGATTCATTTGGCAAATATGTAATAGATATCCTCTATATGACAGCCATTGTCCTAGATTTTGTCAATACTAAGGTGAATAAAATATAGTATTTTTCATTCATGAGCTTGTGGTCTCTTTGGGGATGTCATGTGCATCTAATTAGGTTGTAATTTATTGTGACAAATGCCCTACCATATAATACAAGTGCCATACCATATAACAGAGCTCTCCTGAGCCAAAGAGGAGAAGCTGCTTAGCCCCCAGAGGAGGTCAGGAGAGACATCCTGAAGGGCATGACATTTGAACCTTTCTTGAAGGATGAAGAAACGTTTCTTGGCGGGAAACTTAGACATTCAAGGTAGAGAAGACTTGGTGTGAAAGCTCAGAAAAGTGGAACTGCATAGAGTTTGGGTGAGAATGTAATTTGTTTGGGATGGCTGGAGCACAAGGTCCAGTGTCTGCTGTGGAATGGGGAGAGGATGTGTGTTCTCACACCAGAAAGATGCAGAGTTTGAAAAGGCTTAGACTCCAGGCCAAACAGAGGCAACTGCATACCACTCCTCTGTCTCTGGGCTGCTGTGATTTTCCCCTTTCTTTCTCCCTTTATTCTTTTCTTCCTCCCTCCCTCCCTCCCTCCCTCCCTTCTTTCCTTTTTTCCTTCCTTCCTTCCTTCCTTCTCTCCTTCCCTCCCTTTCTCCTCCCTCCCTCCCTTCCTCCCTCCCTCCCTTCCTTCCTTCCTTTCTTCCTTCCTCCCTTCCTTCCTTCTTTCCTTCCTTTTTCTTTCCCTCTTAACATAATTCAAATACCACACGATTCAGTTGTTTCAAGTGTACAATTCAGTGATGTTTGGTATATTCACAGAGCTACGCAACCATCACCACAATTAATTTTAACACACTTTCGTCACCTCATGAGGAATTCTCCCTCACTGTCACCACCCCCGTAGCGCCCCCTCCATCGCAGCCCCAGCCAGTGGATTTGTCTGTTCTCGACATCTCATGCAGATGGAAACATACAATATGTGGCCTTTTGTGACCAGCTTTTTTTCATTAGCACGGTGTATTTTTTTTAGCAGTTGTAGAAAGGGCAACAATTTCTCTTAAATTTACAAAGTGGTAGGGAGTTCATGGAAGAGAGAGAAAAAAAAGAAATCAAACAGTGATGGAGTAAGAGGGCTGAGCTAAAAGGGCATCAATTTCATTTAAGATATTTTCTTTCTTGGACAATAGTTCCTCAGGGGTGTGTGTGTGTGTGTATAATATTTATTTATTTATTTACAAAATCTCCCTCTTGTTTTGAGCAATGGAGAATTTATCTGGGACCCCATGGCCTGCAGTTGATTTCTGTGTATAATACTTGGTAGAGACGATTCCTCTCTCTCCCACTGTTGTGCTGTTACTGCATCCATGAAGACACCACTGAATTTGGCATCTTCGCTGTTTTATAAAGCTCTGCCTGATATTGAGTAGACACAAAATCGCTTCTCTTCCAGAAAAAAACATGAAGAAATGATAAGTGGTATAAGCTGTACTGGAACTGCTTCTATAAATGTTGTAAACTTCACATTTGCAAATTCAACAGGGCAGCCTTGTCCTTTTTATATGTTGCTGTGCAGAATTGCTGAGTTCTGAAAAGTCTGGTTTCTTTCCCTGTGCGCCTTGCTGGCACATTTTCAAAGACCACATCCATCAGCATAAGTAGCCCTGGGTCTGTTCCATGCAGCTGTCTTGGGTTTTATAGCCCCTGAGATGGAATTTTATAAAGACTAGCTGCCATTTTGTGTTGCAGTCTAGTGATTCTCTTTCTTCCCCTACATGAACATTTGATTTTAAATTTGTTTGGAAAATGACATAGCCTGAATCATCTTCGGCATCAATGTTAAAATAGAATGGAGTCTGCTGTCATTGACTCATACTATTATAGTTAAATTACTTGTCACTTATTTCTACATGACTTTAAGAACTGCTTTAATTAATAAGTTTATAAGGTACATAGACGCCTGAGAACCTCTTCCATCTTGTTCTCTCGATGTGTGTCATTACACCTCTAACAAAGAATATATTTTAAGAGCTAATTGTGTATAACTCTTCATTATCTCTTAGTCTCTCTGTTTCTGTCACTCTCTCTCCTTCATACTTCTATTTACTAAAATAGGATAAGAAATATTCCCCTCGTACTTTAATTAGAAGGATTTGGGCATGTGGCTTGAGGTTGTCCTATTAATGGTTTTAAAAAGTGTGCTAAATGAGAATGGGAAGTGGGAGAGGCAGGTCTAGACAGCAGGCGGAGCGAACGGTCACTGCTCACAGAAATCCTAGCTTGGTGAAGCAAAGCTTCTCTCTGAGGCTAAAGACCAATGTGCCTCATCATAAAAACTGTGACCCAGAATCCGATCTGGGAGCTGACTTCTTTTAAGAGCTAATTTGGCAGTGGGAGCCTGGATCACCAAGGCCAGGAGTGGCGATGACAGCATACTTATCATCTGGTATCAGTGAGCCTGCTGTCTCTAACCAGCCTGGTGTGGTGGGAGAGCACAGGTTCTGTAGACAGTGGGCCTGAGCTGGACTTTGGGGCTCAGCCAGTTACTAGCTGTGTGATGTTGGCCAAGTTATTCAATATCTCTGTTCTTCAATTTACTTTTTCTGTAAAAGAAACATTATAATGCCTACCTCATGGAGCTTTTGTGAAGATGAAATATGCATTGAGTGTTGCAGATACCGGGAATTTCAGATTCAAGATTTGTCTCTGTCCTTCAATAAGACAATGTGTTACATGATCCATTGGAGAATATCTGACCAGAGAGTTAGCTAGAAAAGTTGCTTCATCCACTTTGTTCATCTATTCATTGGTCCATTTGCTGACCACTAAGTGTATGACACTGGGCAGACCCTGCGTAGTCTAGTGGAGGTGCAGGCCACAAGTGACAACCATGATCAAGTGTGGGTAAGCACTATGCTGGGGGTTGTCCGTGGTGCCCTGGAAGAATGTGGAGAGTCAGATAGCTTAACTGGGGAGGGTCTGGAAAAGTGGAGGCCCCACGCATGAAGGGGAGGCTGCAAGGTAGAGGCAGGGCAAAGACCTTAGAATGACACACAGTGGGCAAAGAGACAGGCATAATGTAGACATTTTGGTATGTCCGAAGTGTTGAGAGTGAGGGGAAATATAGACACAAACAGAGATATGGAGATAACACAAATTCCCTGGGCCAGCAGTTTTTTCCCTGCATCTCTGCTGGAGTCCCATGCCCCAGATGTTGACACCATGGGCGCTGGCATCATCAGAGATAGGGCCTGGACATTCCTGGCATTTAGAGCTAGAGCCTGAAACACATTTTTTTCATAGAAATGTCTTAAATGATAGTTTTATGTAGTTAGGCTAGTGCTATAAATAATACTCTTGAGTGTGTTTTAATTTTAACTAGTAAAATATAGAAAAACAAGGGGGGATGGGTCCTGTTCCTGGACTTGGGGTTCTTTGAAATGCAGAGCACTGGGCTTCCTGCTCCGGCCAGCGGAGCGCAGAGCAGATCACAGGCTGGCTCTGCGTGGCCCACGGTGTTTGGATTTGAGTGTCTGGTTCGGTGAAGCTCTCTCCAAAGTGCTTCCACGGTTCCATCATTCCTTGCTACTTACCACGTGGCCCAGTGCCCCGCCCTGAGGTTCCCTAACGTGGTCCCTGGAAGCACTGAACTTAGCCGCCCTTTCTCTAGGCGGCAGAGGCCAGGCACCACGCTATCCTCCCCCTCTGACTCACCATTAGCCTGGTTTAGCCCACAAAGTCAAGCGTGAAGGTTTAGGCAGTATTTGGAAGTGCCTTCCCACATTTCTTCAAATGCTTTTTTCTTTTCTCTGTCTCCAGTCCTCCTGCCTGTTTCTTATGTTGCCCGACTAGTGCTTTTCTAGCTCATTAAATTCATTCAATTCAGCAAAGACCTATGGGTCATCTACCCTATGCCTGCCTCTTAGGGTGTGGAGCTAACAAGCCTCAGTGGTTACCCCCGCAGTCTGCATTTGGGCACAAGGATGGACAAGTAAAGGCTGGCTTCCACAGTGGGGCGGGGTCTACAGGAGCACTGGGGAGGAGCACCTGAGACATCGTGGGAACAAGAAGAGGCCTGAAGGACCAGCAGGAATCAGCCAGACGAATGCAGGTGCATTCCAGGCCCAGAGTAAAACAGGAGGATAGGGTCAGACACTTAGCCTGGTGCACACAGGATGTCGCGGGACTGTGCCAACAGCAGGGGCAGAGCAGAGGAGAGACTGCACAGCTGTGAGAGCGGAGGACGCGAAGGCCAGCTCCAGCCCTTCCCGTCTGTCTCCCCTGGAGGCACGGGGAGTGTTACCACCTCCTCGCAGTCCTCTGAGCAGAGGTGGACGCTGACTCCTGCCTTGTGGGAAGTGTGTATTTTTCCCAAGTTCCCTCAGAGGAAAGAGTCCTGGGAGAGGAGAAGGGCTGAGCCTGTACTGGCAGGACTGTGGATTAAGAGCAAACCCAAGATAGCTCCTGGGGGTTGACCAGATAGAAGTTAGATTGCTGATGTGTGTGGGTGTGACTCTGGGAGAAAATGTTGCGGTGTGGGTCCCAGGTCAGCAAGTGATACAAAAGAATATTAACCCAAAACCCACATTAAAAAAATTCAGAATGCAAAGGATTTTTGAGTGCCATAGGGGGAAAAAATCAATTTATTAATAGATGAGTACCAAGACAGTTACTGGCTCTGCTCTTTAAAATAATATCTGGACTTGTGCAATAAGGAGGCAGCTTTCCAATCTTTCTTCCTGAGCCGGGAAGAATGGAGCCATTCTTCTTAGGCTGCTGTCCTTAAGTGTGTGGTGTTCCATCAGGAAAATGCACTTGGCCTTAGAAAGTGGCTGGTCTGCTGTCGGCCCTCTGGCAGCTGTCTCTGGTCTTTCTGTGCAATGCCACCTGCTTAAGACCAAGGGCCAGGGTGCTATGAACACGAACACCTATGCCGTTGTGGTTTCTTCTGTCATCACTGTGTTGTCTGGGGGACTCAGTTCAGGGAAGTGAAATGGCCAGGCTCTCAGACCACCCCGGGCTGCCCAGCGTGCCCGCTGCACGGCTTCCCCATCTTCCAGCTGCAGGAAGGAGCAGCTCCAGGATGAGCACACACCTCACCCTTGTGAGAAGGCCGTCCTGTGAAGGGAGATTTAGATTTCAAGTAAACAAGAGGGAGGATTTCACAGGCTTCTCGGAAACGTTTGGATCTGACGCTTGTTGTCTGCTGCTAAATTTGGTCTTTTCATTTTCCTTGCACAGGATATAATGGCAGCCGTGGCACCAATTCCGGGATGGATTTAGATAAACAACGTGGCTGCTGAGGGTTTTTTACCTGTTATGGGTCTAAGAAAAGTCAAGGGTGATAAGCCTGACTCAGGACTATTTCAATTAAGGTGCCAAGAATAGAAAGAACTCAGCAGTCTAGCTGATCATTCCTTCTTGTTCTTTTTTCCCTTTTGATCCGTGTAATTTTCATTGCCTTCAGGAGCTGCTGGAGGTAAAACTATTTTTTACCCTTTCAGCTTGTATGATGTGTGTAAGCTGACCACAGCATTGGGTATGACCACAGCATTGGGTATGACCACAGCATTGGGTACTGCTGTGGAGAGCTGCAGTGTCACCCCCACCCTCTTCCTGGGCAGGTAGAACTCATTTCCTGTACCTCACATGTCCAGAGCCCCTGTGCACACGACTATCACAGCAGTAGTTGCTGAGAGCATATTATCTGTGTACGAGTCTGTCTGCCCTGGTGGTCCCGGAACCTCATTCGGCTCCATCTCCCATTGATTTGTGTATTCTCACTGTGAGCACAGTGCCTGGCACATAGTGGGCACATATTTGATGCCCTGTGGTCATACTGATTCTGGGACATGATGATTTTGGATGCCTGACAAAGGATCAGGCTCATAGAAAGACAGCTAGAAGGTAGAGGAAAGAGCAAATGATCTGAAAAAATCCAAAGATTCTTCTTTTGTTTACTAGATGTTTCAGTCACCTGGGGCAAATCACAAGTCTGAAGTTTTGTTACCCATGAAGTGATAAGACTACTTCCTTCTAAATTTGAGGGAGAGGATTAAATGATGTAATAGGTATGAAAATGCTTTATCAACTGTGATAAGTTTCATGTAGGAGTAGCATCCTGATCAGTGGAAAAAAGCACCTATACCTAAGAACTGGGACTGCACGTTCTTATGTATTTCTCTGGTATTCAATCTGAATGACCTGGGGCAAATGAATCTTTTAGCCTGTCATGGATGCTTTCTTGCTAAAGAAACTGTCAGCTCTATTTCCCAGGGTCCTTGTAAAGATCAAAAGAGATAATAGCCCTGGCAGGTTGGTTCAGTGGATAGATTGTTAGCCTGGTGTCTGGACATCCCAGTTTGGATTCACGGTCTGGGCACACAAAAGAAGTGACCATCTACTTCTCTCCCATCTTCCTGTCCCTACTCTCCATTTTCCTCTCCCACAGCCACAGGCTCAATTGGTTAAAATGTGGCCCTGGGCACTGAAAATGGCTCAGTTGGTCTGAGTGTGGCAGCCTCTGGCACTAAAAATAGTTCAGTTGATTTTGAGCATTGGCCTTAGATGGGGGTGCATGTGGGAGTCTGTCTCACTATCTCTTCTCTCACTTAAAAAAAAGATGATAGATGAGAATATGGTTTGAAGATGATTAAGGCCTGTGAACCAGAGCCATGGTATTATCAGATAATATTATCAGATAAGGAGAGATGAGCTTGTGGAGGTCTCCCTTCTGCTTGGGTTCCCTGTTGTCCTCCTCCCTGTCCCTGCTTCTCCCACGGATTCAGCACACATGTAAACACATGTGCATCATGTGGGGGGCAGGAGGCAAGAGCACCTCTGACTCCAAGTGCCGACAGCTGTGGCCCCTGACTTTGCTGTACTATAACCCAGGTGGGCTGAATTCCTGGCAGTCTGCTATGAGGACAGGATGTGGAGGGCAGCTGAGACTACCCCTGTGGAAATGCCGCATTCTGGGAAGATCCAGATGTACAAAGAGACCCACACATTTCTGGTATATCTGCCTCCAGACTAGATATCAGTAATGATTGTCACTCTTTAATGAACAAGATCAACTTTTCCCACCAGCCAGATAATATAAGCAGTTAGGGTTCTGACCTGTGCCCTAAAAATGAAGCACTTCAAAGCATGATTAAGTAGAACCTTAATAACCAGGACCCTCAATTCACTTGAATTGTGTCACTGTGTTTAGTATCCAGGATAAAGATTAGCAAGCAACACACAAACTGGTGTGCCAGGATAATGCATTAAGATAATTTGTGCGCTGTTTGTCCTATGATAGAAAAATGGAAGGAGACACTGTTGTGTTTTATTCTATCCCACTTTCTCAGTCTAAGAAAGTAGACAGGGTTTTTATGGTCACTTGACTATGAACTCCAGGGGAAGAAGAGGGAGATGAGGATCTCTGGAGTATGCAAATGAAACTGAGAGGGAGGGGGACCTATCCTGAGACTAGGGAGCTGGAGGAGATCGCTGGGTCTGCTGACTCATCTGAGACTAGGGAGCTGGAGGAGATTGCCGGGTCTGCTGACTCATGACACCCTTCCCTCTTCTCTGTTCAGGTTAACATTGAGATGTTGAACAGGAATGGTGGTGTTGAGTTCCCAGGGGGCTGAAGCCCAAGAAATGGGACTCCCGGCCTCAGCAGCAATTGGTTTCGTCTGCCCCTGTCCCGGGCTAGGAAATGTCAGGCTTTTGTATGACCCTGCTGGGTCAAGAAGCTCCAGTAGTACTGAGATTGATTTTTGGAATTATTGCTTAGAGTTAGATTGAATGAAAATAAGTAAATGTGATAGTTCTTGGAAAGCTGAAATGAATTGGCAGCCCTACCCTGACTTGGTTGGCAGCATTTATTTTATTTTAGAGATGTAATTTCCCGGGAGCTCTATCAGGTCAGTTGCTACCTGGTCTAGTTTCCACCATCTACATCTTCAGAACTACAGTAGAGGGGCTTGGAGAGTTGGGGGTGGAACAAGAGGAAAGCTGACAGCTAAGTTTCAGAATTCAGAGAGGTGGGGTTCGGAGAAGACTACGATTCACCTGAACGGGGGCTAGAAGGGTCGCTCATCTCTCTTCACATTGGAAATCCCTAAAACTCCTATAGGCTGTGACAATGTCAAACCAGGTCAAATCATTAAATCCCCCTACCAGCTTTGGGATGTGGGCTCTGTTATTAGTCTCCCATTTTAAGATAAAGAAACTGAGGTTTAGAGATGGTCAAGATCACATAGCTAGTAACAGGCATAGCCATGATTGAACCAAACCATCTGGCTTTAGAGTTCATTGTCTTAACAACTATAGTCTTCTGACAGTTGATCTTGACCTGTCATGGATGGGTGGAGGTAGTGTTATTGGACAGAGCTCATGTGTGCTCAGGAAGCTAATGCAAAAGACTCTAAGCCAGTGGTAGTCAACCTGGTCCCTACCGCCCACTAGTGGGCGTTCCAGCTTTCATGGTGGGTGGTAGTGGAGCAACCAAAGTATAAATAAAGAGATAGATTTAACTATAGTAAGTTGTTTTATAAAGATTTATTCTGCCAAACTTAGCGAAAACCCGACATAAAGTACTTGGTAAGTAATTATTATTATATGCTTTAACTTGCTGTAACTCTGCTTTATAAATTTTATAAAGTAAAGTTACTTCCCTACTTTATATATAAATCACCATTACTGTGGAACCAGTGGGCGGTTAGAAAATTTTACTACTAACAGAGATACAAAAGTGGGAAGTAGGTATAAAAAGGTTGACTACCCCTGCCCTAAACTATCAAGGAAGGTCACACATGCATATTCTTTGTGTTACTAAGAGGTAAGCTGTTTTTATTTTTGTACTTTAACTTTTTAGGACAAATTTTTACAAATTCTGAAACAAAAGGGATTTCTGAGTAAGGCTTCATTGTTTCAATTCGGGAATACTGAGCAAGTCTCTCCTAGCACATTTTGGTCAATCTGCATTTCACTTTAGCAAATAATTTTCCATAGCAGAAGCAATCTTAAAGTGGACGAAGGCAAATTTGTCCTTTGCTGCCTTATAAGCCAACCAAATCTGGTCTGGTCTGTGGGGCTCTTCTTTGGAAACACCGAAGAATAAGGAATGGCAAGAATTAAAGGATGAAAATGAAAAAAAAAAATTGTTTTCTGGCAAGAACACTGAATTCTGGCAGAGTGTTTGGGCAAAACAAGAACAAATTGTTTTATCTGGATTATTCCATTTAAATGAAACTTCACTAAGGATTTGAAGAGCATTATTATTACCTTTAGGGAATTCCTGTGTGGATACAAATAGAGCTTAGTGTTTATTTATAGGTAAATACCCAAAATGTCATAACAGGCGAGGGTTTAAGGGTACAGCAACAATAGCACATTTTTTTAAACACAGGGTTTATGTTTCGGTACTTTCCACATAACACTGCTTTCTAGATTTGAAGATGAAATTTCTCATGGTATATTCTCAATCCAGGGTTTTATGGCAGAGTGGTCATATAAAAATAGATACATTTAGAGCCAGGGGTCCCCAAAATACGGCCCGTGGGCTGCATGCGGCCCCCTGAGGCCATTTATCCGGTCCCTCTGCACTTCTGGAAGGGGCACCTCTTTCATTGGTGGTCAGTGAGAGGAGCATAGTTCCCATTGAAATACTGGTCAGTTTGTTGATTTAAATTTACTTGTTCTTTATTTTAAATATTGTATTTGTTCCTGTTTTGTTTTTTTACTTTAAAATAAGATATGTGCAGTGTGCATAGGGATTTGTTCATAGTTTTTTTTTTATAGTACGGCCCTCCAACAGTCTGAGGGACAGTGAACTGGCCTCCTGTGTAAAAAGTTTGGGGACCCCTGATTTAGACAGTATGAGAGGTTTTCATTTTATTGTCACTGAGAGAGTGAAACAGCCAAGAAGCTTCCTTTGTTAGAAGCCTTGAGACCACTCCATTTCTCCTCCCCCTCCCCCATCCCGGGGAGCTGCCACACAGCTCTCTGTCTCAACAATGAGCAAATCATTGAATGAAATCATCTGCATGGCTTCTGACATCCCTTTCATCCTTAATACCTTGCTCCTGCCTTTTATTTCTGATACAGCTTTCCCTTCAGCGGGCGATAGCTCAAAGCACCCCTGGATAGGGGGGAACCTGTGTGGACTCCTCCTTCAAGTGTCCCCCCTTTTCCAATGACGTTGCCCCAAACTGTGCTTTGTTTCCTGTGACAGGGAGAAACAGCCTTCCTCCTTATACTGGGTTCTGCTTTATGTGGTGGTTTTGAAGAGCAAAATTTGAACTAAAGTTCTTGAGCTGGGAACCCTTCCCAGCCTGGGAGGTTCCTGTGAGGACTCAGCCACCACCTCGTGTCATCTCTGCACTGCCCCCCCAGCCCCCGGCAGTTTAGCCCCAGCTTCAGAAGCAGCAGTCCCAGGGTGTCACCATCTGTCAGACCAGCAAACCACAGAAGCTTCTCCAGGGGGCGTCCCTCAACTTCTACTCCCCCTGGATTCTGACTGACATCAAATGAAAGCACACTCAAAACTTAGGCGGCTTAAAATTTATTTTTCAAGGACCTAGACAACAAGGTGAGGTCAAGGGCAATGCTTAGCCCTGGCTTTTGGCTATGACTTACTCCTTCTGCCTGAAATTATGGCTTTTTTTTTTACAGTCATGTTTAACTCAGGTTCTTTTCTTCAACTAATTTCCCAACCCCCTTCATTCGGGTTCCTCCGACCGACCGGGAATAAAATGAGAAATAGCTAATTTGTTTAGCAATTCCCCAGCCTCCTTCATCCGGTCATTGGTTGTTTCTGACCATTCCTCAACCCCCTTACCTAGTTAATGATATCCCCATCTCTCCCTTCCACTTTGGTGCAGCCATTTAAACTAGCCAATTGGAAAAAAATACTATTGTACCGTCAGCATTTCCGCCAATGAAGCAAGACCCAGCATCCTAGGGCCTGTGTTAGGGATAAAAACAGAATTTGCCCTCCGCCCTCAGGCTTGCGGGCTGGCTTTTAATAGCGGCAGCACGCCCTTCTGCAGAAGTTATTACAGTTGCCTTGCCGAAGTATTTTGTCTCCACGAGTCTTGCTTAATTTCATCTCTCACATTCGGAGGAGGGATCTACCCATGCCCGTATTAGCCACACTTCCCAAGTTTCTCATCATTATGGCTTGAGGATTCAACCATTTCAGTCTCTGTCAGGCCTCTGTGCCTTTATATATTTTATTCTCCCTTAGAATGTGATCTACCCATTGTCCTTGAGTCAATAAATATTCACTGGGCACTTCTATAGGTACCAACCCACGCTAAAGCCTCTGGGCCTTTGCCCTGCACGGAATTCTATGCCTTGATTTTTCCCTTTTACATTCCTTCCGCCCTTTCCTCTTGGCCCTGAATTAGGGTTCCTACTCTGCTCCATGAGAACCCATTGCATACTCGTTTCCTTGGTCAACCCCTTTTTCGACCTAATTAATTCCTGAAAGGGCAAAGATGGTGCCTTGCTCACCTAGCACATTATTGGCACATAGAAGAACTTCAGTTGAATTTCCTAAGTCAGTGGATAAATAAATGGTCTGTGATAATGTCTTTTCTAAATCACATCCTGGTGAAGGATTGACCAAGAATATATTCCTGGAACTGGAAAAACAAACCAGAGCAATTTAGTGTGATTTTAATTTTAACCTGACCTTGAAGCTCTAGGCTGAATAAACAGAAGATGGAAGACACAATATTAAATTTAAGGAATGGTAATTTTCTCGATGTTTAAAGTTTTAAAAATCCCATGCAATTTTGCCCATAGAGAGGAAAGAAAAATGTTGCCATGAGAGCTGTGAATTTTCTCTCGTCTCCAGGGCAACAAAGTAAGTAATTTTAGAAAAAGGAGGAGAGAAATTGAGAGTCTTACAAAGCAAATTCACTTTTCCAACCGAAAGTTATTAAAAACAATAACAACAACAACAATAAAAAACCCCAAAGACTTTATCAAAACAGAAGGATAAGAATCAAAACCAAAATAAAAGGAAATGAGGTAGATCCCATATATAACTTCTCTTGGTGAAGGCGGCAGAGCAGGAGATGGCAAAACAATGGAAATGTTATAAGTGTTTCACTCTATTGAGACATAGCCATGGAGTTTTTCTGATGTTTCCAGCAGAAGAAATGTCAAGTCAGAACCAAGGTGAGCTGGGAAACCCGATCAGCCCTGAGGTGAGTGAAGGAATAAGGTGACAGGATTTTCCTGAAAAGGCCGTTGGGGGAACGGAGCTGCTCTGAAACGTGGCTTTGCTCTACCGCCTGGGGCGCTCCATCAGGAGCAAAGTTCAGGTCTGTTTCCTTGTTTGTTCGCCTCCTGATTCTGGCATTCTGCGAATCAGTTCGTTGTCATGGAGACAGCCATTTAGTCAATTCATCTGAACAAGGCCTTGTTAAGTGGGCGAATAGGACCCAAAAAAGTGTCCACTGCAGAGCAGGAAGGCTCTCAGTCAGGAACGATGTGTCACTGCTCGGGTACCAGCCGCGTTGTTACAAGGCTTCCCAGTGTTCACCATCCCTTCTTCATCTCTGTGTGTTCCAAATACATTTGTCTACTGTTTTATAAGTGTCCTTAGTATGTGCCTTCAACAGAGATGTTTCTGACTTATCTGAGTATCAAGACTGTGCTGCAGTATCTAAGCTCTCACATTTAGTCATCTGTAAAGCCAGTAGACACGGCCACCATCACAGGCGCCTGGCCCATGCAGGTTCACACTAGATTCAGACAGACAGTAATGAAACAACGGAGCCAAGAACTGGTGGGCCATTAGCTTTAATCCTAGCTTGCACCTGGCAGGCAAGTAAAAACACACACTGGGCTCCAAAACCCACTCATTCAGCACTCACAAAGCTACTGACTTATCTGAGTTTCCTAGAATCAAAGGTTTCTAGCTCACCAGCCTTATTCTCCTCTGTTCCCCATCTCCTTCCTTATCCCAGATACAAACTCTGCACAAACTGGCTTCTCCTTCAGCACTCCACCATCTTGGCTACTTCTCTCTTTCACGTGGCCTTTCTCTGCTCTCCTCTCTAATGCTAATTTCAGGAACCAAGAGAGAGCAAGCTCCTCGTCTGCCCCACTTTATAGTGCAGAAATCAAAACCTTTAATCCAATATACAAAATAGGGAAGTCTCTGATACAAAGTCACTTATCTGAGGCATAATGGGATTCCTCATGAGAATGCACCACCCACATCAAAAAGGGTGGAAAAGGCTTAGTCTTAAAACTAAGCCTTAGGTTATAAGAATTATGCCTGCTTATAGTCTGTCCCCCCATATCCAATGCAAACTATAAGCGAGCAAACATATACATCATATTTGCAAACTTATTTGACCAACATCATCACATTCTCCACTGCAGTCCACCAGGTCATTTCCATTTCTAGTGCTTCATCTTTAGAATGTGGACAAAGAGCTGTTTCTTACTCAGTCTCTATGGCATCAATTATGAGATCTCTGAGTGCCTTGAGCCCTCGGAGCAGTGACATCTGCAGTAGTGTCCGTAGCCTGGTAGCAGAGGTGAATGTAACAGTAGATGCACTGGGCGTGTGCCCTGACTTCTGAAGGGCCCTGCAAACCCCCAACTTTACACTTTTTTTTCTAATGACACCAAGTTTGGTTTCATATGTGTAATTTTAGCATTAATAGTACATAATAGTTTTCATTTATTTAAAAATATGGTTAACATATATTTTTATTTTCCCTGTCTCTCTCCTTTTTTTAAGGGGCACAATATTTTCTTCTGTGCTCGGGGCCTCAACCAACTTTAATCTGCCTCTGCCTGGTAGTTAGACAAACAGCACCCCAAGTAATGGCTAGGAAAAGAACCTCTAGCTGTAAGCCTAGAGATGAGGAAATGTATAAAAGCCATTGCGGAAAGTAACTGGTCCAAAAAGTTCCCGCATTTTTTTCCATGTAAGTGAGGTGAACCCTTTCTGCAGTGGAGACTGACCTGTGTGTGGAAACCCCTCTCTCCACTCACTGTGTGGAAGACACTGTAAGAACTGCTGGTTTCAGGTTCAGATGCTATCTTGGTCTGCGTGGCTGCCATAACAAAAGACCATCTCCTGGCTTACACAATAGAAATTTATACTCCCACAGTTCTGGAGGCTGGAACTCCAAGATCAAAGTGCCAGCATGACTGTCTCGTTGGCTGTAGATGGCTGCCTTCTGGCTGTGTTCTGACATAGAAGGCTGAGAGAGGTCTCAGGGGCATCCTCATACAAGGGCACTAGTCCTATTAAGAGGGCTCTGATCTTATACCCTCATCTAACCTTAATTACCTTCCAATGTCCCATCTCCAAATACTATCATATTGGGGTTAGGGCTTCAACATATGAATATTTTGGGGACATAATTCAATCCGTAGCAGGTGGAAATAGGAAAGTTTAGAGAGGTCCTATGGCACATGTGGCCAGAGGCCAGGAGATGCTGTGGCCAGAGGTCAGGAGATGTTGTGTAATCCAGGGTCTAGCTTTTTACTGCACCCTTCATCTTCCAGTAGTGCCCTGGGGTGTTGCCTCCGCAGTCTCATGTGTCCTTTAGAGCAGTGGTCCCCAACCCCCGGGCCATGGACCGGTACTGGTCCGTGGGCCATTTGGTACCGGTCCACAGAGAAAGAATAAATAACTTACATTATTTCCATTTTATTTATATTTAAGTCCGAACAATGTTTTATTTTTTAAAAATGACCAGATTCCCTCTGTTACATCCATCTAAGACTCACTCTTGACGCTTGTCTTGGTCACGTGATACATTTATCCGTCCCACCCTAAAGGGTGGTCCGTGAAAATATTTTCTGACATTAAACTGGTCCGTGGCCCAAAAAAGGTTGGGGACCACTGCTTTAGAGAGCTGGGTGGGATTAAGGAGGAACTTCTCAGGGCTGCCCTTTTTAAAGCTCATCAGGAACAGCATTCACAGCTACTGTAGAAGTAGCTGTCATTGTGCCCTGATTGAAGTCAGCACCATTCTAAGATATTCACAGATAGCATCTCACTTAATCTTCATGAATATCAAGAGTAAGGTACTCTTCCCTGTTTTCCATTTCACAGAAAAAGGACAGGGACACTATGTGATTGTGCCAGGTCACACAGCAAGTAACTAACACAGCTGGGCTCAAACCTAGGCTGTCTGGCTCTTAATCTATGCTTTTAATCAGCACCACCCACAGGAAGGGAATGGACTATTCTATAATCAGGAGATGGGCAAGAGTAACCCCTCCCCTGGCCTGAGCATGCTGGAAAGTACCATCTGTCCCCTGGTCCAGGTTGGGGCTGGCATGTCAGGTTGATTGTATGAAAAGCTATAAGTGTACTTGATATATGAGTGTTTCCTAAGGTGAGAGCACAGGCACAGACTTGAATCCTCTGCTTCTTCCAATGCCAAATAATGCAGTAGCCAATTTCCTGTTTTCTAGCTGGATAGAGGTCAAAGGTCTGTTTATCTAGGATCGCAGGATCAAGGCAGTAGGTAAGGTCTATTAAGTCAGTGGTCCCCAACCTTTTCTGGGCCACGGACCGGTTTAATGTCAGAAAATAATTTCAGGGACCAGCCTTTAGGGTGAGACGGATAAATGTATCATGTGACCGAGACAAGTGTCAAGTGTGAGTCTTAGACGGATGTAACAGAGGGAATCTGGTCATTTTTTAAAAATAAAACATTGTTCAGACTTAAATAAAAATAAAACGGAAATAATGTAAGTTATTTATTCTTTCTCTGCAGACTGGTACCAAATGGCCCACAGACCGGTACCGGTCCGCGGCTTGGGGTTTGGGGACCACTGTATTAAGCTACATGAGACCTTTTGGTGTCATTGAACAAGACCACATGGAGCAGGATTTCATTATAGTATTATGTAGTAACTGCTATGATCCTCAAGGGGTGATCATCTTCCCTTCCTCTTGGTGATATTTAATAATCAGGAAGGACATTCAGCATGCCGCATATCCTACAGCCCAGACGTGCTGACCTGTGCTCTTGAGACGTGGATTGATGTCAGTCTCTCCTAGGGCTCTTATCATCAGCTGTTGCTTCTGGTTGGATGGCCCATGTCTTCAGCACCACAGGAAAGGATGGGAGGTGGTGTATGGATCTGTACATGATATGTAGGAATAGTAAAAAATATGTTTTGCTGCCAGTATGTAAATGTTACAGTAATATAATGTTATAGTAATTAAATATATAGAAATATAGAAAAACATGGAAGATATATAGAAATAAATTAGGATATAATATTAAAAGCCATTAAGGCAAGTGAATAAGGCTATGCCTTCTGGGTGGGAATTACTCTAGTGTGTACAGATATGATAGGCAGACTCTGCCTTTTGAGCAGGGCCCAGTTAGTGTGTGTGTGTGAAGTTATATATAGATAAAAAGTGGCTTCCTTAGGAACACCTTAAAAGTGGCTTGATGTGACATTTCAGTAGATTAACATAAAAAGGGCTCCCTGCTAGGAACTCCCAAAAAGGTGGTTTGATGTGATAATCCCATAGATTAACACCTGTTAGAAGGCGTTGGCCAGAAAAGGTACTGAAGTTAAGGGCCCCCCTGCTTCGGTAGTTGCCCAGACTCCAAAATTGAACATGGACTGTCTCCTCGTCACTCTGAGAGAAGCATGCCCACGGGGCCCGCTTAAGCGGTACCCAGGCACTCCATAGAATTTGCGAGTAATAAACTGCCTGTGTGATTCTTGCAACTAATTTGTGTGTCGGTCGGTCATGTCTTTCCTCCAGTGGCAGTTGGTCTTAGCACTGATAAGTAGAATCCTCATAGCCACCTCGAGAGTAGTCTCAGAGGCTGCCAGCCCTGCTGTTAAACAGGAGTGTCCCACTGTGTGGGGCAGTCGAATGGGGGATGATGCCTGATCCACGTAGAGATCAAGCTCTACTGAGACAGTAAGCAGAATGTTTGATGTGGACGTTTTATTGACAATAGTTCAGTCTTGATTTGTCACTGGCTTACTGTGGGCAAATCACTTCACCTTTGCAAACTCGATCTTCCTTACAGGCTGTTATCTGGATTAATTTAATGTCTCTCCCATCTATCTAGTCATGACTCCACAATGTTAATTGTTTGGTTTTTTTTTTTCTCAGATGCTGCAGGTTGTGCACTTTTACTTGAAGAAATGCTTCTGCTAGAACTTAACAGCTATCATATTTCTTCAATGGGTTGTTTGTTTGCCTTTGGCCCTGGATCTTTTTACAGCTGAGCTGCTTTCCTGCTTCTGGTACAGAGCAGACCTTAAGCCGAGGGAGAAGCGAAGCTGGGGTTTGAGGACCGTCACAAACAGCAAGCACCCCGTTGGTAGGAAAGAATCACAGTGATTAAAAGAAGAAGCATACCCTGGGGGGAAAATCGCATCGACATTCATTCTATTGTCTCAAGTCTTGGAGGGTTTTACAAATTACTATTTCTGTCCTATTGTCAAATGCAACCTCAACAAAGAATCACTATCTCCTAGAAAGATGCAAACAGGTGAATTTAGAGAGTTGGAAGATGAAGCCAATAGCAGATAATTACCCCCTGAGCAAGAAAGAGAAATAGAAGCATCCTTACAAACTCAGAATAATATTCTAGACCAGATTCTGCCTGAAGTCAGTACTTCCCTACCAGACCTGCCCCAGGGGACATAGAGCTGGTTATCAGAAGAAGCATGGTTTAAGAGTTAAAATTGATCTTTTACTCTGCTTCCCTGCAGATCTTAGTTTTCAAAGGTGATTTTCTCGCTAAGTCTTTAGTAACAGGGAGTGGCTGATGCATCATGCTGTTTCTCTCCTACGGAACACGCGCTGTGGATTGATGAGGGCAAAGGGATTGAGATTGGACAAGAAGGAAGGTTAGACAGCTACCCATGGAGATGAAGCACACAGACTTAATTTAAAATTGATTTCAGTTTCAGGAGGAAGACATTGCCCTTGTAGTGGAAGGACATTGTCTTGCAGAAACTGTTTTTTCTCCATCTGGCCAAGACTCTTCTCTCTCTCTGGTGGCCTCCCCACATGCGCATGTCTTACACTGAGGGCATTTGACAGCTGGTTTATTCATTCTAAGGCAATGGAGAGTGGCATATAAAGTACATCAGGGGTCCCCAAACTTTTTACACAGGGGGCCAGTTCACTGTCCCTCAGACCATTGGAGGGTCGGACTATATAAAAAAAAACAACTATGAACAAATCCCTATGTACACTGCACATATCTTATTTTAAAATAAAAAACAAAATGGGAACAAATACAATATTTAAAATAAAGAACAAGTAAATTTAAATCAACAAACTGACCAGTATTTCAATGGGAACTATGGGCCTGCTTTTGGCTAATGAGATGGTTCCATATTTGTCACTGCTAGCTGTAACAAGTGATATGACGCGCTTCCGGAGCCCTGACACATGTGTCCCGCGTCACTGGAAGTAGTGCTGTACTGAGCGACGCCGCGCTTTGCATCCGCATCCTATGCTCCTCTCACTGAGCACCAAGGAAAGAGGTGCCCCTTCCGGAAGTGCGGCAAGGGTGGATAAATGGCCTCGGGGGGCCGTAGTTTGGGGACCCCTGAAGTACATGCCATAAGAAGCACCTCTGTCTGGGTGAGTTTCCTGAGTAAGATGTTCTGTTCCTATGCCATCAGGGTCTTCTCTAATAAACCTAGAGCCTGCTCTTATCATTGATTTCTAAGAAGCCATCATTGTGGTTTTGCTTCCTCCACACAAAGGGATTTATAAATAACCAATGTTAAGATCAAACACTGAATTAGCTAGTGCGTGTTTTCCAGCGGGTGATTTCCTTCCAAGTCATGAAGAAAAATAGCATCGTTCAGTGCTAGTGTTGCTTCATGTGGCAACTTCCTGTGTCTCTGTCAGCATACACACTCACCCATTCATCCCCTCACTGCCTGACCACCCGAAAACAATGTGACTGACATATAAATTGTGCCAGGCAAGAGACAGGTGGGCCCTGCCAGCACCCCATCATGTAATAAGAAAGCTCCCACATACACACTATATGACTTAATGGAATCTGAGCTAGGAGAGATGGTTTTCACATAATTATGACCGACATCCTGGCATATTCGTGTGGTAAATCTCGCAGGTGGCCAGCCCTTGAGCTGCTGCGGGGTTGGATTATCTTCTCTCTCCCTATCCCTCTGCACGTCGGTTTCTTTCATTCAGTCTCTTTTTTCTTGTTTTCATCTCTCTGTTTTCTTTTTGGTGTGTTCATATCTTAAATAGGAGTTCAGTACTTGTAGCTCACTGATTCCTGCTTCAGATCATTAAACATATGCTATGAGTGTGCACACACATGTGTGCATCACTGTGTGTTGATGTTTCTGTCTGCAATAGACATGACAAGTCAGGATAGAATTATATAATAAGTCAATAGGGCACATGGGGTGAGGGGAAGAGGCAGTGGGAAAAAATGATTCAAACTTCCTGCCTTTAAATAGTTTATCATGGGTGATATTGGGGTGGTACTGGTGATTGTGAAGAGGGGAAGAGAAAAGTTATATACACAACTAGCTTTGGAAACCATGCAGAATAAGGTATAGGCCATGTGTTATGAGAATACAGGTGGAGGAGCTTTAATTCTGACTAGGTTTTAGCTTTTATCCTTCAAGTCTACCTTCTGCTTCAGTTGGGAACGGAATACTTGAATAAATATGAGTAAATGAACTCATAATTTCATTTATTATTTATGTAAGAAGAGGTCTGGAACTACATGGTCTCAGAGTTTGTTCAGCCATTTGGTTATTCTTCCATGCTTTTTCTATGCTTCTTTGCCACCCTCAGTATTGATGGCTTTTTGTTCTCATGCTTCATGGTTTAAGATAGCTGTTGCAGTTCCAGACGTTGCATGAGGATCTCAAGCCTAAAGGAAGGGGCAAAGGCAAAAGACCTTCTCTTTATTAGAAAGAGCCTCTTTATTAGGTTCTAATAAATCTTTAATTTTTAAGAAGGAAAAGCTTTTTCCTGAAGCCTCCAAGATAATTTTCTTTGTATCCTTGTGGTCTGACCTGGGTGGCTATCTGCAGGGAAAGGCAGGAATGTAAGAGCCAGATGGCCGTGATCTGTTTCCTAGGGGTGAACGCATTGTCACTGTAAAAACTGCGAGTGGGAGAAGCACTGGGAATGGCAGCTGGGTTGGCCACCCTGTGGCATGTGTCACACTCTGCTCTAGTTTACTAGTATATTTGGGAAAAGGGATATTTGTCTTCTATCAGTATTGAGCTGTCCCCCTCCCCTAGCAGATGCACCTCACACCATTTCCCCGCTTTGTCATTTGCTTTGCTGTTCGTCATCCCTGGGATTCTCAAGCTATAGTTCTCCTGAAACAGTAATGCTTCCTCTACACACACCTCCACTTACGGTTACAGATCAGACAGACCTAGGTTCAAATCCTATGTCAGACGTACTGCTCACTAGCATTGTGAGCAAGTTACCTAACCTTCTTATTCTGTAAAAATGCAAATAATAATCTCCTTCTTGTTGCATTATTGTGAGGATTAAATAATGAATGTAAGGTGCCTTGCCTTGTGCCTTGTCCACAGGAATGATCAATAAATGAGATTTCTCTTTTCTCCACATTTTAAACATAATAATAGCTGACATTTATTGAGTAGTTACCATATGCCTGGCACAGCTCCAAGTGCTCCATACAAATTAACTCATTTGACTCAGTTTGATGAGGTCTGTAATAGCAGTGTGTGCTTTAGCAGCTGAGAGAGTAAGAGAGAAAAGTAAATTTGTCTAAGATTCCAGAGACAGTGAGAGGCAGAATAAAGATTGGACCCAGGAAGTTTGTCTAGCGCCTGGGCACTAACCACTGCATGGCATTTCTTGTCACACATAGGAACGGGTTCATGGCTGCTTCTCATTGGGCAACAGACTTTTGACAATAGGCAGCCCCAATAACCCCAGTGTATGGTTGTGGAGAACAGCGGGCTCCTCCGTCCTGTCTGAGAAGGTGGCACAACTAGAGAGCAAGGGCACATGGGGTGAGGGAGAGTGATGCTCAGCACTGCGCACCAGCCTGTGCCCCACCAAGGGGCTTCCTTCCACCATGGCTATCTGAGCCAACCTCATGTGCATTTCAGCACCCAGCTCTCAGCGCAAGAAAGCTGCCCTCAGAGAAGCAGGGATGGAAGGCTCCTCTTCCAACCGAGACACCGTGCAGTTAGATTACTTTCTGGGGGTGAGAGGCCACTGGGAAAAAGGAAAGATCATTTTAGAACTGAGCAGCACCAAATCATTTTGATATTCTTTCTGGGTATGGGTTTTCTAATGGAAATTATATGGAGCTGCATCATATGGAGGGACATGGCCACGTTTCCTTTGGCTTCTGAAATTCCTACTCAGTTGTACATGAATGATTCCAACTGATGGACACAGGCTGCAACATCAAAACTTCAGGTGCCCCGAAGGTCAGGAGCTAAAGCACCTCTTATCTGAGATAAAAAAAAAACAAACCCAAAAATACCAAGGGAGAGAAAAGATCTGAATGGAAACCTGAATGCCTGCTCTGCTGGATGTCCTAAATCTAGATAATTTCCATGTCACAGAGACTCAGACCGGTGAATGACTGCCCGAAGGCCACACAGCCATACGAAGCAAGCACAGGAGCTCTGACCTCTGTGCCAGTACCTGGCCCCGTGCTCTTTTCTCTACCCCTCTCTGCCTAGCATTCTGGTTTCTGTCATTTGTGGGCCAAAAAAGTAATCAAAAGGCAGCAGTAGGACCTGGTGGTCAGGAACACGGGTCTGGGATCTGGGCGAGATCCAAGTTTGAAATCTACCTTGTTGTAAGGTGGCACATTCAAGGCAGGAAGAAAGGGGAATGGCAGAGTCGTTGTTAGCCAAGACTGTCCCTTTTTCTCAGGAAAGGAAAATTTATTCTGGAAGATGCCCCCAGGAGTCTTCTGCTTGTGTTCTGTGGGCGGGGGTGGGGCGATCTAGCTCCGCCTCGCTGCAAGCAAAGAGAGCGTTACACTGTGGCCTCTGCAGTGGGAGGTAGAGAGGGGGAAAAGGGTGCGACATGGCTTGTGGGGTAAGTCAACAGGGTTTGTCACAGATTGCGCCCTGAATTTCAGGGAGTTGGGGGATGGAACCCAGTCTATGGTCCAGCCTTGAGTGTAACCCAGGGGAGCATGTATCTTACACCTTAAGAACCAGGTAAATTTGGTTCAAGTCTCCATTTCTTCTAAAGTTGTCTCCATATGGGAAGGAGGATCACCTCTGGCTTGCAGCAACTTGCCAGTGGCATTGGTTTCCCCTGAGAACCGCGCCATTGACCACAGGGGCTGTCCCCGTGTTCCCTAATGGACTCTGGCATAGATCTCAGAGACTCTTCTTTTTCTTCATCAACCTTCCCAAGCTCTAAGTATGTGCAGTTTACTAAGTAGTGAGTTTAGGACCAGTCCACAGACTTCAAAGCCATGGAAAATTCAATGTAAGAATGGCCACACCAGCCCTGGCCGGTTGGCTCAGCGGTAGAGCGTCGGCCTGGCGTGCAGGGGACCCGGGTTCGATTCCCGGCCAGGGCACATAGGAGAAGCGCCCATTTGCTTCTCCACCCCCCCTTCCTTCCTTTCTGTCTCTCTCTTCCCCTCCCGCAGCCAAGGCTCCATTGGAGCAAAGATGGCCCGGGCGCTGGGGATGGCTCCTTGGCCTCTGCCCCAGGTGCTAGAGTGGCTCTGGTCGCGCAGAGCGACCCCCCAGAGGGGCAGAGCATCGCCCCCTGGTGGGCAGAGCATCGCCCCTGGTGGGCGTGCCGGGTGGATCCCGGTCGGGCGCATGCGGGAGTCTGTCTGACTGTCTCTCCCCGTTTCCAGCTTCAGAAAAATACAAAAAAAAAAAAAAAAAAAAAAAAAGAATGGGCACACCATTGTTTCTATGATGGTTCAGTCTAAAAGTTATTTTCTTTGCGTTTTCCCCTTTTGGGGGACAGGCTGAGTTTATTTTCTTAAGTCCTGTCTGTGCCATTGTTTGGGTGATGCTGGGTTCCCAGAGCAGGGTGGGTGTTTAAAAAATTAGCCATGTAAAAGCAGGGGACAGTCATGAACCAGGAAGCAACCACTCAAATACCTGAGACCTTGGACTAAAGTTTGGGAAATAGGAAGTAAAATAACTTCTTTGGGTTAACTAAGGTTTCAAAGGGAATTTTCACTTTCTCATGTCATAATTTTTCTTCATCGTTATTTTGGTGGAGGGAATAAGCTTCAGCATAAAATTCCATTCGCCTCCCATGGAGTCAGAGGAATTTTGCTGATTTAAAAATCTATCTCTATCTATATCATCAATACCTACTTAATACACCAGAAACTAATATAATATTGTATGTCAACTGTAATTGGAAAATAAAAATAGGTTTTGTTTTTTAATCAGGAAAAAACAAACAACCTAGATGTAAAGGAACCACCTATAGGTTGGTAAGGGGTTGAGATTTATCTCAGCCTTTTACTTTGTGACTTGAGAGAAACAGAAAGTAAAAGGATTCTCCTGTCTACCTCCAGGAGAGTAGAAGAGACAATGAACACCTCGCCCATGACTTGAGTGTTGTGTAAAGTGGAGATGCAGGATGAGGGTTTTGGACCACTCTCCGGGATCAGTAAAACTTTGCTGTGTGGTGATAAATAAATAAGGCATGGCTTGACACCAGCTGGGTTAGAAGTGAGAATAAGATATGCACTAGCATTCTAAGCAGGTTCAGAAAATTGGTTCCGGTCTTGGTGTCAATGTTAATAAAAAGGGAAAAATACCCAAAGGGTTGGTCATCACAGTAAAAAAAAAAAAAATCTATAATTATATATCTTTATCTATACATCTATATATCTACATACAGGTAACTGTATGTCTGTTTAAACATTTGCCTGCAGGTTCCGTTATCTCTGTCCTCCATCTACCCCTTGTGCTGACTATAGGAGCTGCATTCTGAGGTCGCCTTGGACAAAGAACCTCCAGGCTCTTGGGCCATAAATAAGGTGCTCAGTATTTTCTCTTCTCCACTGCAGAATGTCTTTGGGCCTGGGACATGCCATGCCTTTGCCACAGCTCCGTTTTCCCATGAGAGGGGTGAAATTGTCATTACTCAGATTCCTTCATGTCCTGAAGACTCTCTGACAGGTGATTTTCAGGCAGCTTGTGGAGGACACACTGCCTAGCTACCACTCTAGGAAGGCAAGCTGTGATTTGGGAAGATGCCACGGTTAGATTGAGCGCCGAGAGAATTTCTCTGCTGGCAGAATATAGACCATGTCCTTCCAGGACCAGAATGGAAAAGAAGCCACCTGTGTTAGTGTGCTCTGGTGATGGTCAGACAACTTAATAGATCCATCAGGTCTTCACCTAAGGCTGATAGATTTCAGCTGTTTTCTTATTTTTATTTTTATTTGGTGGGGATAGGAAGAGGGAGGATGGGGGGAGGACATTAAGTGCTTTCACCTGTGCTAATGTTGCCTTCTCCTGAACTGTAACGGAGGATCCCCTCCCAGAGGATTTGGATGTGGAAGCACTAGTTTAGGTTGATAGCTCATCATCCTGCAGGTGGGAGCGGAGGGTGACATAGAAAAACCATGTGGAGCCATGAGGATAGAAGGGAAAATTCATTCCCGATGTGCATTACCCCATGTGAAAAGTTGACATGATTTTTACAAAATTGCTTTGTATACTCTTCTAGAAGACTAGGTTGAATAGGCACATTATTCAAACAAGGCTCCCAAATATTTTCATCAGTGGGTGATGAGAAACTGAGATTTGCATAAAGTTCTTTTAAAGAAAGACTACCGCCCCACTCTAATCCCATTTTATAGATGAAGAAACTTAAAACAATATATTTGTTTACATAGCAGAACAAAAGCTGAGAGAACTGTTTACATTCAGTTAAGACTTGGCTATTGTCCACTGTTCACAGTGGCCAAGACATGGAAACAACTAAAAAGCCCTTCAATAGAAGACTGGATAAAGAAGATGTGGCACATATACACTATGGAATACTACTCAGCCATAAGAAATGATGACATCAGATCATTTACAGCAAAATGGTGGGATCTTGATAACATTATACGGAGTGAAATAAGTAAATCAGAAAAAAACAAGAACTACATGATTCCATACATTGGTGGAACATAAAAACGAGACTAAGAGACATGGACAAGAGAGTGGTGGTTACCAGGGGTGGGGGGAGGGAGAACGCGGGAGGGAGGGAGGGAGAGAGTTAGGGGGAGGGGGAGGGGCACAGAGAAAACTAGACAGAGGGTGACGGAGGACAATCTGACTCTGGGTGAGGGGTATGCAACATAATTTAATGACAAGATAACCTAGACATGTTTTCTTTGAATATATGTACCCTGAAATATTAATGTCATCCCATTAACATTAATAAAAATTTATTAAAAAAAAAAAAAAAAAAGACTTGGCTATTGTCCTGATTACTGTCTTCTTGCCTTTGTGGCAGAGATTGAGGGGAACCCCAAGGGGGGTGACAGGCCAGGCTGACCATCTCATTAGTGAGTCACTGAGTGGCCTAGGCCTAACTGTTGTAGCAGAATAGACTAACCTACAGTTCTATCTTTCCAAGACAATTTCTTCCCCGTGTGGTGCAACCACAAAGAACTGCTTACCGTTCTCCAAATATGGCATTTTCTTTGCCATTTTTTTTGGTCTTTGCATATTCACTCTGTCTAGAATTCCCTTCCTCATTTTTATGTTTGGACAAGTCCCTATTTATTCTTCAAGTCACTTCTCTGTAGCCACTGCTCTAGGAAACATTTCCTGATGCCACTTGATGATATCTCTGTCATAGCCCCGAACCCTCTGAACATTGTCAGTATCTGAACGGGTACCCCCGTCCTCCTTATCCTGTGTGTGCAACATGAGGACAGTGACCTGGGCCTTTTCATTTCTATAGACGTATGCCTCAGCCATGCTTGACACTTAAAATGTCTGTAATTAATTAATTATTTGATCAATGCTGCCATTCTCAAAGCTGAAATAAAGTACCAGTGGCGTTATACCAACTTCCACGGAAACGCGAGTTAAATCGCTCTCATGATGTCGAACCGCTTGAGGGCGCTGCAGGGAGCTCTGGGCAACAACCCCAGCGGCTGCTGGGCCTGCAAGAGCAGGGGTCCGCATTTTCCGACCGCATTTTCCATTCGCCTTCCTCTCTTCTCTCCAAGTGTGTCACGCCGTTTCCCTCACCATCTCATTAATCTTCATAACAAAGTAGGTGTCACTATCCTTACATTTGGAGAAATCGAGGCAAAGAGAGATTTTTTTTTTTACAAACTTGGCTCAAGGCCACAAAGCCCCCCACGATGGTAAAGCCGGATCCGGACTTTGGTGGGCTGAAGGGGAAAAGTGGTGCTTTTGACCATAGAGCTGTTTTGCCCTTGAAGACATCAACCACGGCAGGTGTGTAAGTGGTACAACATGGCAGGAGGTGGAGAGGACTGGGAAGGGCTGGCTCAGCCTAGGCGAAATAATCCCACCCCACCCCCACCCCGGGGTTTAGAGCAGCCTCTAGGCCTAGAGCCTTAGACTGCTTCTGTTTATGCAATCTATTTGGAAATGCATTTATGGACCTTCTAGAACCAGGGTATCTGCAGTGTCTACAATGAGTAGTGTCATTGTTGAAGGTCAAGTGTGATGGGCTTCACACAGGCACACACACACAGACACACACACACACACAGACACACACACACACACAGACACACACAGACACACACACATACACACACATTCCCCTAAACAGCCGCCCGTTGGAGACCAGGCAGTGGGCTCCAGAATCTTGCACAGTCAAGTCAGTATAAAGGGGAAAAGTCCTCTGTGGGGCCTGGCAGGAGGCAGCAGAGCAGATGCCAAAACAACACCAGTAAGAACAAGCCTAAGGGGACCCAATGCTCAGCTCCTGCCTGTATTTGCTCAGGATTCTGGGCCAGAGTTGGGTGGGGGGAGGGGCTCTCAGTTGCTATGTGCCAGCCCCACCCCCCAGGCAATGGCAGAGGCTGGAGTTCATTGGAATTTGCAGTCCTGGGGGGCTTTGCTGCCTGCCCCAAACCCAAGAGCTGCCAGGAGACAATGCTTGAGAACAAAGAGGCAGTAAACACACTCTGAACCCTTTTAGCAATTGGCTCTATCCCAAACCAAAATGAGAAATGAATTGCTGGGGTTAGTATGTGTGTGTTAGAATGATGGGAAAGAAAAACCCTGTTTTGGGAATACTCAGTTTGGACCATTTAAGGTTATGGCCAAATGAATACAGCAAATTTAATTTCTATACATTAGCCCTCTCAAAATGCTGACATGATAAGCTATAAAATTTTAGCACCTCAAATTTTTGTAAGTTTTAACATTTCTGGGAGAAGGGCGAAGTGTTTGCTTAATTAGAGAATGTGTTTTCTGAATAGGGAAGCTCGTTATCATCAACACCACCATCACCACCTCTGCGTCATCATCCTCATCCTTGACTGAACACAGTTTATGAACTACGCAATCTGCTGGGAGCTTACAGATGCTATCCATAACTTTTATAACAACACTGCTGGGTTGCTCTCCTTGACCCCGTTTTGTAGAGCACAGAACTGACGCTCGGATTGCACAAATAATTTGTTCAAGATCATACTGCTGGTATGTAAATTCAGGTCTTTTAGGCTCCACTATCCATGCTATTTCTGCTGCACTTGTCTGTGTGCAAGTACTTTTCATAACTAATAAAGTGTCCCAAGTTAGATCAATGTTTAGCAGTGAGATACGGCAACGACTATCTTCTCAATTCACTGGCATAGAAAGCCCAAGTGCATCTGCTGCCACCTAAGCCGTGGATCCAGGAGCCGGGGGCTGGATTTCACCCCTGTTCTCAGTTTCTCTCTCTGTTTTTTTCTTGGATGAAATAAAAATGGTAAAAATGGTGCCATTCTCCTTTACCCCCATTTCATAAGACTTGGTGAATTTCTATCTACAAGTTGCTTCCAATATCTTAGACACAAGATAGTCCCACATTTTGCTAGTTCTGTTTTTTTGTTGTTTGGTCAAAGTCAGATCATATCTGCTCTGTTTATAACTGAGCTGCAAGTCTTTGGGGGCCCTGGGTGAGAGGCCCGAGGGGGTCGGTACTGTCAGCTCAGCATCTGGAAAGCCCTTTGAGACCTTCCTTCTGTGAAAGGGACCTTTAGCATGTCCCGGTGGGTGCATGTCAGTTTGGTAGAAAGGGGATCAACCCAAGAGAATGTACAAATAGAACTGGGCTCTTTTGTGTATCATAGGTGTGTCTGAATGCAAAAATTGTACTTCCTATAAAACAATGGGAATAAAACCAAGCACCTAAGCACATCTGTTAACAGAAGGAATCCAAACAAACAACACCCAAAAATCGTTTTAGGACTTTTCTAATCTGATCATTTGACTGAAATAATTTTTAGAGATATCTGTTAAATTGCTGCATATCTGCCAATCCTCTGTGAGGACGTAGAAAAAATACAATTGAAAGGAAGACCTATGCTCAAAAATAGCATCACGAACCCTGGTTTAAAGAGATTTGCACGAAGTAAACAGTAATCCCCACAATTTTATATCCCTTTCAAGATAAAAAAAAATCTTGGTGAAGAGAAAGCAAGTAACTTGTCGAAACTCGCACAGTAGATGGTTCTTTGACTCCATTGTTCACACTTGGTTCATTAATTAATTAATTTGTTCAATAAATACTGACGGCTGTGATGTCTGGGTGCAATGCTAGGCACTGGGCGTGCAGCAATGGACAAACCCGAGCAGAGCCCTGTGCCCGTGAGCTTGTACTTGATGTGGGAATGGCTCACAAACTGTAAGTGTCACGTTTAGTGTGCCATCCACACTTTCTGAAGCTCCATGCATGAAAATTCACACCTGTAAACTGATGGCAAATGCTGGGATTTTGTGGCAGGTGTTTGTCTTAATAAACTGATTCTGCTCTGTGGATTCCAGGGTAACAGATGTTAAAGTCTCTCTCTTGTTTTGCCTCATGTGTTTTGGAGGCTGGAAGTCCAAGATCAGGCTGGCAGGTGTTAGTGAAGGCCCTCTTCTAGGTTGCAGACCTGTCATTGTATCCTCACGTAATAGAAAGGGCTGGGAGTGCTATGGGTCTTATACAAGAATACTAGTCCGCCCTGGCTGGTTGGCTCAGCGGTAGAGTGTCGGCCTGGCTTGCGGGGGACCCGGGTTTGATTCCCGGCCAGGGCATATAGGAGAAGCGCCCATTTGCTTCTCCACCCCCCCCCACCTCTCTGTCTTTCTCTTCCCCTCCCGCAGCCAAGGCTCCATTGGAGCAAAGATGGCCCGGGCGCTGGGGATGGTTCCTTGGCCTCTGCCCCAGGCGCTAGAGTGGCTCTGGTCACGGCAGAGCGACGCCCCGGAGGAGCAGAGTATCGCCCCCTGGTGGGCAGAGCGTCGCCCCTGGTGGGCGTGCCGGGTGGATCCCGGTCGGGCGCATGCGGGAGTCTGTCTGACTGTCTCTCCCCGTTTCCAGCTTCAGAAAAATACAAAAGAAAAAAAAAAAGAATACTAATCCCATTCAGGAGAGCTCCACCCTCATCATGACCTTAAACACATTGCAAAGCCCTTCCTTCTAATACTCTCATCTCGGGGATTAGGATTTCAACATGAATTTTGGGACGACACAGTAAGACCATAGCACCCATGTAAACTAAGCTAAGCCAAGTTATATGAGTAGCTAGATGCTTTACACAAAAGAAGGAGAAAATAAGGGGCAAGTCAGATCCTAACTAACTTCTTCAGCACTAAGAGCTTCAATGGTCAGGGGCATCAGTGGTCTATATATAAGAATCTAAAATAATTCCCAGAAGGGAAACAGGAGTTGTTAAATCTTCTGAACACTTTTTGTAAACATTAATTCCAATTGCTAAAATACATTTCCATTAAAAAAAAGACAATTTCACTCAATTCTTCAGTCTCAAGGTTATAAGGATTTTCAGCTTAGAGGAGGAGGACATACTCAGGCCATCTATGAGTCTTTGATTTCAACGTTGCCCTGCTTTCTGTTAATACTGTAGTAACAAAGCTGCTATCGATGGCAACCAATGACATTAAAACGCGGAGCACATCCATGGGCATGGGGAATTGAATCAGGTGGTGAATCAGCTTTGAGAACTGGGCTCTGTGTTAGAACATCTTGACTAGTCTCTGTAAGGCACACCCAGAATTTCATTACAAACCGCCCACCTCATCTTGTGTGGAGACTCCTCTGTGCAACTCACACACACAAAATTGCCGCTGCTGCTGGAACAACTTTCCCTGGACAAGTGATTTACTGTGCTCTTTCCTAAAAGAAACACCATGAGCCAAAGAACTGATGTGCATGCCATCGTCTGGTGGCTGGGACATCCTGAAGAAGAGCACGATTGACTCGGGATTGATCATGCTGTGTTTGTGTTAGGTGTGGACCCCGTGCTGCATATCAGCCCACTCCCTGTTCCTGGTCCCCACATCTGGTGTCACCTACTAATTGGAATCATGTACCTTTTACCTGGGTTTTCAACACGCTCCCGATTCCTCCTGCTGATGGGTGTGCAAAACAATTGCTGGTGCCACAGGTTCACCTCGCCTTTGTTCTGCTGAGCCCGATGCGAGCCCCCGTCAGCCTCTGAGTTTGACTGGAATCTCGAGCTTGCTTTCTCATTTTACACATGAGGACACGGAGGCCCACAGACCTTGAGCACCTGGCTAAGGTCCTGGCTACTTATTCTTAGAGCCAAGATCAGAAACTAGCTATTGTGATTATTGGTCTTGGGATCTTTACATTTATCTATTCAACATTGGAGAAGCACTTAAGCCAGTTCTTTGGATAACTGAGAATAGGGAGGCAAAAGGAGGTCTGTGTCCTGAGGAGTCTGTGGTTTCGGTTGCTGTGATTCTCAGAAGCACCGGGAGCAAAAGGGGAGACAGGCCTTTGGGTGCTTCGAGAAGAGGGTGGTTCCTATCCCGCACCAAGTGCAGTTCAAACCAGATCAGCACAAATCCAGGTCAAGGTGACGAAGGCCAAGACATCCAGTACAAGTGCTTTCTTATTTCTCCTGAGAAGCTGAGCTGAAGAGCGGCCCCAAGTGACAACTGTGGGACTCGGACTGGGCCTTGTCACCCACGCCAGCACTGCCTGGGATGAATCACACACCAGAGAACAACAGGGCTATTTCTTGAGGGCCATTTGTCAAGTTGACATCCCTGCCTAGAGTTATTTAGGGCTTTCTGAAGACATTCCTTTCCCTCTGCAGCAGGAAGCACCTGCGAGGCTGCCGAGTTGTGGTTTTGCTCAATAGCACTTTGATATCCCTTCAGGCCATCAATTACTCTTCTGTCCCTGCCTGCAAGGACTCTGACTATTTCTAAGATCAGGGAGCTCAGAGCTGATGATAAAGAGGAAGAGGATGGTGAGTTCCTCTGGGATCTGAGGCCAGACGCTGTGTGGAGATGGGCTTCTGGCTGATTTCTGCGGGCGCTCTTCTAGGTGAGCACAGCCTGAGTGCTTGGCTGGGTGGACCTGGCTCGTAACCGTGGTTCTCCCACGAGGCCAGCTCTCCCTCCTGAAGCACAGCTACACTCCTTGCCAACCACTTAGAGAAAAAGCTGGTCTGTAAGATGAGTGTGACTGGAGCAAAACTGGTCTTCTGATTCAGGTAAATGACTTAAGGAAGAGGGAATTGGGAGAGGAATCAGGGGAGAAACATAGAAATGGTTAGAAGACTTGGTGAAGGTCCTCTGACAGCAGTTAGGGAAATTAGAGTTGTTGAGTCTAGGAAAGGCAAGGATGAACTGAGAGCCAGCTTGATTACAGGGAGAATAATTGTGCAGAGATTAGTGGTCATTTCCACTGGAAATATGATGTGGGGTAGAGAGATTTAAATTGCTGCCTCGGGATTTTTAGTATACTCTGGCCTGTCTGGGATATTGCGCTGTTCTTATGTGTGAGATGGTGGGGCTCCTTCCCTGGAGATTTGCATCAATGAAAATCACATCCTTCCATCTGGAGTGCTTTAGGGAAAGCACATGGGTCTCTTCCCTTCACCTGCTCAACAGCCCAGCTTCTCCCTTCTGTCTCAATCAGTTCAGAGAGTCAAGAGTCATTCTTTTGACATTCTAAGATGTTCCTTCTCTGCCCACTTCCAATCCATTTTGCATATTAAGACCATTTATCTTACTTACATTCATTTCAAGGCATGGGAATGTCCTCAAAAAACTTTGATGCCTCATTTATTCAGTCAACAAATATTGAGTCCTTATTGTGTTGAGCACCTAGTATGTGCCTAGCACTATACTAAACTTTGTGCATATAATGTGGCACAAAATGCAATAGAGTCTCAAGAAGGTCACTCAGGCTTCATGTCCTGGAATTTCTCAAGGCTCTCACCATCAGGGTTTTTGTTTTTTTTTGTTTGTTTTTGTTTTGTTTTGATTTGAGAGAGAGAGAAAGAGGAAGGGAGAGTAAGAAGCATCAATATGTAGTTGCTTTCATTTTAGTTGTACATTGAGCTTCTTGTATGAACCTCAACTGGGGCCGAGTCAGTGTGCCCTTGCTCAAGCCAGCAACCTGGGCTTTTCATGCCAGAGACCTTTGGGCTCAAGCTGGCAAGCTTTGGGATTGTGTAGCTGAACCCCTGCTCAAGCCAGTGACCCTGCGCTGATGAGCTCATGCTCAGAGCCATTGACCTCGGGGTTTCAGACCAGCGACCTCAGTGTTCTGGGTTGACACTTTATCCACTGCACCACTATTGGTCAGGCTCACCATCAGGTTTTTACATGGCTTTCTGACTTTATGTCCATTACAAAACCTGCTCTTCTACCAGCCTATTCTATTTGTCATGCCCAGCCCAATCTGTGCCTTAGCTCTTGCCATTACTGATGCATAGAATACCCTCATCCAAAGCCCAGCGCTTTTTTGAAACTAAATAGTCTCCCCTCCTGTAGAAGGACTTCTGTGGCTATCGGTGGGGGCACGTCAGCCCGCACAGTATTTACTTGGCATAAGATATTTTCTGCCTGAGTACGAACTGCAAACCAGGCAGCTGCTGTCCCTACTGTGACCACTACTGCCCTCGCTCACTATGGTTAAGACCTGAGAGAGCCATGATCAAGTACCCCTGCTCTCCCTATTTAACACCCGGCTGTGAGTGGTGACGGGAAGGTGAGGGGCAGCTCAGGTGTTGGCCAGTGCTTCAGAGTACTTTATACCATTAAAAAAAGGGTGAGTATATCAAATCCCTGAACTTAAAGAGAGAAAGGCTTTTGGCATTATCCTCTCATGCTTAGCTGTAGTGAAGGGGTTCATCAGTATCATACCTCAGAGATATTTTTCCCAATTAATTGGGGGACAGGGTGGGATTTTCCATCTGCTGAGATCACAAGCTATGAGGTGAGCTTTACCGTGGCCGTGCCCCCAGCTCCTGGAGGAGCTGGTCTGGGAAAATGGCATCAGGCAAGTGCAGAAAAGAGGGAGCCAGTCCTGAGGGTGTCCCTCAATCCGACCATCCCTTTTTTTTGGCTAAAGTGGTGCAGGATGTATTTTTTCCTTTCGTAACCCGTAAATCCTGAATAATTCAGAACCTTTCTCAATTTTCTCGCTTTCTAGACATTATAGGAAGGGAAGCAAAGGTCACAAACTCTTAATCTCAGAGTCCAACCTATCCGTGATGGTTTGGAGAAGAATCGGGGGGAAGAAAGGGTGGGAAATTATGCGGATGAGAAATAAAATGTTCTCACGTGGGAGCATCTGTACGATGGGACCATCGGTGACTCATGGGGCCAGCTTTGCTCCTTTAACCTCAATCTGGTTAAAATAAATCATGGCTCCAAACTCACATAGAATCAGTCCAACCTTGGGGTCCTAAAGTGAGTGTTCTTCTATTGTGTGGCCATTGTGCTACTTGTTTGTGAAAAAACAGAAGTTTAGAGAGTACTCAGTAGATTCACTGCTAAGCCCAACATTTTGGCAGTCAGGGAGGAAGAAAAAGAGAAATAAAGGAAAGTTTGGGAAGTGAGGAAAGTAGTAGGGGAAATGAGAGAGAGAGAGAGAGCAAGAGACATGAGTCCATCAGCAAAATGCTAATCAAGTGTCTCCTCTGAGTGCTAGTTTCAACTTGTCATTCCAAAGCAACAAGCAGAAACCTCATTTGTGACGACAGATGCTAAGAGTTAGGTGTGTCTGCTGTAAGAAAAACTGCAAACCCAGGTAGGAATGGTGAGCAGCAGAGTAAGTGGATGGTGACTCACGGTGGCTGTTGAGGAAGGAACAATGATGCATGAATGCAGGTTCAAACTGGAAGTTAAAACATGGAAAATGCTCTTTGTGCTATTCAGTTAAGGCCCGGAACGGTCTACACTAAGAAGCTGTGGCGTCTCCTTCCGAAGGAGTCTGTGGAGACTAGTTTGAACCGTCTAGGGCTGCCGCGCAAGCGTGATTACAGGTCCATCACATCTGCTTCTCAGTAACACCGTGGGGGGAGCACATTATCCCTAGGGCTCTTAAACATAATCTGTCTAAGGCTTTAGCATTTATTTTTTTGGCGGAGTTAGTTTTTTTACATTTGTTTTTGCAAAAAAAAAAAAAAGGCTCAATATATTTTTTCTTTCTTTTTTTTTTTCTTTTCAGTAAACAGTTGAACAAAATATATACAACTTTGTCCAAACTTCTGAAATGTTTCCTGATTTGGATAGCATGTTTATGTAGGTTTTAGAAAAGTCAAGATGGGTCTGAAAGGTCAGAAGATACCTGAACTTTTGACTCTGCCCCTCAGCACACGTACTGCACGGCCATTGTTTTACCTCTAGAACGGAGAACGAGGGGCCATTCTTCAGCCATATCTTGCTCGCAGAGCCTCCCCCCCCCCCCCCCCGCAGACAGTGCCCCCACCTGCAGCTGCCCCCCCCCCCCCCCCCCCCGGAAACCACCGCGCCATTGTGAAAGCACTAATCGCTGCGCACCACTTGGTTTTCCTTCCTGGCCTGTGTCACAGGCTGTAGCCTTGTGGTTCTCACGTTGTTTTTTCCTCATCCCAAGGAGCACAGCTCTTGATCCTACGTCTGGGTAGGACGGCCCGTCTTATCACATGCTTTTATGTAAGTGGCTGCGGGGAGAGCTGGCAATACACAAACATTTTTTTTTAGCCCTTGTTTTTCTTCTGTGGCCTTGAACATTTTTCCTCCCCCCTGTGCTGACTGCTGGGCTCCTGCAGCAGGATGGCGAAGTCCCAACTCTGAAATGTCTTGCGCTGCACTTCTAGATTCTGAAATCAGAACAAAGGGGACCAGAGTGTTCAAAGACGCTGAATCATGGAGAATGGGCACACTTAGATGGATTTCTCTACAAGAGCATCTGAGGCAGCATTTCAAAAGCTTTTCCCCACATCTATGCTGCTGGTAACCCCTGGGAATTCACATGGTCATTTCAGTGTCATGGATGTGGGAACCAGAAGATGACAGCAACTGACATGGGAATGGAGAAGTGATTTCATGGTTACCAAGTCTTGTATGAAAACAACAGGACTGAAGATTTGTCCCATTGGGCCACTCCATGTCTTCAAAGGAAGAACAATTTACAATATCAGCCTCGAAACACTGCCTCAAACCCCCATTGCTGAATTTAGCACAAATCCCACCCAGGTAGGCAGTTTGTGGGGGTTTCTTTTTCTTTTCTTTTTTTTTTTTTTGCATTTTTCTGAAGCTGGAAACAGGGAGAGACAGTCAGACAGACTCCCGCATGCGCCCGACCGGGATCCACCCGGCACGCCCACCAGGGGGCGACGCTCTGCCCACCAGGGGGCGATGCTCTGCCCCTCTGGGGCGTCGCTCTGTCGCGACCAGAGCCACTCCAGCGCCTGGGGCAGAGGCCAAGGAGCCATCCCTAGCGCCCGGGCCATCTTTGCTCCAATGGAGCCTTGGCAGCGGGAGGGGAAGAGAGAGACAGAGAGGAAGGCGCGGCGGAGGGGTGGAGAAGCAAATGGGCGCCTCTCCTGTGTGCCCTGGCCGGGAATCAAACCCGGGTCCTCCGCACGCTAGGCCGACTTGTGGGGGTTTCTTGTAGGGACAGACAAATAGGACAGGCTCCCCCATTCCTGAGGGATAAACCTGAGGGGGCTAAGCTGTTGTTCCTGTGGTTGACAGATGTCACCTGGGAGGGGACCTGGCATCAGCTGCTTGTCTGAAGTGTTCATCCCCCTCCCCTGTGACAGTCTCCATGGAGGGAGTGATAATGAGCCAGCAGTTCCCAGCAGTGGGCACTGCTCTGGGGGCCCTCCTCATGTGGAAAGCCAGGCTGAGTTCTCTGCATCTCTGACTAACTCAAGTCATCACTGTGACTTACTAAGTGCAGTTCACTGGGAGCAGTAGGGACAGGAAACATAACCAGAGTTCTTTTTAGCTTTTCTTGAGTCCCTCAGGGAGAACTTACTGCCTACCTTCTAGAGCAGGGGTCGGGAAACTTTTTGGCTGAGAGAGTCATGAACACCACATATTTTAAAATGTAATTCCGTGAGAGCCATACAATGACCTGTGTACGTTATGCATTATCCAATAAAAATTTGGTGTTGTCCCAGAGGACAGCTGTGATTGGCTCCAGCCACCTGCAACTATGAACATGAGTGGTAAGAAATGAATGGATTGTAATACATGAGAATGTTTTATATTTTTGACATTATTTTTTTTTTATTAAAGATTTGTCTGCGAGCCAGATGCAGCCATCAAAAGAGCCACGTCTGGCTTGCAAGCCATAGGTTCCTGACCACTGTTCTAGAGACATTGCTGCATGTTCAAGACGCTTCCACTCTGCTCATTGACAAGGCTGGGTCCGTGACTGTATTAGTCCTCCTCTCTCATCATTGTTTCTGTTAACATCCAGAGAACTGGAATAGAGCCACCTGGAAAAGGGAATGGCTTGCCTAAAGCCACTTGTTAGTCCATGATCACATGGAGCCAGGACTGGCTACAAGATTTGGGGACCTCATGCAAAATAAAAGTGTGTGGCCCCTTTTTAAAAATATTAAGAATTTCAAGATGGCAACAGCTAAATATTAAAGTAAGTTCAGGCCCTATACAAATATATAGGTTGCCCACCATGAATCTGCCAGAAGGTAGGTGTTTTTTTTTTATGTCTCTAGTTTTCAGAGTGGAGTGGCTGGAATAGGTAAGTACTTGGAAGGCCGTGTCAGAAGGTCTATGACAGAGACACATCAGCTGGCCACTTCTAGCAAGGCACTCTAATAGGGAAGTGCCTCGTGGGGTCCCTGTAAATAATAGGAACCATTCTAAATACTTCTGTATGTTAACTCATTTTTATAAATAATGTACATCTATTAAGTCATAAATCCTCACCACACCCATACTAAGCAGGCACTATTCTTTTTTCTTGCTTTACAGATGTGGAAACTGAGGCACAACAGAATTTAAGAAAATATTGACTTGGAGTTTGGTTCTCAGCTTTGTGATAAAAAAAAACAACCCTCTATGCCCTTTCCTAAGCCCTTTTAAGATTGATGCAGTGCCTTAGGAGGCTAACACAGAAGGGTAAAGTAAGTCTCCATAAAACCCGAAGAAGAGATGGCTAAAACTCCTCTTTGGATCCTATCTGGAGTCACAGTTGAAGAAGAAGAAGAAAATACCCCTCTAGTTTTCAAGTCAACCTGGAACCCTGGAACTTACCAGACCTGGAGGGGCTGAATCAGGCCAAACTCATAGATAATGAATTTATATGCCACAAAACAAGTTTATTTCTACACAATGGTAGGCACTACCATTCCAGTAACTGAACTATTTATTTCTATGATCCAGAACTTCCCTTTGGGTATTAAGGTGCCTGGGGTGACTGAAGTCAGAATCAGAATGTTTCCTGGTGAGCACAGCATCAAAACAAAGCCAACTGCATAATCTCGTGGGAAGTGACAAGACTGAGGCAGATCTGGGAAGTCGGCCTCCTTGGGTTTCAGGCGCTGCTTCCTGGTAATGAGGTCTCCTGGCTGCAGGGCACAGGTCTCTCTCTTGCAGGGTGTCTGTCACTCATATCACCTCATGCCGGGACACTTCCTGTACAGCTAAGTGGGTTGTCCTTTTCTTTACATCCTGCATTCTGGTCTGGGATTTGATCCCAAACATCATGATCCCAGCAGTAGCTTGTTTATACACCAACTTTAAGAATCCTTAATCCACAGGAAGCCTGTTGATTTCTATCAGTTTCCACTTCAGAGAGCAAACAGAATCTAGACCTCCAGATACTGCCCAAATTTAGCATTGAAGTTGATCTAAAGAGTAGAATGTTGAAGTGTAAAATGAACTTATGTTGGTTCTGTTGAGACCATAAGATAAAGGTGGTAGGCTGGCCTGCTGGAGGTGAAGAAATCTCTAAGAGCTCCACCTGAGTGGTATTAATAATAATGAAGCTGTGCTTGGAGAGGTTTCACTAGGACTGAGGAGGTAGTCCTGAAGTAAATGTTGCATCAACAGAGAATTAGTTTTTTGTTTTGTTTTGTTAAGTATATGGTTAGTAACTGTCATGCTGTACACTGGAAACTAATTAAAACTAATGTTGATTGCAAACTGTAATTGAAAATAAAATTTAAAAGAAATGTAAAGAAAAAGTATGGGTTTTTGGAGTCAGTGATTAAAATGTCCTTAAATGTGCTTAAGTTGTGATGGTTGCACAAATTTGTGACTATAGTAAATATTGACTTGTTAACATTAAATGAGTCAATTATATGGTATGTGAACTATATTCCAATAAAATTAAAATGAAAGTAAATAATAATATCAGTCCAAAGAGAGAGAGAGAGAGAGAGAGGTAGACAGAAGCATATCTCAAAATCTTTACTGGGGGTACTTTGAAGTAAAGAGATAATTTTTTTCTATTGTGATTTTATATTTTCTAAGTATGTATTATTTTAATAATTACAAAATAATAAATGCATGTTAATATTATTAAATATTTTAAACAAATAAAAATGTAACAGTGAAGAAAAAGGAAACCTCATCTACTGCTGGTGGGAATGCAAATTAGTACAACCATTATGGAAGAAAGTATAATATGTCCTCAAAAAACTAAGAGTAGAACTACCTTATGACCCAGCATATCTCCATTGTTTATCTACCCCCAAATTTGAAAACATTGGTACGTAAAGACACATGCACCCCCATATTCATCGCAGCATTTTTCACAGTGGCCAAGACATGGAAACAACCAAAATGTCCCTCAATAGAGGATTAGAGAAAGAAGATGTGGTACATATATACAATGAAATACTACTTGGCCATAAGAAATGATGACATATTGCCATTTATGACAACATGGATGGACCTTGAGAATATTATACTAAGTAAAATAAGTAAATCAGAAAAAACTAAGAACTGTATGATTTTACACATAGGTGAGATATAAAACTGAGACTCATGGACATAGATAAAAGTGAAGTGGTTACTAGGGGGAGGGGTATGTGGAGATGGGGGGCGGGGAACAGGGTGAGGGGCAGGGTGTAAAGAAGGACAAATATAAGGTGACAGAAAATGATTTGACTTTGGGTGATAGATACACAACATAATCAACAGTTCAACTGTTTACCTGAAACCTATGTACTCTTACTGATCAATGTCACCCTGTTAAATTTAATTTTCTAAAAAACAATACATAAATAAAGTTATAATATAAAGACAACAATTGGCTGCAATTAGAAACTTGTACTGGGTGGGAGGGATGGCCCAGGCAGACCAGTAAAAGCTGGACACAGGTGAGGGACCCAGGAGAGTGGGAGGGGACCAGAGACACAGAGCATCAAGCTGTGAATGTGGACAACGGACCTCAAAGGACCAGAACAGGCATTCCTTTAGGCAAAACACACCTGGATAAAGATCTCTTGCAACCCTTTACTGAAAAGGGAGCTAAAAGCAAGACTCATCTACTCTCTAGTTCAGTGTGGATATTAATTGTAACTGATTATATATGCTTGTGCTCAAGTTAACTGTTTGTGGATTGGTTAGACGTCATTCCATGATATGGAGTCTGCCTATCTTTCCTAATGTCTTTTGCACCATCATAAGCTCCAGTTACTAGAACCCTTCCCATGTGGTGAGAAGCAGGAGCCAGCAGCTCCGCACACAGGCACCAAGTCATCTCTTTTCTTGGAGGTGGTTTCATGACATCCATTTATCAGAGGGAAGTGGTGACACAGAGGCACCCAGTAGTCACATAGCTGGTCATTCACAGGTGAGGGGCTGTTGGTCAAATAAGTTTGTAAATACGATATATATGTTTGCTCACTTATAGTTTGCATTGGGTGTGGGAGACAGGCTGTCAGCCAGCAAAGTCATTATAGCCTACGGCTTAGTTTTAAGACTAAGCTTTTCCCCACATCCTTGACTGTTGCATGATATGGGGTGGTGTACTCTTATGAGGAATCCCATTTATGCCTCAGATAAGTGACTTTGTATCAGACACTTCCTTTTTTGTATATTGGATTAAAGGGTTTGATTTCTACACTATAAAATGGGGCAGACCGAGAGCTTGCTCTCTCTCGGTTCCTGAAATTAGCATTAGAGAGGAGAGCAGAGAAGGCCATGTGGAGGAGAGAAGAAGCAGCCAAGATGGCGGAGTGCTGAAGGAAAAGCCAGTTTGTGCAAAGTTAGTGCAGAGAGAAGGAGATGGGGAACAGAGGTGAATAAGGCTGGTGAGGTAGAAACTTTTGATTCTAGGAAACTTGGATAAGTCAGTGGCTTTGGGACCCCGGAATGGAAAGGGAAGTGTTTTCCCACTGTGTGTATTTCTCACCTGCAGGGTGCAAGCTAGGATTAAAGCTAATGGCCCAGCAGTTCTTGGCTCCGTTGTTTCATTACTGTCTGTCAGAATCTAATCTGAACCTGCATGGGCCAGGTGGCTATGATGGTGGCCACGGCTACTGGCTTTACAGGGGCTCATACCTGAGCCTCAGCACTCTCAGCCCCACCCCCTGCCAGCATCCATGGCTGGAAATCGTGCACACAGCAACCCTCACACTGGGCCAGCCAGCCAGGCCAGTCCTGTCTGCAGCAGGTCTCCCACTGAGCCTGCAGCTGTCCACCTGCAGGCCAAACTCAGGTGCAAGTCACCTGGAGCCACCACTTTGCTTACGTTGCCTACCCATGTGTAGTAACTGAGAAAAACAAGAATATGGCTTGTGATTTTCTTACCTACTTCTGTATGTTCAAAGAAGTTCTTTCAAAGCAAAATCAAGACACAACTATAGTAATAAAAATATTGTAAAGCCAGTAGCCACAGCCACCATCACAGCCACCTGGCCCATGCAGGTTCGCATTAGATTCAGACAGACGGTACTGACACAATGGAGCCAAGAACTGGTGGGCCATCATCTTTAATCCTAGCTTGCACCCAGCAGGCAAGAAATACACACACTAGGCCCCAAAACCCACTCATTCAGTGCTCACAAAGCTACTGACTTATCCGAGTTTCCTAGAATCAAAAGTTTCTAGCTCACCAGCCTTATTCACCTCTGTTCCCCATCTTCTTCCTTCTCTCTGCAAAAACTCTGCACAAACTGGCTTCTCCTTCTGCACTTCGCCATCTTGGCTGCTTTTCCTGGCCTCCTCCACGTGGCCTTCTCTGCTCTCCTCTCTAATGCTATTCTCAGGAACCGAGAGAGTGCAAACCCCTGGTCAGCCCCATTTTATAGTGTAGAAATCAAAACCTTTAATTCGGTATACAAATAAGGAAGTCTCTGATACAAAGTCACTTATCTGAGGCATAATGAATTCCTCATGAGAGTGCACCACCCACATCAAAAAGAGTGGGAAAGGCTTAGTCCCAAAACCAAGCCCCAGGCTACAAGGATTCTGCCCACAGCCCACCCCCAACACACATTAATATAACCACGCCCATCCCAAGCAAGAAGGGCAACCAATACCATCACCTGGGCAACGGGCTTTCACGTGGGCAGTGCCATCTTTAACAAAGTGAGCAAGCATATTATATTTTATCTGCCCAACAAATATTTACTTATAGCTAAAGCAACAACTCAAATAGCATTTCTATAGCATCTGCAATGAGTCAGATACTGTTTTAAGCATGTTATATTCATTCAGTTGGCCCCATGTCTTCATAAAGCAGTTTCTTTGTGTGTGTGTGTGTGTGTGTGTGTACATGGCAAAGGATGCTAGAATTTCAATTTTCTCCTGTTCTCATCTTTAAACTTGCTCAGTGAATTTTAGCGGGACCTGACCTTAGAATCTCATTCTTCTATGTGGTTCTAAAAATGGTCCCACTGTAAAGCCTGCCTCTCTCGCAAAGGGAGGGGCCAGGCAGGAAAGCCAGGGTCTGAAGCCCTCCCTGGATTTCCCCAGGCCTGTTCTCCCTGGGAGTGTTTCTCAGAATCTCTGGTTTCTTCCCTAATTCCTCTTCCTTGACTTCCTCCTCTGCCACCACAGAGAGACACATGCTACTTATCATGTGCACCCACGCCCCCTTCTCTGGCTTTCAGAGCTAAGGCCTTATTTCTTGGGACCCCCAGCCACATTCCCATGCCCCAGGAGGGTGGAGACTGCTCATAGCCCTTGTGCTCACAGAGCAGAGAGACACGTGTGTGCAGCTGGAGGGAGACTGGTTCTGTGGGAGCACAGGCACTCAAAACCCAGCCCTGTGCAGAATTCTCCTATAAATCTTGGCTTTAACTACAAATTATTTCGACCGCCCATTTTTACTTCTTCTTTTCTCCCATCAAATTCAAAGGATTTGAGATTTAAGAGAAACACTGAGTCCGAATTAAGCAACCCCATTAACTTGACCATCTTCAATTTCACAGGGATGTGGAAGCTCAGGAGTGGGGAACAGCAGGGGCAGGGGAGTCCCTGAGGCAAGGATCCAAAGCTATCTGCAGATAAAAGGGCACCTGCAAAGCCAAACTTGCTATGAACTTGATAATATTGAAGGTGGTGCAGCCCAAATGAAACACAAAACAAAGGTCAGCCCCCCTCACTGTGACGTTATTGCCCTTGCTAATGCACTGGTGGTGCACCTCCAGAAGGTTGACACAGGAAGTAAATACCATCCCAGGGACAACAGTCAGACAACCACGACAGCTCTGGAGTGCAGCTGCAGCCACTTTCTGTTACAGGCCTCTGTCCTGCCCCTTGGCCTTGACAATGGGTTTAGGGTGCTATCTGATCCTGAAGGCTTTTCTTCCACCCAGTTCAGGTACCTGCTTGCCAGGATCCCCTTGCCCGGCACACAAACAAACTTTAAATGACAAAGGAAAACACAGGCAGCACATTCCAGGGCAGGCCCCGGGCGGGGCGGGTATTTCCCAGAGTTTGTTCTGAGAGGCGACCTGCTCTCCCCACAAGGACCCAGGCCTGGATGAGGAGCCAGGAACCAGGTGGAAAAGCCGTGAGTCAGGCCTGGAGAATTTCAGTTTCAACACTCACTCTGCAAGAGGCTGTTTAATTATACCTGCTACCTTCAATGGAAAGGTCACTCACTCCGTAGTAAATAATCGCTGGCTGCTTCACAGGCTGTTCTGGTTCTAATTCCTTTACATTTCTGGTTGATTTGTGTGGTAACACCACAATGTGTTCGTTTTGCCTTATTGAATGGAAACCACATCCTGTGGACATTTGGAGAGCTGGCTCCATTTGATGAATCCGGTGGAAGAACTGTGTGTAGGATTGAAGGGTAGGAGTGGGCAGCATAGTTCTCAGTCGTTCAGATTCTGTTGTCAGTTGTCTCATTCAAGTCAAAGGTTCAGTGTATGATTGGAGACCAGGTAAATAATCACTGTGGACTGAGCAGGGAAGGAAAGAAGGAACGGGCTTCTAGAGAGAACAATTAGTCATGCCACACTGGGACAGCACTCAGGGCCTCCCAGCTTCCTGCTCGCTGTCCTCAGCCCTGAGTGACCAACCCAGGAAGGTCACAAGTCCCCTTTGATGACCTGTCAGCTCTTTCCTAGAAGGTGCCTTAGGCAAAAGTCATACATAGCCCAGCCGTGCTTGCTGGATTCCCTTGTTACCATGACGACAAAGGGGAAAGAAGAGAGTTCCCGAATTGAATCTAGAACTCAACGTCACAATTTAGCCCCTTCAACAGGTTCAATTTGTTGGAGAAATGAGGGGAGTGAGGGATTGGTAGAAGGAGGAATTGTCAAATGGGTTTTGGTCACTTCTTCACCTTTTTTTCTGCCTTTTTTCTACATGGCACTCATTTAATGCCTGTTGTAAGCTCCTTAGGGACCAGAAGCACACATTTGTACCTGTATCCAGAGCTGACCCAATATCCTGGGCCCTGAGCTTAAGACCTGTGGGAGTCTCATGTAAAAAAAAAAAAATGAAATATTTATTCAGAATAAGGGTAGAAATAAAAATAAATGGAAAAATCTTTAAATACTGACAAACACCACAAATATCACAAAAAATCCAGAAAAAATAACATACTGTCTTTATTAATAAATGAACTGACATACTTCTATAATACTGTATCCCTACACATGTTTGACTACATACTCTTTGATCACTTTTTATATGACAATGATTTTATTTAAAAAAAATAGAAGGATAATGCAGTTTTTTCCTTTAACATGGTTAATCAAAAATTTCTTAAAGTTTTAAATGAAACAGTTGGGAAGAATAAACGTGACTCACAGGGGAACATGTCTGTTATTTATAGGGCTGGTATCACTTAGCACCCTGCGGACACAGGCAGAACTTCCTCTTTGACTAGCTTTCATGAGAAGTGGAATCTCCGGTTACAGTTTTGCATGTGGGAGGGCTGGAGGAACTCCCACCGACCAACCCCATCCTCCACAATCGGGACCCTCGGTGTCCCTTCATCTCCCGCACACTGACAGGGCCGGGCTCCATACAGCACATTTGTTTATGCCCTGGAACGACACCTGACACCTGGCTGCGTGCCTTCATGTCGCCATGCGGAGTGAGGCCACACAGTAGGTTCCAGGAGTATTTCTAGAAGCAGTCCCTACACCACAATGAATAGCAACACTTTAACTAGCATATACAAAGGTGAGGGTGAATCATTTAAAAATAAACCCAAACCAAGTATGTCTTCAACTTACCTTCGCCTCTGCAGACTCCCAAACATGCTGCGGCTGCTCCCAGGCAACCCTGCACAAGGCAAGTGCGGTGACGTCAGAGAGAAAGCAACAATCTTAACTGATCTCAGGTAAAATATTGTGCTTTTACAAATTTTACAAAAGTCCTGTGAGCACGTCCTGGGAGCTGTAATTCAAGCTTCATTAACATCACAGTAAATCTGCCTCTGCTCATATCCATTTTAAGCCCACTTCAGTGCTCAATAATAGTGTTAATTGAAGAAATGGAGAAACTGATCTGTAAAAGGCAATGAAGAAAGTGATGAAGGAGGACATGGAAGTTGAGGCTGCTGGTAGCTGCGTGTGCGCCGAGCAGTGTCTCAGCCTGACGCCGGCCGGGGGCAGGCCTGCGGCTGCCCTGGGGAACCTCCAAGCACGTTTTAGGCTGGGGATCTGGATTTTGGACCTTGACACTTTTCAAAAGCACAGGGTCATCTTGGCAGTTAGCGAAGGTAAGAGGACAGCCTGCATATGTCAGAGAAAAAGAGAGTAGGGTTAGGCAACAGTGAGGATAGAAGGACCTAAAAAAGAACATTCCTCAGTAGGTCTCCAACTCTGTGTGTAGCTTGGAAGGAGAGCGTGTCAGAGGTCACTTGTGCATATAGGTAGATAAAGGTTTCCGACCAGTCAGTGACAGAGATCTGCTGGCCTTGGGGAGAATCCTTTGCTAAGTCTGAAGATTCTACTGTATTGTTAGGAAGCCTCTGTGTTTAGCTTCTTTTCTGGGTAAGAAAACAGGCTTATGGTTAAGAGTGGGGTCTGTGAGAATCGTTAGTGAATTTAGCGAGGTCCAATGCAGAGCTGGGGTAAAAACTCTTCTTCTCCATTTCCTGGTATTGTAGGACTCCAACATTCTCCTGTTTGTTCATTCGTTCAATGACTGTGTATTGGCTATATATTGATCACTTCTACATGCCAGGTATTTGTCTAGTTCTGAGGATTTAGTGGTGGACAAAACTGGAAAGCTCTCATTCTCATGGAGCTTCTCTTCTAGTGGGAAAAATGGTGTACAAACAAATGAATAATACAGTGTGTCTGTAAAGTCATGGTGCACTTTTGACTGGTCACAAGAAAACAACAAAAGATGATAGAAATGTGAAATCTGCACCAAATAAAAAGAAAACCCTCCCAGTTTCATACCTATTCAGTGCAGTTCAATGTGGGCTCACGCACAGATTTTTTAGGGCTCCTTAGGTAGCTATCCCATATAGCCTCTACAGACTCATCACTGACTGATGGCCTACCAGAATGGGGTTTCTCCACCAAACTGCCGGTTTCCTTCAACTGCTTATCCCACCGAGTAATGTTATTCCTATGTGGTGGCGCTTCATTATAAACACGTCGATATTCACATTGTACTTTGGTCATGGATTCGAATTTAGCGAGTCACAGAACACACTGAACTTTCCTCTGTACCGTCCACATCTCGACTGGCATGGCCGTGGGCTGCTCCGCTGTATACATGGTGTTACGTCATTATCTGCACATGCACACATGCTGCCACATCATCCTACAGAAACTGGGAGGGTTTTCCTTTTATTTGGTGCAGATTTCACATTTCTATCATCTTTTGTTGCTTTCCTGTGACCGGTCAAAAGTGCACCATGACTTTACGGACACTGTATATATCAGCTCTAGGTTGTGATGCATGCCCTGAAGAAAATAGCACTGGGGAGGAATATAGGTTTGGAGTGGTACATATCTGTGGCTGTAACAGCAACTTCAGGAGTGTACTCACTACTGAGGAGATAATCACCTAGGACTGGAATGGTAAGAAGGAGGTAAGTGAGCAAGCCCCTGGACAGGAGTGGCCCAAAGAGAAAGGGAATGCCGATATAAAGGCTCCAAGACCAGGAGGAGTTGGCTCCTTACAGGAACAGAGAGCACACCAGTCTCTCAGCAGAGCGAAGTGGTTGAGAAAGGTAGGTGATGGGATTAGGGGGACCCTGACCAGACAGTGATGGGCTTTGTAGATAGAGTATGGTGAGAATCATGGATTTAGACAAATGAGCTTCCCCATTTAGACAAGGCAACTGTTGTGAATCGTAAGAACACCAAATCAGTGCCAGTGTCAGGTTTTCGAAACCATGACAGTGATGGAAGGAGTCTTCAGACCCCACAAGAACAATGGGGTAAAGTTAATGGGTCCCACATGATCCTCAGTGGGGCATGCCCAAGTGCCAAAGAGACCGAACTGGCATTAGATGTGCAGAAACCATCTTTACATTTTAAGAAGACCACTTTGTTACTCTGAGTGGACAGGCTCAGCTGGGTAAGAGAAGTAGCAGAAAGGTCAGTTAGAAGGTTCTAGTGGTAGTTCAGGCCGGAAGTGCTGTCCGCCATAGTCCTTGCACACACACATTATGGAGGTATTGCTGAGAAGACTTCCTGAGTAAGTGGACAAGGATGTAGGAAAGTGGGAGAGAAGGATGGTGTCCTCATTTGCTGAGACGGGAAAGATGAGAAAGAATGAAAATTTTGGTGAAATTAAAATTCTTTTTAGCTCTGGCTGGATAGCTCGGTTGGTTAGAGCATTGTCCAGAAGCACAGTGGCTGCAGCTTTGATCCCTGGTCAGGGCACATACAAGAACAGATTGATATTTCTGCCCCTTTCTCTCCCTTCTTTTCTCACTAAAATCAATAAATAAAAATTTAAAAATACTAATTAGAAAAAATTCTGTTTGGCTGTGTTGTCTGTGATACCTAATTGTATGTTAAGTGGGACGCTGGACAGAAGATCTGGAAGCCAAGGAGGGGGCCAGAGCTGTGTTTAAATATTATTGGCTTTATTAGCTCACATTGATGTTTCCAAGGCATTGTGAGCAGCCAGGCAGATGCGCAGTTCAAATCATGCCATTGATACCTGTGACAAGTTAACTACTTGTTCACTAAAATTCTCATTTTCCCAAAGACGAATTGTTGCTGTTGGAAGCAGCTGCCCACGAGGATTCATTTCTTACCTCCACTAGTCACAAACATGGGACCACTGTTTCCAGGTCAAGGCAATCACAAAATGTTTATATCTTATCAATTCTATCTCTTTCCTGTCTAATAGCTATATACGGGGAGATAATGTGCCCCCTGGGCAGTATTTTTCAGCCTCGATACTATAAATATTATGTTTTGGGACAGAAAATTTTTTGTTACGGGATCTATTCTGTGGGTATTCATTCTTGGTCTCTACCTACTAGATGCTAATAGTGCCCCCAATAGTATGATTAAAAATATCTCCAGACATTGCCACCTGTCTCCCAGGGAACAAAACTTCTGGTTGAGAACCACTACCATAGAGAATAGTGAAGTCACAAAATGAAAGACGTCTAAGTCCCTGAATCACTGCACAGAGTATAATCATCACCCACTGATGAGGAAAACACACATTGTACGGTCAACTCATTGATGTACAATTAGGGGCTTATATGTTTCATCAGCTGTTATTCTAAACAGTTCAGAGCTATAATAATTTCAATAGCAAAAATCAAAATCAACTAACCCCTTGAAAACCACAACCTTTTGTCTCTTCAATGCCACTAGTTAGCTGTGTGATGAAATGAAGCATTCAAATTATCTTAGTTCTTTTCTCATCTGAAAATGAGATAATGTTGGACTACATATGTAGTTTGCAAACATCTAGACTGCAACTCAACAATATGAAGCATAAAATCATAAGATCCTCTCAATAGGTGTACAAAAAGTATTTGGCAATATTTAATCCATTTATGAAAATGGAGGTATAGAGAGAATATAACTAAACATAAAGGCTATATATCACAGGCTCACAGTTAATATCATACTCAACAGTGAAAAATTTTCAGCTCTAAGATCATGAACAAGACAAAGATGCCCACTCTTGCTACTTTTATTCAACATAGCATTTAAAATCCTAGCCAGAGAAATTAGGCAAGAAAAAAAAAGTGATACAAATTAGGAAAGAAGTAAAACTATCTCTATTTGCAGATAATATAACATTATATATAAAAAACACTTAACCAAAACACTCTTAGAAATATTCAAAGAATTCAATGAAGTTGGAGGATACAAAATCAATATACTAAATCTATTATGTTTCTATATACAGCGTGTCCGTCAAGTCATGGTGCACTTTTGACCGGTCACAGGAAAGCAACAAAAGATGATAGAAATGTGAAATCTGCACCAAATAAAAGGAAAACCCTCCCAATTTTTGTAGGATGATGTGGCAGCATGTGCGCATGTGCAGATGATGACGTAACACTATGTATACAGCGGAGCAGCCCACGGCCATGCCAGTCGAGATGTGGATGGTACAGAGGAAAGTTCAGTGTCTTCTGTGGCTCACTAAATTCGAATCCGTGACCAAAGTGCAACGTGAATATCAGCACGTTTATAACGAAGCGCCACCACATAGGAATAACATTATTTGGAGGGATAAGCAGTTGGAGAAACCCCGTTCTGGTAGGCCATCAGTCAGTGACGAGTCTGTAGAGGCTATACAGGATAGCTACCTAAGGAGCCCTAAAAAATCTGTGCATGAGCCCACATTGAACTGCACTGAATAGGTATGAAACTGGGAGAGTTTTCCTTTTATTTGGTGCAGATTTCACATTTCTATCATCTTTTGTTGCTTTCCTGTGACCGGTCAAAAATGCACCATGACTTTATGGACACACTGTAGAAATAATGAACTATCTAAAAGAGAAGTTAAGGAAATAACCCCATTTACAGTTGCATCAAAATGAATAAAATGCCTAGGAATAAATTTAACTAAAAAGTGAAAGACCTATATACTAAAAATTATAAGATATTAATGAAAAAAAACAAAGAAGACACGAATAAATGAAAACATTGTTCATGCTCATGGACTGGAAAAGTTAACATTGTTAAAATGTCCATACTACCCAAAGCAATCTACAGATTCAATGTAATCCTTATCAAAATATGAATAGTACTCTTTATGATAATAGAACAAACAATTCTAAAATTTGTATAGAACCACAGAAGACTCTGAATATTGCAAAAGAAAAACAAAGTTGGAAGCATTACGCTTTCTGATTTCAAACAATATACAAAGCTATGGTAATCAAAACATCATGATATTGACATAAAAAAGAGATACAAATACTAGTGGAACAGAATAAAGAGTCAAGAAATAAACCCATGCATATGTGGTCAACTAATTTATGACAATAAAGTCAAGAATATACAATGGAGAAAGTATAGTTTCTTTAATAAATGGTGTTGGGAAAACTGGACAGACACATGCAAAAGAATAGAACTGGACTACTATCTTACAGCACACACAAAAATTAACTCAAAATGGATGAAAGACTCGAATGTAAAAGCTGAAACCACAAAACTCCTAGAAAAAAACATAGACCATATGCTCCTTGAACTAAATTTTGATGATAATATATATATTTTTAGAATTGAATAAATTATTTTATTTTTATTATTTTTTTGTATCAAATTTATTGGGGTACAGGTTTCTGGTGTACAACTCATTAAAACATCATCTGTACGCTGCATTGTGTACCCAGAGCCCCAAAGTCTCTTTCCATCTTCATTTCCCCCTTTTGCCTATCTCCACTTACCCCTACCCCCCTTTCCCTCTGTCTAGATAATAATTTTTTCAATATTACAGTAAAAACAAAATCAACAAAAGCAAAAATCAACAGGTGGGACTATATCAAATTAGAAAACTTCTGCACTGTGAAGGAAACCATCAACAGAATGGAAAGACAATCTACTGAATGGGAGAAAATAATTGCAAATCACACATTTGATAAAGGGCTAATATCCAAATTATACAAAGAATCTATACAACTCAGTGGCAAAAAAACCAAACCTGATTAAAAAATGGGAAGAGAATCTAAATAGACATTTTTCAAAGAAGACATAGAGATTACCAACAAGTACATGAAAAGATATTGACATCACCAATCATTAAGGAAACACAAATCAAAACAACAATGAGATATCTCTTCATGCTTGTAGAATGGCCATTGTGAAAAAGACAAGAAATAACAAATTGGCAAAGATATGGAGAAAGGGAACCCTTGTTAGTGACAATGTAAATTGGTATAGCCACTAAAGAAAAAGCAAATATAAAACTATCATTTAGTCAAAGAAATGAAAAACCCATGCTTATTGCAGCATGATTTACAATGGCTAAGATATGAAAACAACTTAAATGTCCATAAATGAATAAATGGATAAAAAAAGTATGATACATTCATCTATGAAATGTGATATATATATATAAATAAATATTACTCAGCCACATAACAGAATATTATTCAACCATAAAAAAGAATAAAATCTTGTCATTCACAGCAATATGGATAGACCTCAAAGGCATTATGCTAAGTGAAATAAATTGGAGAAAGACAAATAATGATGATCTCACTTATATGTGGAATCTAAAACTAAAACCAAACCAAACAAAAACAAAACACCAAGCTCATAGATACAAAGAACAGATTGTGGGTTGCCAGAGTCAGAGAGTAGAGGGTGGGAGACATGTGTAAAGGGGGTCAAAAGGCATAAGCCTCCAGTTATAAAATAAGTAAGTCATGGGGATGTAGTGTACAGCATGGTGCCCATAGTTAATGACCCTGTATTGCATATTTGAAAGTTGCTGGAAGAGTAATTTTAAAGGTTCTCATCAGAAGAAAAAATAATTGTAACTATGTTAGGTGATGGATGCTAACTAGACTTAACATGGTGGTCATTTGGGAAAGTACATAAATACCAAATATTATGCTCTATACCAAAAAGTAATATGTCAATTATATCTTAATTATAATAGAACTGCATCTTACAGGAGAGATGCATTGTGACTCAGGACACACATAGGAGTTTTACAGAACAATACTTATCATTACTATCAGCAAATAACTCTGACATAAATAGAATACTACAACATTACTAGAGTTATAGCCACAAAAACTTTGTAAGAAAATGATGATTTTATTGTGTTGAAAACAAAAAGTTTTTACTGAGCTCTTTCCCATGTCAATTACCTTGAGCACTACTCATAAAGGCCCATTTTTGTTTAGAAATTTTGTTTTTCTAATAGAAAAGAAACTTAATATTCCATTTTAAATCCAAAGAAAATCCAGATTGTGGCTTCCACATTGCTTCTGACAGACTATATAATCTATAAAAGTGGTGTGAAGAAAATAATGTTGCTTCCACCAGAAATTTGGGTGGGAGAAAGAATGACATTATTTATAGCACTTTTCAAGGACCAGTTCATATAAATATAAGGTGTTATTCTAACTGCCTTTCATAATTAGAAAAAAAATGTTATGAGACATTTTCTTAGAAAAAAAAATACAATAAATCTACCATAGACATTTAATAGAGCAGGGAAGTCAAACTCAAATGGTAGACTATTATCCTGTCTCAAACTCTTTTCCTTGATTGAAAAAATTCTCTAAGTCCTAAATCTACAGGCTGTAGTGGAAGTGAGGGAACCAGTCTCTGCTGAGATGTCCCCTATCTGATGCCTTGAATAGAAAGTTTTATGAAAAATAAGGTGTAATAAAATTAATGAGAATGTTCAAGTTCAGTCTTAAAGCTTCCAGTTTTGCCTGGAGGACCTCACAGTTTCTTCTTTGCAATATAGTCTAGTGAGGTTATACCTTACTTTGCCCATTGGTTCCAGAAGTTGGTCAACTGTTTTGATATCTCTCTGAGGAGTTACGGTATCTTCTGTTGCTCACAGCATGGACACTTCCTAAGACTGTAATTTCTTGGACTTCAATTACCTGTGAAATCTCTTTGGGAAAGGTTAAAACAAGTATCAAGGGCACCATTATTTTGCTTTTTCTACCCAGGTATATTAATATTTTATGCCTCAGTGGATATAAAGAGAAATTATGGAAGATGGAAGAAACAGATCTAAGGCAAAAAAATGGGTTTAGATATTAATGGAGAGGTTGCATATACTGAGATATTTCTTATTCTAGACATGTGATAGAATAAAACATAACTATCAACCATCTGAGAACTCTCTTGAAGTTCTTGGGCATTCTTGTTAAAAATAACAATTTTGATGCCATAATGAAAATAATAATAGCTGACGTAAACATTAAGCAATTTGTAGCTAAGTGCTGGATGTGGTTCTAAGCATTTTATGTGTATTATTTCATTAAGTTCTCACAATAACCCAAGAGGTGAATTATATTATTTTACCAATTTTACTTAAGAAGATTAGTAACTTGCCCAGATACCAAAGCTAACAATTGGCACCATGAGGATTTGAATTTGAGTCAATAGAATCCAAAGATTATACTCTTAGCCGTTATGCAATACTGCCTTCTTAATACCTATAAGATGTTCACAGTGAAAATTGCTATGCTTTCTAGAACCGGTCTCATGGGTAGTCGGTACTAATGCACCACTAATAATGATAGCATACTCTTTTGTCTTTCTTTTTTCTTTCTTAAGACAAAAGATGCATCGCTAATATTAACACACCACTAATAATAGTGGCACCACTAATAATAATGGCATACCCTTTTGTCTTTCTTAAGAAATAATGCTTTCTCAAAAATCCTAATGAATGAGGTCTGAGGCACTATGAAAACAGTTCTCTTTGCTTCTTTCAAATTCACCACTTTATAAAATTCTTTAAGTGATCATGTATAATCCCATTTTCTTTTGAAATAAACCCACTTTTCATAAGTACATGCCATTTGGGCATGTGACCCAGGTCCAGTGACAATAATTGGTTCAGACTTGAGCATGTGATTCAGCTGAACCAACCAGAGTTCTTCTCTGAGACCTTTCTTTTGTTTTTATTTATTGATTTTAGCAAGAGAGGAAGGGAGAGACAGAAACATTGATCTGTTCCTGTATGTACCCTGAACTGGAAATGTCTGCATTTTGGGATGATGCTCTAACCAACCAAGCTATCCAGCCAGGGTTCTGAGACCTTTCAACTGCCCGTGAACGAGGAAGCAGTAAGAAGACTCTTTAGTCATATGAACCCATACATCATTTTTTATTATTTTGTCTTATTTCATGTTGAGTTTCTGAAAGAGTCCTGATGAATAAAACCTATTGCCAACTCTTTTCAACTTTTGTTTTATTGTATGCCCCAGTATATTTTAGGTATAGAAGAATTTGGCTTCGTTTCAATAAACAACAAAATTTCATTTGAGAATAAATAAGAAATGAGAGAAAGATGGGGATTGGGTACTGATAGGGAAACATCCCCCTATTTGAAGACATAGTGTTGGAAGACATAGTTCCATAGGATGGTATATTTTTTTCCTAAAATATTTGTTTAAATATGGTAAAAAATTTACAAGGAGGAGATGCTGGAGAAGATGCCGTCCTGCCTAAATGTAGGAGAGCCCTGAGGATTTTCTGGATCTAATATCTACTATTGTGTGCCAAGTTTGAGGACTCATCATACTTTAGACTTTATAAAATATTTCTTCTCTGGATGCTTCTGTTTGTGTACATTTCTGTATTGGGTATGCATGTTTTTCTAGTGGAATCTTTCTTCATTGTGTATATCTTTGTTCCTGAGGGACATATATGAAAAAATATATCAGCTTGTTTTTCTATCTAAATGGAGGTTTGTACTAAACAGAAAAATCTAGCTACAAATAAATTATGCTCTGATCTTAAGGATAAAATAAACAAAGCAATACAGAGCTGTATTTTGCCAGGGAGAAATGGAACATGATGTTCTGAAGTTTCCAGTTGAGTTCCAAAATTAGAATAAAACTTGGCAAAATGCATACGCATGTCCCATTAGAAATCTTATCATTTGAACTTGGTACTGGATACTCTATGCTTTACTCATTTCAGTAGCTCCCAGGAGGCCTGAGGACCTGACTCCATGTGTCCTGCAGCTGCCCTAGGCCTGCTGGTTTTAACTTTGCCTCACTTAGGATGGAAAATGCATCAAAAACCCAATCAGTGATCTAAGACTTGAACATCCACTTCCAGCCCCATTTCTTCTAGGAAGTCCAGCCATTGCTGTTAGATTCATGCATATTTTTTACCACTTACTTTCACAGCTGTAGCCCTCTCAGAAGCACTTGGTGGTAGGTGTTGGATCTAAGCCTTTTGGCTGAGCTAAGAGCTCTAGGCTATTATGAAAGTCTCTGTGGATAATCCCATCTATACGAGGTGGTTAGTTTTCAGATTGTAGGCTTTCTTGGATAAGTAGTTGGTGCAAGTGTGAGAGTGTGGCACTTCCTATCAGGGCGTTTTTAATTAAAGACATCCACATGGTTGCCAGTGAGTGTCAAGCAAGGATAAATACTTGCTGAATTACATTCCAGGGGCTAAGATGCCAAACTTTATCACCAGCATGGACTTGAAGATCTACCTTCTTTTGTTCATGGAACCTCTCAGCTTAGGACTTTTTCTTATCTCCTGCTATTCATAAATCAGAGTGTAGACACTTTCATCAACAGCATCCTCTCTGCCCTGAGTGTGCTGTGTTCATTCTAACCTCAGACTTCAGCTCATTCCAGTTTCCCTCTTGTAATGCTTCCTTCCATTCCACTGTACAAATGGCATTCAGCCTCCAGCCCACCTCACATCTTACACCCTGTGAGAGGCATCTCTGCCAACCATTTCAGCCCACTTTGGTTGCTTGAATCCCTTTCCTCGTGATGTATGCTGCACAATCACTACTTCAGCAATATTCAGTCTTTTATTTTTCTGCACTTCTGTCCCAGAAGTATACCAATGCATTAAGAATTCAGGGCACACTTTTCAGATGTTTAAAAAATATATCTCTTTCTACCTGAAAGATAAGTACTTGGAGTTTGCTCAAAGTTAAATGTAAACCTAAAAAAAGATGAGCAAAATCTTTACACTAAAAACTACAGAACATTACTGAGATAAACTAAAGAAGACCTAAATAAATGAAGGTATAGGTCATGCTTATGGGTTGTAAGACTCAATATTATAATACAGAATATTTCTATGAGCAATGGAAAGGCAAAGAGTTTATAAATAGAATTTATGAATTTTATAATGTACTAAATATAAAATTGATATTGGATGACATTTAAAATGAGAACTGTTGTTTATCAAAGACACTATTAGGAGTGTCAAATGAAGCCAATGAATTAGAAGAAAATACTATATTGGCAAATCATATATCTGGCAAAGGACTTATACTCAAAAACCATATAAAGCTATCCTACAAATTGATAAAAAAAATTGATTGTCAATAAACATATGAAGAGATGCTTAACTTCATTAGCATGAAGAAAATGCAAATGAAAGTCATAAGCTTTAAAACCACAGCCACCAGAATGGCTAAAATAAAAAGGACATTCAACACCAAGTGTTGGTAAGGAGTTGGAATATTGGAACTCTGGTACACTGTCATACAGTGTTAGTATACAGTTGGTACAAACACTTTTCCTGCCCCATCAAATCTGTTTAACAAGATTTACAAAATCTGAACATATTATACCATATGAGCTAGCACTCCTAGGTATATATGAGTACATATACTCATCCAAAGACATGTAAAAAGAATAATCATAGTAGCACTGTGTATAAAGACCAAACTGGAAACAACCCAAAAGTTCATCAACAGTAAGATGAATAAATAATTGTATAGCCATACAATGACATCCTTTAAGCAAAGAGGACAGCAAACTATTGCTACATGTAACAATTTGGATGAATTTCACAGACATGCTATTGAGCAAAAGAAATCAAATACAAAAGAGTATATGTTGTGTAATTTCATTTCCTTGAAGTTCAAAAAGAGGCCCGACTAATCTGTGGTAACAGAAGGGCTTTTCAGGATGCAATAGTTTTGTTTTTTCATCTGGATGGTGGTAACAGGAGTTTGTTCTTTTTGTGCAAACTCATCAAACTATTCATTTGTGATTAGTGCATTTTTCTGTATGTATGAAGTATTTATGTTTAAAAGCAAAATATTACGTCTTGGGAAGATGAACTGCTACTCAACAGGAATTTTTACTCCCTGTTTCACTTATGCTCATAGGCTCAAGAGTGGGAAATGAAGAATATCTGATTAACCAAACAAACCCATCACTCCAATTTCAAACCTCATCCTGACCTTGGATAGAAAAAAATAAACACTTGTTTGAGCTATTGAGCTCCTCCTGCTTCAACAAATTCACTCATAAAACCATTTTATAGATGTCGTCTTGCTTTGCTTTCAACGAGAACAGCATCTTTATTAATAACATTTCTGTCCTCATAATTTCCTTACTGTAGCTCAGCTTCTGGCTTCGAATTTCCTAAGTCTGTCTCATGACTGTCCTCTTGTTGAATTTTGCATTATACTTGCGTGTATTCTTTTCTTACTCCACCCCCACTTCCTCAGGGCAAACTAGCCTTTTGCTGCTCAGTTCAGTACATATGAAAGGCTCAGGATTGTATTTTTAAAAATATTTGATTTAACTAGATGAACTGCAAGGCTCAGGACTAGAAACTAAGTGGGCAGTTTTGGCTCTACCTGGGTGTGCCTTGGATGGCCCTCGCTTATTGTGAGTGAGGTAGAAAGCCGCCATCCCCACCAAAATGCAGTCAGGCATTGAGGCATCTTTGTTTGAGTCTGCACAAACACAGGCTAGATTTTCCAAGGTTGATTTTGGGCATTCAAATTGGTTTAGGCTATTCTAATCAGAACATTCTTACATGTTGGAGGTAAGTTAGGAAACCTATTTTCCTGAAAACATATTTACCTAAAACCTATGTACTCTTATTGATCAATGTCACTCCATTACATTTAATTTCTAAAAAAAAAAAAAGAAAGAAAAGAAAAGCAAGTTGCCCTGTTGGAAAGGTCTACATGGCAAGAAAGTGAAGGTGGCCTAGCCAACAGCTTGCAGGAAACTGAGACCCATGGTCTAATAATGATCCTCAAGGAACAAAATCTTGTCAACAACACGTGAGTAAGGCTCCCACATGAGCCTTCAGATGAGACCATAATCCTGACCAACACCTTAATTGTAGCTTTCTGAGGACCCTGAAGTAGGTCACTGAGGTAAGCTATGCCTGGATTCTTGGCTCACAGGATTTGGAAAACAAACAAAAAAACAAAACCAAAAACATATTTTCCTGTTTTTGTGTAAATTCTATCATTTATACCCAAGTGAGGTGAGAGGACATTGTATTTGGGATTAGAAGTCCTGAGTTCAGAATGTGCCTAGCTGAGCACTTTCAGGCTTTGGAACGGCAGTGACGAGGACTGGGCGAGGCACTCACCTGCCTCCTCAGCTTCCCCACTGTCGCGCTGCCCACAGGATTATTAGGAGGGCTCCTTCATGCGTACGTGCATTCAGCTTTCAACATTTGACATTTATTCAAACACACTGTGTCTGCCACTCTGTTGGCTCTGGGGACTCACAAAGAGCTCACAGTTCAGTTGTGAGAAAAATATTCAGTATTTCTCCATCTATTTTTCACTACTGGCCTCTAAGTAACCTTCTTCAATATTTTCCCCTAATCTTTCTTCTTTCCTCCATGAAATTTTAACACCATAGACATACCATTTATATTTATGAATTAATGCATATCTATGCTCTGTAAGAAAAAGTGTAAGATGTTTTTAAACCCCTTCCCCCCAAGAGTTACTTTTTGCCCCATGGAAGAGATAGTCCCCTATGGAAGGAAGCAAATAATTATCAGGGAGTGTGATGAGTGCAATAGAGACAGAGGCCCAAACTGCTGTCACTTCACTGTCCGTGGCTGGGGGAACGACTGATGGGTGCGTCTGGGAAAACCTAGCCAGAGCAAAGGGAGAACCTGGCAATCAGAAAGGGTGAATCAGGACAGCCTGACAGCCCTGGTGAGAGGTCCCCACGGCCAGGCACGGGCCTGTGAGGCAGTGTGCCTGCTCCAGGTGGGAGTGCGTGGGGCGACCAGAGAGAGGGACTTGAATGCTGACCCTGAGAGCAGACCTTCCCCCAAGGGCATTGGGGACACAAAAAAATCACTAAGAAGAGGAATGACTTGATTCTTTTGATACATGTTCAAGTTCACTCAGGCTTTTGTATGGATGAGGCAGGGTGATCAGGTCAGAGGGCAACAGAATTCATAGAAGCTAAAGCCAGAAATCACGAGACCTTGAATGAGAGCAGTTGCCTGTAATGAGGAGAGGAGGGAGAGAGATTTTGGAGACAGGATTAAATGAAATAGGTCATGTGATGGTACCTGGCTGCTGTAAGTAATTAATAAAAAAAAAGTGTGGGGGGGCTATTACTGAAACTCAGAGTTTGGGACCTTTTGGGGACTTCACCCTGCAGAGGCTTCCTAGAGGCCCGGGAACCAGATTGCTCGTCTCTTAGTAGCCTGAGGTGCGGTATTTGTTAAATCAATGCTTTTCTTTGAGGTAGAACTGGATAGAGTAAACCTAGCCAGGGGCTGTGCGGGGACAGCCATGCTGTCCCTTGACTGAGCCGTGACCACTGAGCGGAATGACTCTGTGGACTACACCTTGGGCACTCTTAGAGCTGTGTGTGTGTGTGTGTGTGTGGGGGGGGGGGTTCGCACTGACTTCGATGCTCCCTTGCTTCTCAGCTCCAGGGAACCCACTGACCACACTGCTTCCCGCACCTGCCATCGCTCCTGCCTGGCTTTGCTCTCTTCTGGGAATAACCAGCCCAGTACTACGATCCTTGAGAGATGGCCGCGTGCTCCTGTCTTTATTTCACAGTAACCTAGACTGCTTCTGGATCATCCAACATCAAAACTACTCCTTCCCTTCCTATCTGGTGGTAGCTTTTAGGATTATGAGGAAACTAAAAGAAGCAGCAGTGAGATGATCTTCAGGGAATATGAGCAATGTGAAAGTAAGAAGGGCTTTTTTATTAAGTGGAGGAGTGGGGCAGGGGGGTCAGTGGCCTTCAGCCATGAAAGGACCAGTTGCCATTCTGAGAATCCAGAAAAGAACTCAAGGAGGCGGGCCAAGGAGGGTGGTGGCTGCCGGTCCTGCTTCTCTCTGTGCTGGGGAGTGGGCAGCGGCTGCCCAGAGAGCTGCCTGACCAGGTTCAGGGAGAAGTCTCTCTACTGCCTGGGGCCGTGTGGTATATGCTGACACCCAGGACTTCTACTTCCATGTAGAGCACACACACTGTGTTTGATAAGATGGCGCTGAATCAAAGATGAGCGCTCTTTTACCTGTTTTATATCAAATTCACTTCCGGCTGGCCACCTCCCCAGTGCTCATCATTATTGTAGAGCATCTCCCACAGTCCCTTTCAGAGCTTCCTTATGCCTGTCACAACACCACCAGGAGTCAAGAACGGCCAGTTCCTCTCCCAGTCATCCCTTTTAAAGTCCCCTCTCTGACTTCCCCCAGTCTCAGTCTCAGTTGGCCTCTCCCACTGGTTCTCTGCCTTGCCTACCCCCGATTGGGAACAGCTGAGTCTCAGACTGTTTCCCTTGGCTCTACCATAGACTGCTTCTGGACGCTGCTTTTTGAAACTGTTCTTTATGGATGTGCAGTGAAACTTGGACAAAGGGCCCAGGCTCTATGCCTACCCAAGGTGCACAAATTAGATTCAGCTGGATCTGCAGAACTTTCCAGATTTTACTTATTTGTTAGAAGAAGGTGGAAAAAACAGAGCTGAGAGGACACCAGAGCTAAAAATGATTAGGGAGATTGCTAAGGAGCCCTGAAATACTCCCATGGGGCCAGAATGTCTGACTTAGTTCAACTTTCATGCCAGGCAGGGGCCACCTACTTGTTGAAAGGATACATCCCAGGAATGCTGACTCATACATTCCGGTATCCAGGAGGAGGTCTTCACAGTTCCCGACATAGTCCCTATTTAAAAGTTAACTAGAGCCTGACCAGGCGGTGGCACAGTGGATAGAGCATCGGACTGGGATGTGGAAGACCCAGGTTCAAGACCCCGAGCTTGCCAGCTTAAGCATGGGCTCATCTGGTTTGAGCAAAAGCTCACCAGCTTGGACTCAAGATCGCTGGCTTGAGCAAGGGGTTACTCAGTCTGCTGTAGCCCCACGGTCAAGGCACATATGAGAAAGCAATCAATGAACAACTAAGGTGTCGCAACGAAAAGCTAATGATTGATGCTTGTCATCTCTCTCCATTCCTGTCTGTCTGTCTCTGTCTGTCCCTCTCTCTGACTCTCTCTCTGTCTCTGTAAAAAAAAAAAAAAGTTAACTAGATTAAACCTGACCTGTGGTGGCACAGTGGGTGAAGCATCGACCTGGAACACTGAACTGAGGTCGCTGGTTCAAAACCCTGAGCTTGCCTGGTCAAGGCACAAAGGGGAGTTGATGCTTCCTGCTTCTCTTTCTTTATTTCTCTCTCTTCTCTAAAATGAATAAATGAATGAATTAAAATATTTATAAAAAGTTAACTGGATTAGGAGTTTAAGGAATATGTTAAACACTGAGAGAAAGTTGGAAGTGATGATCAGTACACTGTGACAAACTCAGGCTTTAGAGTAACTTAGGGGTTAAGCAGTGATTCAAAATTCTGGGGAGAATAAGAAATGCTAATGAGCACAGTGAATGGCTTTTCTATTAACTACCTCGTGCAAGAGAGAAGAGGTGTGCTGTGCTGTCACAGATTGGAAGGGTTTGCAGGATTTCAGCTGGCAGTTAGACCAAGGAACTATTACACCAAGGTCCAGGATCTCAAATTTCATTTACCCCAAAACTGAGTGTGTCAAATTTAAACCTTCCTTGATGACCCCAATTTCTGTTAATCAGAGCTAACAACATTCCAGAATTATCTAGTACAGGGGTCCCCAAACTATGGCCCGCGGGCTGCATGCGGCCCCCCGAGGCCACTTATCCAGCCCCTGCCGCACTTCCGGAAGGGGCACCTCTTTCATTGGTGGTCAGTGAGAGGAGCACATTGACCATCTCATTAGCCAAAAGCAGGCCCATAGTTCCCATTGAAATACTGGTCAGTTTGTTGATTTAAATTTACTTGTTTTTTATTTTAAATATTGTATTTGTTCCCGTTTTGTTTTTTTTACTTTAAAATAAGATATGTGCAGTGTGCATAGGGATTTGTTCATAGTTGTTTTGTTTTTTTTTATAGTCCGGCCCTCCAACGGTCTGAGGGACAGTGAACTGGCCCCCTGTGTAAAAAGTTTGGAGACCCCTGATCTAGTACATGATTGAATGATCTATTATGTTATTTTAATGTCACTAATTAGTTAATATGTATATATTGGGCACATAATCCCATCTTATATTTTAGTGAATCATTTGATTATTCATCCTTTTAAGTATATTTACTGAGCACCTAGTAAGTGGATACTGTGCTGGGTGCTGGCCCGACAGTGATAACTGAGGTAGACATAGTCCCCGTCTTCTCAGGTCTTGTTCTGTCAGCGAGACACATGTTAAACTAGTCAGTGCACACCAAATCATTCAAAATTATAGTCTGCATCATCTTCATGAAACTACAAGGTTCTAGTGGGCATATGATTCCAGTGGGCAAGGTTCATATGGTGGGCAGGTAGGCCTGGCTTTGAGAGGAGAGTTCAGGAAACGTTCTTTGAGAAAGAGAATCCTTAAGGTTATATATAGCTATTTTGTCCAATATCGTAGGCACTAGACTTATGTGAATACTTAAATTTTAATGGGTTAAAATAAAATAAAATTAAAAGTTCCTCAGTTGAGCTAGACACATTCTAATTAGTAGTCAATAGCTACTCTCAGCAAGGGTCTCCATATTATATAACAGATACAGAAATATATAGAATGTTTCATCATTGCAGAAAGTTCTACTGGGCAGAGCTATAATTAACCAGCTGAAAGGGAGCCTGAGGGAGGAATAAGGAAACACCTTAAGCCAACAATAGGTACTCCTTAATTTAGAGAGACAATTATCATCTAAGAGAAATAAGGTGGGGTTTTTTTTGTGTTTTTTTTTTTTTTGTTTTTTTTACAGAGACAGAGAGAGAGTCAGAGAGAGGGATAAATAGGGACAGACAGACAGGAATGAAGAGAGATGAGAAGCATCAATCATTAGTTTTTCGTTTGCGATACCTTAGTTGTTCATTGATTGCTTTCTCATATGTGCCTTGACCGCGGGCCTTCAGCAGACCAAGTAACTCCTTGTTTGAGCCAGCGATCTTGGGCTCAAGCTGGTGAGCTTTGCTCAAACCAGATGAGCCCGTGCCCAAGCTGGCGATGACCTCACGGTCTTGAACCTGGGTCCTTCACATCCCAGTCTGACGCTCTATTCACTGCGCCACCGCCTGGTCAGGGGAGAAATAAGGTTTTAAAATGTTCAGTTGAAGGTAATATTGGATGATGTGATGGGTTTTGGTGAAGGATCAGAGGAGATGGGAAATGTCCACTCCTCCCTTTTTCTGGCTTAAGCTTGAACACAAAATTCCCATCCAATTGTTCAATTCTTATTCCCACATGGGCCTCTTGTTTGGGACCCATGCCTTGTTTTCTAGGTATATGAAATAGTGACCAAGACAGTAGTATAACAGAGAACAATATTGTGCTTGCGTTGTTCAGTAAAATATACAACGAGTGACATAGAATAGGACAACTGACAATAAGTTTCAAATTGTACAGCAATAATGACATATAATAAATATTGGCCATCACCACCCTTGAGTCATCTGCCATGTGACTTCTACCCATGGGGTAAGCATGGGCATGCCCGAGAATTCTATCCCGGGCCCTATTCTCTTTTCACTGTACACATTCCCCAAATGTGAGTCTTTACTCTCTGACTTCACATATGATCCACATGCTAATGGTTCCCAAGCCTGTATTTTAGCCCCAGACCTCCTTTCTGTGCTTCAGACTTCTAAATCCAAATGTCCCCTCATAATCTCTATCTGGCTGTCTCACAGACGCTTCAAACTCATCCCTGTGGTGCCCACCCAAACTGCAGCTCCTTCTCAGTTCCCAACTTCAACAATGGTAACTTGTCAAGCCAGAAACCAGAAGCCTGGCTGTCATACTTGACTTCTGTGCTGAAATCCTGTCAGTCATGAAGTCCTATTGATGTTGACTTCCAAATAACTGCTTGAATTTATTGACCTGTCTCTCTTTCCTTCTCTGCTATCCTAGTTTATCTTTCGCAGACTAAATCTTATAACCATTTCCTAACCAGTTTCCTTGGTCCAGTCTTGGCCAACTCCAAACCATGCTCCACACTACAGTCTTAACAACATTTGGAAATCTGATAGCGTCTTTCAAGTGCTTAAAACCCTTTGATGGTTCTGCATTACATTGGTCCACAAGACCATACGTACTAACAAGGCTCATTTGATTCATACTATGATCTTCGCACATGCTATTACTAGAAAAATGTTCACCACCACCATGATTTCCTTCTCCCCCTTTCCTGGTTTATTTCACTTACATGTTATTTTTTATCTAGGAGGCTTCCCCCAGTTCCCATTGTGAGGTTAATTGCCTTATAATGCACCCATTAAAGTAGGTTGAATGGTCAGCCCCCAAAAGATATGTCTACATTCTAATTCCCAGGACTTGCAAATGTTACCTCAATAGGAAAAAAGGTCTTTGCAGAAATAATTAAAGATCTTGAAATGAGATCATTCTGGATTATCTGGGTGGGCCCTAAATACAATAGGTGTCTTTACAAGAGACACAGAGGGAAGAGAATAAGAATATGTGAATAAGGAGACAAAGGTTAGAGTTATACGTCCTTAAGGAGAGGGGTGTCTGGAGCCTCCAGAAGCTGGAAGAGATAAGGAAGGATTCTCCCTTAGAGCCTTCAGGGAAGCCAGCCCTGCTGACACCTTACTTTCAGACTTCTCGCCTCCAGAACTATGAAAGAATAAATTTCTGTGGTTATAAGCCACCTAATTTGTGTTAATTTGTTACAGCAGCCCTGAAAAGCTAGCACAACCTCTGCTTAACTTCTATGATACCTCTACCACAATGCTTCAAAGTGGCCTCTGTCCTTGTGTGCCTTCCTAACTTGCAAAGCTTCATGAAGTCAGGAGTGTGCAGTTGTATCCCCAACACTGGCTCAGTGCTTGGTACAGATGAAGATATCCACTATCACTTAATCTATGAATAAAGTACTGTTGACTGACATACACGAGATAAGGTTTGGGGAGAGGACGGGCTTCAGCTGATCTGATAAAATGAGAAGGATTTGGGTAACATTGAGATGAAGTGTGGTTATTTTCAGTAATAGAACCAAATTACTGAGGGCCTGGAGACAGACCGTGAATGACCTGTGAGCTCGTAGAGATCTAGCTCACTATGGAATGGGGTTCCTAAAGTAAGGCTGGGAGATCACCAAGGCGAACGAATAGGATCCGCTCCTGCAGGCTAGAACGTCCTTATCAGGTCTACTCAGCAGCTTTGTGCACTGCAAAGACTGTGCACAATTTGCTATGACACCTGTTCTCCCCGGTGGCTGGCTGGGATCTGACACTTCAGAGCAGCCCCTACAACATATGTGTGTTATGCTCTCTGGGCGCCGTGGATCAAAACAGACTGGGAAGTAGTGCTAAGGGCAGGAGTCGTTAAAGCTTCGCGACTTGAAACATGAATTGGACCAACCACATAATCTGTGGGCTCCTGTACACAGGAGTGGGCCTCTGGTTCAAATATTATTAAAAATTTCAAGATAGCAATAGCAGAGCATTAGAACGTGGATGCCTTCTAAATGTGGGGCCCAATATCACTGCTTAGGTCTCACACCCATGAAGCTGACTCTGACCATGAAAAAAAGATCGGTTGAAATGGATATGAAGTTGTATGAAATGGGGTGAACGGGTAGGAGGTATGTCAGGGGAAGGTGGAGGTGAGAAGATCTTGGGCTAAGATGCTTTCATGGGAGCCCAAAGAGAGAGAGAAGGCAAATCTAAGAGATGCTATACGATCAGAGTCAGAGGTGCTTCAGGGTCTTTCAGACTTCTTAGAGCAGGGGGGCATCAGCAGAGCCCTCGAGGAATCAGGGACCATCAGTCTGTCACTAACAGTGTCCTGGGAGCTGCAGCAGGCAGCGATGACCTGAGCCTCGCAGAGATGGGGAGAATGAACATGGGCACTTTAGTCCACAAACGAACCTCCTGGAGGTAGCAGGCAGTTGCCTAAAAACTTATAGCTGTAACGGGGGAAAATGGGTAGAAAAAGTGTGTGTCGCGGTCCAGCCATGACGAGTCTATTACAGGGTCTCAAATGGGAAAAGGTGTGAGATGGAATAAATAATAGACAGAAACTTAAAGATATATACATACAGATGGGTTCAGGAGGATGGCTCGGCGAAGAGTGTCTACTGTTCCTAAGCCAATGCAATGGCTGCTCCCAAAGACTCATCATCTTTATTCAGGGAAAAAACGTGGTCCATTAGCAATTCAGTTGTTTCCAAAACAACTCAAAGACAACCCCGCCATACCATTCAAATCTAACTTTACACCAATAAGAAACTAGCTTCCAGAGAACATGGGTGAAACAAGCGAGAATCAGGTATAGCTCTTTGTTAACTAGGCAGGTGAGGTGGGGGGTTAGGCCCAGCACCTCTGTCCCCTAGACATCCAGATTGCAAAAATACCCTGTTTATATTTTGGTCCCCAACAGATGTGGAAGGGAACTAATCTTCAAATGCTTCTGGGGGCCAAAATGTGTAAGGAGGAGGAGAGGCAGGCCCATCGGAAGCATGTGACTGTCCACAGGTGACAGCCACTGAGCAACTTATGCTTATGTAGGAACATGGGCACAGTAGCCAGAGATATGAAGTCATTTGCCTCAAATCACAGGTTCTAAGTCTGAGCAAGAATTTAAATCTCATACTTGTGCCTGCTAAGTTGTTTATTAGGGAGGCAGAGACAGACTCTCACATGTGCCCTGACGGGAATCCACCCAGCAAGCCCCCTACATGGTTGATGCTCTGCCCATTTGGAGCCACTGCTCTGTTGTTCAGTAACTGAGCCATTCCAGCACCTGAGGCAAGGCCATGGAAACATCCTCAGCGCCCGGAACCAACTCACTCCAATCGAGTCACGGATGCAGGAGGGGAAGAGAGAGAGAGAGAGAGAGAGAGAGAGAGAGAGAAGCAAGAGGGGGGAGGGATAGAGAAATAGATGGGCGCTTTTCCTGTGTGCCCTGACTGGGAATTGAACCCTGGACATCCACATGCTGAGCTGACGCTTTACCACTGAGCCAATGAGCCAGTGCCTAAGGTGTTCCTTTTTAACAGTCATTCTTACCCTGGACCGACTGTTATACAAGGTGGGGCAAAAGTAGGTTTACAGTTGTTCACATGGAAAACATAATAATTAATAAATAATAATAAATAATAAACTCTGTTTCTTGTACTTAGAACTGTAAACCTACTTTTGCCACACCCTGTATTTTATCTTGGAGGTTTCTAGAAAAAAATGGTACTTTTCAAAGAAAATTTAATAACAAAACAAACTCCAAAAAAATGGGCTCCACTGTCCACTCAAACACTCCCTCTCTTTTTTTCTCTTTCTTTCTCAAAACAAAAGTGATGAAAGCTACCAGTACATCCCCTCCCTCCAATCAAGGACTCTTAAGTAACACTGTTTGGGGCACAGACATTATTCTTTGTATTCTCCCAGTTTCCCTGGACAACCACTGCACACCTAATCTGCCTCAGAGGTGAAAGAATTGACAGTTTCATGGACAAGCACCTATGCACAGGCCCTAAGGCAAGAGTGTAACAGGTAGGACCCTAAAGCCTTTATTGTGTAGCCTAGCTCTCTCGGGAGCACTCAGCAATAGTGACAGGTGTCAGAACCCTGCATGAGCCTTCAGGCCTCAGTGCCCTAGAAGGCAGTTAGGTATTTGCTCTGTGGCCTACACCTCATGTACAGTATGTTCTCCGGTCCAGCAGTCTGATCGTGTCACTTCCCCCTTCTCCCCCGGGTTTTACACTCTGGAGCTGTCTACCCAGAATCTCCCAGCAATCTGAATGCATCTTCTCTCTTAAAAAATGAAAAGAAAAAAAAAAAGATTTGCATTGTTTGTAGTCCTCCTGAAAGGAGCAGGAGTTTTAACATGTTCCTGGACCAAGCTCTGGGTGTTTGAATTAAGAGTGGAGTTGGGATGGTGGTGGGGAGATTCCAGCTGGGCAACTCAGTGATGAAATTCATGGCAAACAGCTTTGTATGGTCTTCTGAGTATAGCCAAACCAGTAGGGCTCAGAGCACGGTGTTCTCAATAACAGCCTTGACAATGACATGATTTGTTCTCCTTCCAAAGCCAAAAATGGCATCTCTGCCTGCAAAGGGGAGCTTTCTTCTGAACCTGTGGGATGGGAAGGCAGCGTTCATTCTCCAGAGAAGGAAACGGAGGCATTCAGCGAGTGGGCTTGCGTCGAAATGTCATCTGGCCATAACACTTGCCTAAACAATACATATTTTATTTTGTTTTGGAGGAATTTCTCTTCAGTCTTTTCAGGGTAAGATTTCAGACTAAGATGTTTCTCTTTTCTAACCACCAGACTGAAACTGAATATTGCCAAGGCCCAAGGGGCACAATACCTGTGGTATTTCTGTAATTCCCAGCAGAAACTAAGTCCTGAAGCTTGACCCAAGCCAGCTGATACTTTTTGGCCCTGGGCTAATACCTGCTTAAATGGTTTTCTTTTGTTCACACTTTTCTGGATTCTTTCAGAGAATTGGAAGGATGTAAAGTAAGCCTCGGTGCTTTTTCAACAGGGAAAACTGAGAGCTAATAAGCATTTATACCATTAAGAAAAATAATGGCTGCAGTTAGTTAGCAGGTAATAGTGATTGTAAGCGATCGCAAATCTCTTAAGATGCACAAACACCACAGAAAGAAATGAGTGAGGACTCCTATGCTTTCTCCATCAGTGAATGCAGAGATTAGGGATGACTTTGGCCACAGCCACGCTCTGTGCTGCAGGGGAATAATGAGTCACCAGAGATGGAACCCCTGCCCCCACTGAAATTACAGTAGAAGGCAGGAGCCAGGTGCCCACAGTCCCGCACACACACGCACAAAAGAGACAGTCTCCAGGGTGTGCATTGCGCAAGTTCACTTCTAAGTCAGTGGCTGGAATCCAGATCGCATTTGCCAATATAAATTATACCCTAGGCTCTGTGAGTTCTCGGGCTGGCAAACTTAGCTTATTTGTTTCTTAAAACAACTGTAAGATGTGTCCATTTTTTGTAACTTTGATTCTGTGGACTAATGTATTGATCCTCATAGTGAACCCCAGAAGCTCTATGTCACCACCCTGTAGGGGGCAACGTCCCCTCCGCTCTTTCCTTAGGGGTTCCAGTGGGGTTGGGGAGAAGGTAACTGGCCTTGGTGGGGGAGTGAGTGGTTTGAGTGGCGACAGAAAAGCAGGAAGGCCTCCAGGGCATTCAGGCAACAGTTCAAATCATCAGGAATGGGTTCAAATCTCAGCAGCACTTACTAGTCATGGGCCTTAGGCACTACTTCCCAATGAGTCCTCAGTCTGCAGGGACCCTTAGAAGCTCAGTTTCCACATCTGGGAAACAGAAGCAACGACTGTAATAAATGATGCTTCCCGCATGGGGCTGTGAGATAAGGAGACGGGTATGAGGAAGTTCCTAATATGATGAGGCACTGTGACATAGCTGGCACTCAGTAGAGAGTAAGACTGGATCTGTTAGAATGAGACGGCACGTACAGAGGTAGAACAAGCGCCAACGCTGAACGCAAGCTATGTACAGGCTGAGAAATACATGGAATGATTTGAATATGGGGTAATTTGTGGACAGCAGGTAAAGCTATCCAGGAAAATGCCAGGAAACTGCCCTGTAGATGCCCCTCTCCAGGACGCAGCTGGGGGCATAGCCAGGCTTTTCGGGTTCTTCAGGGTCTGGGTTGTGTCGGGGCTCCTGTGGGGCCTCCACTCTGCTCCTGCTCCTGCCAGTAAGAGGGAGCTCAGCCCCACCCATGCCGCAGGGTTGCAAGATTTAGCAAGTAAAGGTACATAATTCTCAGTTAAATTTGAATTTCAAATAACCAATAAATCAGTTTAGTTTATATAATATGTCCTATGTAATATTAGAGAAATACTTATATTAAATGAAAATTCATTGTATATCTGAAATTAAAATTAAATTGAGTGTCCTCAATTGTATTGGGAGGGCCTTCCCAGGCACCCCAACTTGTAAGGGACCAAGAACTTAGCAGGACACTCCATACCCATAACTTGGGGAAGAGGAATTAACTATACCCTGGGCAGCTGGATCATTCAGGAAAAACAGTGAAGACAATGCTGAGGAACACAAAGAGTTTCTTGGTCAAAAAAACTCTATCAACTTCCCTTTCCTCAGCTCTCCTCTTTGAACAGGGACCCTCTTTGCATAAAGACCGAGATTGATGTCCCCGAGCTTTGAAATTCAGCCCTAGAGGGAGAATGCTGTCTGTCCTGGCCAAGGACTTGGGAGAAATTACAGACATAGGTCAGGAGTTTCTTCAGATTTCAGTGCTCTCCTCAGAGGCAACTCTGATATCATCACATCTACTCCTCTCCTCAGCACCCACCGTTTTTATTTCCCTGATGGACACAGGGAACCTTTCAATGGTTCTATGCTCTGTGGTGATGGCACTTAGTAAATTCTTAGGACCATGAGATGGTTTGCACAGGAAGAAATGAGGAGGCAAAGAGAACACTGAAATTTTAAAAATACTGTTGTCATTCCTAAAAATTTGGAGGGAGGTGATGTTAGAAGAAGCACTACTTTCCTATTTTTTTTTATTAAGTGAAAGGTGGGGAGACAGGAAGGCAGAGAGATATACTCCCTCATGCACCCCAACCGGAATCCACCAGGCAAGCCCCTTGCAGGGTGATGCTCTGCCCATCTTGGGCCGCTGCTCTCTTGCTTGGTAACTGAGCTATTTCAGTGCCTGAGGTGAGTGCCCAAGGCCAACTTGATCAAATCATTTGAGCCATGGCTGTGGGAAGGGAGAGAGAGACAAAGAGAGAGAGAGAGAGAGAGAGAGAGAGAAGTGAGAGGGAGGGATTGGAGAAGCAGATGGTCACTTCTCTTGTGTGCCCTGACTGAGAATCAAATCAAACTAGGACTTCCACATGCAGGGCCAACTCTCTAAAGCTGAGTCAACTGGCCAGGGCCAACTTTCTTAATTTTATATAGTGGGAGTAAGCCAATGAATGCTGTCAAAAGTTAATGAAAAAGATCCAAGTATATAGTTTAGAGTTACACACATATAACCAATAGAAAAACATAAAAAAACAAACAAAAGAAACCAAACTAAATTCAAGAAATAGACAGTAGTGTAACAAAGTTAAAGAGAGTGCAAGATGTATTTGTTCTTTGTTTTTTAGAATATGAGGTTAAAAAAATGTTAAAGTTTATAAAGACCTATAGTGTATCGATTAGTTTTTTTTTTTTTTAATGTTCTTTTTTTTTTTTTTTTTTTTTTTTTTTTTTTTTTTTACAGAGACAGAGAGAGAGTCAGAGAGAGGGATAGACAGACAGGAACGGAGAGAGATGAGAAGCATCAATCATCAGTTTTTCGTTGTGACACCTTAGTTGTTCATTGATTGCTTTCTCATATGTGCCTTAACCGTGGGCAGACCGAGTAACCCCTTGCTCGAGCCAGCGACCTTGGGTCCAAGCTGGTGGGCTTTTGCTCAAACCAGATGAGCCCGCGCTCAAGCTGGAGACCTTGGGGTCTCAAACCTGGGTCTTCCGCATCCCAGTCCGATGCTCTATCCACTGCACCACCGCCTGGTCAGGCTGTATCAGTTAGTTTTTAATAGGTTATATTCAGGCAACAAAGCCCAAATACTAAAACAATGTTTTATTGTTTTGCTTATATCTCATGTATGTGGCTCTGGCTTCTAGTCTCCAAGATGGACTCCAATGGTCCTTGCTTCTTGTTTTGCACACCCTTGTATAGTTCCCTCCCACACGGTACCAGTTTGGTCTATGTGAGCAACATAATACTAACGAAATGATGACTTCTGAAATTAGGTTATAAAAGACACTGTGGCTTCTATTGTGAACACATGACATGTCCTTCTTGGATCACTGGCTTTGAAGAAAACCAGTTTTCATATTGAGAAACCTTATGGAGAGGTCCCTGCGGTTAGGAACTAAGACATATCTCCAACAAACAGACAGGTAAGTGAGTCTTCTGGGAGCCAGCCCCAGTAGAGCCTTCAGATTGCTACAGATCAAGTTGACTGCTTGATGGAGGCCTTCTCAGACCTTGAGCCAGGATCATTCAACTAAGCTGCTCCCAGATTCCTGACTCTCAGGAATTTTATGAGACAGAAATAGTTTTATTTAGTAAGTCATTTTTTAAAATAAGGATATGATGAATGTTTTTATTCTAAGCTGCTGCTACATTTTATGGTAATTACAGTCATTCTGCAGCAATAGGAAACTGAATTGCTGGATTTGCAGACACAGCTCCACAAAACTTCTCAAAGGGGGGGGAGGAATGGCCCCTGGGACATCTGTTCTCATGGCTGAGAAGAAGAGCCAGAGAGGAGTGGAATTTCACAAGGGTGTTCAGCCTTCTGCTTAGAACTGGCATCCATGACTGTGCCCACATTTCATTGGTTAAAGCCAGTACAGGGTTCAGTTCATTTATGGGGCAGGTAGGTATAGCCCTCCCTCAAGTAGGTATTGCAAAAGGCAGGGATGGGTCATTCTCTTACTGGGAATGAGGGCATCAATGATTGGGATGATAATACATTTAATCCCAAGAGGCATAATGTACTTGCTAATATACGACTAAAATATCTGTGGAAGGATCATCAAGAAAATACCATTGGTTACCTCTGGGGGATGAGCTCTAGGGAGGAGATTTTTTACTATATGCTTTTTGACTCTTTAAAATGAGATCTAAGTAGATTCAGTACCTATTAAAAACTATTTACCTTACACTGCAATTTAAAGTCAGGGGCAAGCCTTCTATTTTAAATTATGTTACTAGGAGAGAGACACTGGGAGAACCACTAGTTTCTTCCGGAGAATGGAATGATGTAAAGCATGAGGAGTGAGACCCTTAGATGTTTTGTTTAGATCCTGTTATTATTTTTTTAAAATATAATAAACATCTGCTTCCAGAAAGATGTGGTAGATGTACTTTTTCCTAATTCCTCACTAAGGACAACTAAGATCCCTACACATGATTCCTAAAGCACACATTAGATGATTCTGAAGGATGGAGAGAGAAAGGCAGGTCAGCTAGGCACCTCAGGATCTGAGGCAGGACACTGTCGTGAGTCTGCAGACTTGGTGCTGAAGAAGCCAGCAATGCAGAAAGGCCAACAGGAGCAGGCAAAGCAAAAAGGAAAGAAAGGCCTGCTTTCTCTAGCCACAGGAAGAGGAAAGGGACAGTTTCAAAAGACAAAAACCTCTCGGACAATAATCATTTCTTCAGTCAAGCACTGTGGAAAAGCTGGCCGCACTGCCACCCACACCAGCCGGAACCAAGTGGAAAGCCTTCACTCCAGTCCCTGTAGAGTTCTGAATCTTGGCCGTGTTGTCCCAATGGCCTGGTTGTGATATTGTACTATGGTTTTACAAGATGGCAGCATGGAGGAAACGGGGTAAAGGGTGAAGGGGATCTCTTGACACAATCTTTCTCTCTCTCTCTCTTTTTTGACAGAATCAGAGAGTCAGAAAGAGGGAGAGGCAGGAAGGAAGAGAGATGTGAAGCATCAATTCTTCGTTGCAGCTCCTTAGTTGTTCATTGATTGCTTTCTCATATGTGCCTTGACAAGGGGGATGGGCTACAGCAGAGTGGGTGACCCCTTGCTAAACCAGCGACCTTTGGACTCAAGCCAGCAACCTTGGGGTCATGTCTATGATTCCAGGCTCAAGCCAGAGACCCCGCACTCTCAAACTGGTGAGCCCATGCTCAAGCTGGATGAGCCTGCACACAAGCTCATAACCTCAGGGTATCAAACCTGGGTCCTCCACGTCCAGTCCAATGCTCTCTCCAGTGTGCTACCGCCTGGTCAAGCTTGACACACTCTCTTAGAGTTGCATGTGAATCTCTAATTGTCTCAAAAAGTCTAATTAAAAAACGTAAAAAAACAAACAAGTTATTGAGTCATTGTTTTCTCCAATCAGCATGTTAAAGAATAATAGTTTGCTAATTCTCATGATTGGCAAAGTTTTATGTTCTGCTGGTGAGAGTACAAACTGACTCAAGTTTTCTGGAGGGTAATTTACTGGTATATGTTAAAACCCTTTGTATATTCTCATGAACAGCAATTTCATTCCTAGAAAATCAAACAAATATATAAAGGTGTATGCTCAGGAATTTCCACTGTAACACAACTATAAAGACATTGAAAACAATTTAAATAACAAATTTTTATTAATATATAAATAATGGTACAGATATATACATACATGTGATAGAATAGTATGTAGTCATTCATATGTACTTAATAAAACATGATATTAACATTAGCATGTCTTTGCAAATGAGTTATTACTTAATGCTTATTTTCTTATGTGTATTACTCTAAGTTAATTTCAAAAGTCACAGACAATTTTTATAAACACAATACAGTAAATCTATTTTAAAAGGATCCTGAGAAAATTATAGCTACAAGGTCAAGGTAGCCTCAAGGAGCTAAAAAAAAAAAAAAAAAAAGCAAAGTATCATTGAAAAAAATGGCCTCCACAGGATGTGGGGATTGAGTGTAGCATCCAAGAATATGGTGTGGGATGGGCTTAGTTAACCTGAAAAGATAGTCACCTTACTGTCTTGCTTTTGTGCTGCACTGGGGAATTCAGTGGCTGCATTCAAAATTGGGACATATGAAATACTTTATAAATGGCAAAATGCTATGAAAACGTTGGCTGTCACATCACAAGTGGCCTCTCCACGCTGCTGGATGAGATTTAAGGGCAGCTCTGGAACTCCACTGAGTCAAGTGGACTCTTGCTGTCTGTGAGTGGGACAGTCTGGGTTCACATTCAGCCCTTCGGCCGTCACTGGGTTCTGTGCTGAGATATCATCTGGTATGGCACCCAGAGCAAAGGTTTGGGCATCATAAGACATGGGTTCAAATTCTGTTGGACTCATTCACCACTTTAGAAAACTTGGGCAAATTGCTGTAATTCCTCTAGTTGCTTCCTCCATTTGGGAATAAATAATCCTTCTCTGTCACAGGTGTTGTGAGGAACCGATGAAATGGAGTATGTGACAGCGTTTTGTAGATGCAATTTCTGCAAAACTTGGTTCCATGCATTTAGAGAGGCAGTGTGGATATCAGAAAACATGGGCATTCTGGTTTGAAGCCAGCGGCCACCTGTAGTCACATGGACTTGACAAGTTACTTGAACTCTTTAAATTTTTGTTTCCTCATCTATAAGATAAAGATTATAATAATTTCCTTGATGATTTTTTAATGAGATAGTACAATAGGGAAGGGTACTCAAATTTATTGAACATCTGCTATGTGTCACAGACAAGCTAAGTGCTTTTATATGATGGTAAATAAACAGATAGAAAGCATATGTATTTGTCTCCAAATTACCCTTTCAGGTAGAGGGCTTTGCCTATGTTCATGTTACCAATGTTTCTTATATTATGAGATGTTTCTTCAGTTATTTTATTTGTGACAAAGTGCCATTTTAAAAAGATACACTAGACCAAAATGTGTCAATGGATGCTGATTTCGGGCACACAAAGGTCATTGGACAGAATCTGTGAAATAAGATACGCGAGCACTGAACAAGGAGGCAACGTTCCAGGGTGGAGCCTGATTGGCATCTGCAGAGGGGCTATTTAGCACTCCCCCTCTCCTTCGTGAAATCATTTATTTGGTATGATAAATAGTGTCAAGGCTGGTGATTGGTTAGGAATATTGTACAGGCTCCACCTCTTTTCATGAATAAGACATAGGAAAGTGGCTAATCTATGCCTGCCACCAGCCCCTTCCTTGGTCCTCTGTCCTCTCTGCCAAAAACCCTGCTACCTAACACAACCCAGAACTGCCTAATGCTCTCCTAAGAACACTGCCGTTTCTGCCCAGCACCAGCCTTTCATGCAGTATACTTGCTGGACCACCAGGGCCATGGGGGGGGGGGGTCTTCCCCAAACCACTGAATGAGTTGAATGTACTTCCTTGCCGATACATGTCTCTATGTCTGGTGGGTACAGTGTGGCGTTTCTGAGGTTGTGAAAAAGGAGATTTATAGTTCCCCATGTGCTTCTAACCTCTAGAGGCTACCAATTGTTATCACAGAACCTGGTGTTTTCTGAAGAGCCAAATTTTGCTTAAGTCAGAAGGCAATGTTGTCTGTCTCTCCACTAGACCACACACTACTTTAACATAGGGTCCAGGACAGTTTTGTTAGCATATTCCAAATGCTTAGTGTAGTATAATGCTTCATGCAAAAGTAAATATAAGAACCATACATATTTAGTAACTAGGAGGGTTGGCTTTGGAATAAAACTTTCTGTGTTCAAATCCTGGCTTTTGCATACAGTGAGAGACTTTGAGGAGGTTACTTAAGCTCATTGTGCCTCAGTTTCCTTTTCTGTAAGATGGGACTGGTATAACAATAGTAGGCACTTCATAGAGCTCATGCAGATTAAATTGACAGATATGAAGAGCTCAGAACAGTACTTGACTTTTAACAAACATTAGCTGTTCTCATTACGAGGTGTAAAGTGTTATGTAAATTAGCAGTAGTAGTACAGGATTCTGGTCATTGCACAATAGCTCTGTCCAAGCCAGCTATTACTATGCAGTCAGTTGCCATAAATCTACTCCTGGTTCCAAGAAATATTTCCCTGTCGATAAATCCACCTGTACCACAAACTAAGCCACCCTGGAGGGGTTGGAGGCAGTCCACACAGCCTGCCCTTTCATCTCCCATTCCTACTTCTTGGCACAAGCCAGCAGGACGCTTTCTGAGAAGGCCGCCTGGGATCCAGTCCCAACCATTCCTAATGGGTCTTATTTTTTTTCTACACTAAGTGACCTCCCCATTGAGATGTGATTATGACAATTCTCCTTTGTTCCATTCCATCTCATTACTTTACACTCCTCCCTTCCCCCAACTATTCTAAGTGATTCCCAGAGGGAGACCTGGAATGAGAACAGGGTACTTGTTGACTCTTGGAAAATAATAGCTTTTCCCATCAGAGTTGGGTTTGGCAGTTGCTCTGTGGTTAGGCTAACATGTGCAGGGCTTGTACTGTTTGCAGCATCACAAGCGTGTCCACACGCATACCCAGAAGCAACAGCACACACATGCAGGTCTCCGTCAGGTGGCACACACTCCCCATGTGCATCTACACGTGTTCACAGCCCCTCCTCTTCTTCACAGTTTCCAAACTCATCCTGAAAGCACCTGGGAGAGAAGTAAGAAAAGCACTCCACTGTGATCCTCTCATCATGTTGGCTTCTTACTTGTTTTGGAGAATCGGGGCCCCTTACTCATGTTTATTTTCTTCCTCTCTCCCCACTTGTCTCCCTTTCCTCCCTCACCCTGGGAAGGCTCCAAGGTGGTGTTTAAAGCCCAGGTGTGTGGATGTGCACTGTGCTCAAGGCGATGGCTCACAGCAGGTGCAACACTGTACAGCCTTTATCCTCGGATAGGAAGAAGTCAGGACACTGTCCTTCCACACTGACCAGCCTCCTCACTGGCTCTGGGACTGTGGTGGTGAGAACAGCCGCAGGGAAAGGAACTCCAGACTTGAGGGCTGAATTCTGTCTTCCCAGGACTGTTGTATTTACCTTGGTGGCTGCTTATCTCAGGAGTCTGTGCCTCCTATGTCCTCGAGACAATTGCACTGATGAGGCGTATCCTTGTGTTGGGTTCGTGCCAAACGCTCTGTAACTGACGTGGCTTGTCTCATATGCAAATATGAGCTTGGAGAACATCTAGGAGGAGGAAGGCCCTCCTACTTGTCCAAGATAGTGACAACTTGGCCCTACTCCTTTCACACAAAGAAGGCTATTTATAGTTAGTCTCTGTGGTCAATTAAGTGTGTCTCTATAAATAGAACTTTCCAGAAAAACTTTAAGAGCTGATTTTCTTATCAGTCTCCTAAATAGTGTTAACTGACAGGGAGGGGCAAGGCTATACTAGCTTTCCATCAACAATTAAAAGGCATGACTGATGAATTTGGCAAGTGAGGTGTTAACAAGGTTGAACAGTAAACTCCTGGCCAGAGAGAAATGAGAGAGAAAGGTTGCACCTGTGTTTTTATTCTCTATTTATGCACAGGCTTTGGCAAAGAGAATAGATAATGCTTGTTCTCTAGCTGTCAAGGAGGTGGGGATCTATTTGCTTAACCGAACGCACAGGCAAATTTAACACAGCTCAGCACTTAGATTTCTCTACCTTTATCAAAGCTCTGTATCTCTGTCCCAAAGCTATGCTCAGTTTAATGATTTGTGACATCTCTTCTTTCCATATTTCTCTTCTCCCTACCACCCCCTAACCATGTGAAACTGTTGACATAAAATGAAATCCCCAGTGGCGAGGGGGTTTCAGGGAGTGGGAGACGGCCCCCGGAGGACGGCAGGAGGCAGGGAGGGCTCCCATACCCGCTCCTCGGACTGGGAGACTGCCTGAGGCCCAGCAGCCCCTGGAGGACGGCAGGAGGCAGCGAGGGCACCACGGCCCGGTCCCGCAGCTCCCATACCCGCTCCTCGGACTGGGAGACTGTCTGAGGCCCAGCAGCCCCGGGAGGACGGCAGGAAGCAGGAAGGGCTCCCATACCCGCTCCTCGGACTGGGAGGCTGTCTGAGGCCCAGCAGCCCCTGGAAGGGGACTGGGAGGCTGTCTGAGGCCCAGCAGCCCCTGGAAGGGGACTGGGAGGCTGTCTGAGGCCCAGCAGCCCCTGGAAGGGGACTGGGAGGCTGTCTGAGGCCCAGCAGCCCCGGGAGGACGGCAGGAGGCAGGGAGGGCACCACGGCCCGGTCCCGCAGCTCCCATACCCGCTCCTCGGGCTGGGAGACTGCCTGAGGTCCAGCAGCCCCGGGAGGACGGCAGGAGGCAGGGAGGGCACCACGGCCCCGATCCCGCAGCTCCCATACCCGCTCCTGGGACTGGGACGCTGTCTGAGGCCCAGCAGCCCGGGAGGACGGCAGGAGGCAGGGAGGGCTCCCATACCCGCTCCTCGGACTGGGAGGCTGTCTGAGGCCCAGCAGCCCGGGAGGACGGCAGGAAGCAGGAAGGGCTCCCATACCCGCTCCTCGGACTGGGAGGCTGTCTGAGGCCCAGCAGCCCCTGGAGGACGGCAGGAGGCAGGGAGGGCACCACGGCCCGGTCCCGCAGCTCCCATACCCGCTCCTCGGGCTGGGAGACTGTCTGAGGCCCAGCAGCCCCGGGAGGACGGCAGGAGGCAGGGAGGGCACCACGGCCCGGTCCCGCAGCTCCCATACCCGCTCCTCGGGCTGGGAGACTGCCTGAGGTCCAGCAGCCCCGGGAGGACGGCAGGAGGCAGGGAGGGCACCACGGCCCCGATCCCGCAGCTCCCATACCCGCTCCTGGGACTGGGACGCTGTCTGAGGCCCAGCAGCCCGGGAGGACGGCAGGAGGCAGGGAGGGCACCACGGCCCGGTCCCGCAGCTCCCATACCCGCTCCTCGGACTGGGAAGGCGACGGAGGCCTCCCCCACCTGCTGACTGGCTGGTTCAGAGGACAGGTGACCAAAGTGCAGAAACAAAGGCTGGTGTGAGAGGGGCTTAGAGCCAGAGAAGAACATGCTGGACCCGAGAGCAAGAAAGCTGAAGGTTGGGTGTTGTTGACATGTTTTCACGTCAACCACGTGTCTTGCATCCAGGCGCTGGAATGACGGGGTTTTCCCGGCAGGTTGGTGGGGCAACTTGTGGGACCAGGTATGCCCGGTGAGCTTTGCTGGCTCTTCTATTCTCCTGGGATCACCCTGTGGAACCTGTTTCCCCTTAGTCTGTTGGTAAAGCATTACAGAGCCACAACGGGCCATGTGTGAAAGCCCCTCAGGCTTCATTAGCCTTGGATGTGAATGAGACTGGCTACTCCTAGGATTACATTTTGTTTGCTCAGCTGGGATCCCCACGGGACCTTGGTCCTGCGTTTATAATCCTAGCCCCTCTCGTATCTCTGCGAGTCTGGGGCTGTGTCCTATGTGCTCCACGGTCAGTCTGACTGCATGGAAACAACAACCTGCCTTCTGTAAGCTGCTCTCTCAGGGGACCCCCCACAAAGACATTGGACTACAGAAGTTTAGTAGATCAGGTTGGAGTTGCCTATGACTCTTTCTCTTCAGGACACACGCCCTACCACTAAAGGGTATGCTAGGGTGGACCCGGACAAAAGCCATCCATGTGTGTCGCTTACACTGTTTTGCTTCTCTGGAATGTGCTCTCCCCAGAAGAAGTTTGCCTTCTTCTTCCTCTCCTCCCCTATTATGGTTTACCAGTGGAAGAGGCCAAGTTTAAAGACATATATTTTTTTTTGTAGAGAATGGGCTTGAAAATACCGGTAAATGCAGAACAATTTGATGGCATGCGTGGGGAGGAAGGCCTGAAGGAGTGAACGAAGAGGCTGGCACAGAAGGCAGCGGGAGAGGCGAGCAGAGAGATGAGATTGTGGAGGATGTGGGAGGAGGACCGCCAATGTGCTTCCATAGCAACCAGGGCTTTCCTCTGAACTGCCTCCCACAATTACAATGCCTTGTAATTGCTTTTTCAGCCGTCTCTCCACTAATCTATGAGCTTCAGGGACTGAAGCTTTAATCTCTGTATTCCCAGAACTCAGCTCAGTTCCTGATATATAACAGGTGTTCAGAACACAGAAGAATGGCTCAAGCAAAGATCTGAAGGCAAAACAGGCAAATTGTGGGTTGGGGTAGTAAACAAAATTGCTTGGTTTAATAGGATGAATACCAGCAGGGAAGTGACTCTCGTCCAGGAGGGCAATACCTTGATATAATCCTGAGTACAGTATGTGTGTTTAGTTACTTCCTCTCTGCCCGCTGTCTGGCAGCACCGCAGGGCACGCTGCAGCCACAGGGCGCCTGTGCGGCGGTATGAATTCTGACTTCTGTCTCTGTTGGTTCAGGTCCTGATTCTGCCTGCAAGTTTCTTGGCAATTTATTTGACTTCTTGAAACTTCACTCTCCTCATCCTTGACCTGGGAATAATGCCGTACTTTATAGAGTCACTGTGGGAATTGCCTGAGACAGTGCAAGGAACTAACAAAGCCTGGCTATCATATGACAAATGAGTATTTCTCAAGCACCTGTCTATGTGTTAGGCCCTGTGACATTAGGAAACAAAAACCAGTAAGATCCCATCTTGTCCTCTAGCATCCCACAGACAACTTTGGGGGGGGGGGAGGGCTGTTTCTAAGTTGTGCTGTGCAATATAATGTGAGACACGATCTCATAGGAGGACAGGAGTGCCACGGGGCTCTGACAGACAGATTCCTGGGGGCTAGGTGTCAACAGACATGCCACAAAGGAAAAGCCAAGTGAACTGGGTTTTGAAAAGAAGTAGAAAGTTGGAAGATGAGAGGAGGGAGGAAGAAAAAGAACCTCAGACAAAAGGAGCAGCTGCACAGAGGACATAGGGTAATGACACAGCTGCCTATGGGGTCACCGTAGGGCTGGCTGAGGGACCAGGTCCTGCAAGGGGTATAGCAAGCACTCAAAAAATCAACACTAGTTTTCTCCCTGCCTTGGCTAAACCCCAGCTCTATCTTTTCTTGACAACTTGTCGCTCAAACCAAGGAAATGGAGGAGCATCTCAGGAAAGAGAGGAGGAAGAAGGTGATGGTTCTCAGGCCATGGTTTATGACCATGGCCAATGAGTGAGTGGAGGGGGATAGGGCACAGGTCTGTAGAAGAGTCCAGCAAAGGTCACTTGGGGTAAAAGGAGCAGAAACAGAGAGTTCGTGGCACATCAGCTGAGAAAGAAAATGTCTCAGGAATGGGTTTGATTAGTTATGCTAAACGGAATGAGAGATAAAAAAATGGGAGAGCATTGCCAGGACCACTTCTAGTGGCTTTCAGCAGCCGCCTGGGGGTTTCCATGGTAACAGCTGTGCCCACTGCAAGGGGCTGTCTCTCCAATGTTTGCATATGACTCCAGAAATGTTTCTTCTTCCCCCGCATCCTCTCCAAACCTCCCGCCCCATCAGGTCTGTGATGTATAGGCAGGCCTCCGAGGGGACAGCAAGAGGGCGTACAGCTCTCCCCTGCCCAACACACAGCCCGAGCCCTTCTCCCGGGACGCCCACCCACCAGAACCTCTGCCCATTGCGCATCTGCGCAGGAGAACCTCACTTCATGACAGACAGTCGCCTTCCAACCTGGAGTCAACTTTGGGGAGGAGTTTGGTAAAAACAAAACAAAACAAAACAAAAAGTTCCTGTGTTCCTGTTGCAGCTGGAACTGGTCTTTAAACGACCTGTTGGTTCAATTTTCCAAAAATGACCTTAAAGGAGTCAGACTTTGAGTATTTAATGACAAATAAATACGGTTGTCAAGGGAAAGCCTTCTGAAACTGAGTCATTCACAAATGCACTGTTAACTAATGGGACCACATCAAACTCCTGCAATGTTCACCTATTCCGGCCCCTACAGCAAAACGTGGGAGCTCACACTTCCTCAATACTATGGAGCCAGTCCAGCCTTTGCCTGGCTCACGTGCCAGTGGGACAGGATACGAGCTTCCCTTGCTTTATTTATAGCTGAAACTGTATAGAGTGGATAAAATAGACATAACAAAGCGCAATAATACAATGGAGAAGACAAGTAAACATGGTAGCAGTTTCTGTTTTTTCCTTGCCTTTTATTTTCCTTCATATTTTCTAAAACTTAGTAACTCAAATCTGAAGAACTACTCTAAGCAGTATAAACTACTGTGGTAATGTTTAATTCACTTTTGGTTGGTTGGTACTTTAAAATTTTGAACAAAATGGACTTCAATAAAAATAAAAGATGGAAGGAGATCTTACTATAATTTGGGTGGAGAAAGGGCAAAAACAAGAGGGTAAGGAGGAAGTAAGTTGTCAGGACAAACAAGCCAGAGCTAAGGGGTTGGCAAACAGAGCAGGGAAACTGCTCACTCTTGTGTTGGTGAAGCTCTTGATTCCTCATTAGGGACAGGGCTGTGTTCTCACTGTGGTTCTCACTCTGCTAGATCTTTCTCCCTCCGTGCCCAATAAAACTTGCTAGTTAGTCACCAAGTACTAATCTAGCATCTGCTAATTGCAAAGGAGAGTATTTAGCACATGGAGTATTAAAAAAAAAATGATACTCTGGAGCCCCCTGTATCTGTATCTTCATCTGCCTCAGAGACCCCCAGACAAGGTAAGGGCCCCATTATGTGCTTGTGCAACACCCCAAGTGTCCTGTTCACTGTGACCATTGCTCTTGTGTTGCTTGATTAATATCTGTTTTCCTACAAACTGTGATCTCCAAGAGGGCAGTGACTCTTGGTGAACTGACCCACCTGTATCGGGAGCCTCTAGTATAGTACCTAACACACAGTAGGTCTTTGATACATAACAAAAAAATGAGTGAATGAGCAAGCAGTGGGAAAACAAATATCATTTCTAGGTTGTTGAGATAATTAATTCATTTCTCTTTTGTAATAGCAATAGAAGGATGTCATTCAAATATCTGCTGGCTCTTTCCTCCCTCCTCTTTCCTCCTCTTTCCTCCTTTCTTCTCCACTTACTGTCACATGCTTCACTCCTCACCCCTCCCGCCAGCCCCTCAAATATCAACATGACAACACCAACAACCCCCACAAAATGCATTCTGAGGGTCCACATCCTGGAGAAGGTGGTTGTGCTGGTGTGGCTTGTACGAGCACAGCCCGCGTGCCATGCTATGCTGCATGGGGTTTTGTGTAATAGGAACATGCCGACTGGCATGTACTCAGTTTGGAAAGAGAAACTATGCCTTGTTGTGGCTTCAAGTTCAGACCAATTTTTCTTAATCTTTGAAGATGAAGAAACCTATAAGCAAAGCAAGTCAAAATGAGCCTGAATGCTTCAAGTGCTATGAAAGGCAGGAAGAATGCCATGTGGTGATATTGTTTAGAAAGAGACTTGGTAATTGCTGTACTGGGGAACCGACATTTGCAGAATTTAACTGAGTGGCGTCCGACTGAGCAAGTTAGCAAAATAAAGACAGATGGCGATGGATTAACGCCAACCCCCCGCCCCCAATGGCAGCCAACATGGAAAACTGTGCAGTGCTCTAAAAAAACACTTTCTGGGACAGTTTGCCCAGTGCCTCTATAGATGCCACCTAGTGACTCACCAAAACATTGCACAACCGTGCACACGTGGAGGACACAACTTAACGAAACGGCCACATACATACCAGCTTTGTTTCATAGGAAAGGAGAAATCATGGGGGCTTGAAAATGTATAATTTAATGTTTAGTTCACTGAGAAATAAAAGTGGAGTCTGTATTCTGCCTTGTATATTTAGAGAGAAATAAATGAAAAAAAAAAAAAAGAAAAAGAAAAGAAAAGAAAGAAAGAAACTATAAGGCAGACAACTAACTACCTTTCATTCAGAAATACATGACCCAGAGATAGACACTAGATTTAGGACAGATTTGGGTCCTGACTTTACACAAATAAAACCTAAGATAGTGAATTGTTTTATTTCAAGTGTAAGCTCTAGTTAACTAGTGGAAGTTCTCTGAATGGTCTGGGATTGTGAGGTGGGCTCCAGGCTCACAGTGGGGACCCTGTGGTCACTTAGGTTGTCTGCCATGCCTGCAGGTGAGGGGGCAGGTGGTATCTTAGTCTATATTGGACAACTGCACATCAGGCTCTGAAATCTTCTAATTTGTTTAATAGTTGGTAGTTAGCCAAAAAGCTCTTTGTACTCCTGACTGTCTGAGGGCAGAAGCTGAAATACAGTTAGAACATACGAAAAAGGGGATAATTTTCCACCGAGAGGAGAAATGAAGAAGTAATACAAACAGGGATTAGGTTCTACCAATCTAAGGCTTCATTATTTAGATCCCTTTATTGTGGAAGACATGATCTGGTTGGCAATTTGCACCACTAGCATATATACTTTAGGGCTTATAATTCTTGAATATGTACCAAGAACTTGGTGCTGAGACAATGATTATTCTTACTATAGGAGTTCTTTTACAAGTGAAGGTCTAGGCAATTTCAATAACCGACCCAGAGGGCAGAGTAGTTGAGGAGAGAATGGGCTTTGGGTTCCAATCCTTTCTCTATCACTACCTACTTCACCAACTTGACACTGTATTTCTTGTTTTCCCTGACAGTCATCTGGTCTATATTTGGTCTAGAAAAAGAGTTTCTTTTCTCTTTTGACCCTTAACAGCCTTTGGTGACCAGCCTACAGTGCCATCTGTATCAGCAGGTGTTGGGTCTGCCAGCCTAGAGGGTCGAGAACTTGTGTGGTTAACTGGTTTGGCTCTACCCAGAAAGTTCCACGTGGCCAGAATGACAGCCTAGTTCCCCAGGTGCTATAAATCTGCTTTCTCAAGTAACTCTCTCTAGAGGTCCGTGTTCTTTGAACTCAATTAATTTTGGGACAGAAACCAAACTCTTTTAATTATTTTCTAGTTTGAATTCAATTTAACACTCATTGATGAACTGAATGTTCACCTCATTCAGAGTGCTGTGCTGAGTCAAACCCAGAAGTGAGAAAAGGAGTGTAGCTTTAGCGCTGCACAGGGTGGCATTTACCAGTATGAGACCTCTGTCCCCACTTGGATTGAATGGGAATTCTGGGCTAAAGTAAACCCTCTAAATTCTTCTCTCACTCTAAAGCTTAAGAAAGAATTTGAGAATGTGAGGCTGGTTTTCAGATTTGGATTCTGAAAGCATGTTAATTTTATTATTTATTCATTTAAAAAGAGTTTTTGAGTACCCACTATGTGGCAGAAACTAGTCTTGTACACTGAAGAAGACAAAGTCTTTGGCCTCATAGAGCTTATATAATCTACTTGGGGAGACAAACAGTAAACAAAATAAACAATAAATGCACACTATAATGTGCCAGATGATGAGTACTATGAAGAAATAAAGCAGGGTAATGGGACAAAGTAGGAGAGGGACCAGGGAAAGCATCTCTAAGAAAGAGGTGTCCATCCTGACCCGTGAGAAGAAGAGAGAGCTATGTGAGAGTTGGAATAAGAGAGTGCCAGGCAGAGGGAGATGCAAATGTGAGGGTCTGAGGTGAGACTAGGCTTGATATGCCTGAGGAATGGCAAGGGGACCACTTAGACCAGTGGTAGTCAACCTGGTCCCTACCGCGCACTAGTGGGCGTTCCAGCTTTCATGGTGGGCGGTAGTGGAGCAACCAAAGTATAAATACAAAGATAGATTTAACTATAGTAAGTTGTTTTATAAAGATTTATTCTGCCAAACTTAGCAAAAATCTGACATAAAGTACTTGGTAAGTAGTTATTATTATATGCTTTAACTTGCTGTAATTCTGCTTTATAAATTTTATAAAGCAAAGTTACTTCCCTACTTTATAAATCACCATTATTGTGGAACTAGAGGGCGGTTAGAAAATTTTACTACTAACAGAGATACAAAAGTGGGTGGTAGGTATAGAAAGGTTGACTACCCCTGACTTAGATGAATAGTTTATACATCGCCGCATGTGGCCAAGCTACCCAAGGTGCCTAAATGGATACCCAAAATCAGTTGGTAACCATCTCTTATGTGCCAGGCACCATTCTAGGGATTTGGAAACTCAGAGATGAAAGCAAGTCCCCACTTGTGCAGGAGAAATTTGCATATTAGTGAGGAGTTAGAGATACATAAATAAAACCCTAATATTATGAAAGAGGTGCTATGACCAAGATTGTGGCTGAGGGTGATGGAAGCTTACTGAAGAAGGTGACATTTCATCTGGGTCTTGAAGAGTTAGGTGTGGTTGGACAGGGACTAATATTTGAAAGGGCGAGGTCACATGGAAAGGCACTGTGTGATTGGGGACTAATGAGTCAAGGTCCAGGTTGGTTGAGACACAGGTGCTGCAAGAAGTCATTTCCAACAAAACCAGAAAGGCTCTTGTGCCTCCCCTGCTTTGACTGTAACTTGTAGGCCAGTGGTCCCCATTATTCACTCTTAAGAACTCCCGTTTTTATACTTTCTTCTCAATGGATCACATCCTCGTATATTTCTTTTCAACCTCCCCCAAATACCGTAGTTATAAAGAAGTAACTAATTAATTTGTTTCCCATTTCAAACTGTCATCCAACCTCCATAACTTCCAAACAAATCCAGGGATAAGCATGAGATACAGCACATTACCAAACTGAGTGGATAAAACCCTGTTCTGGAGAAAAGGAGTTCTCCTATTCAATGATCCACATCATGGGTGTCCTGCTGCATCAGACGAACCCCCAAATCTCAGTGGTTTAACACAGGAAGGTTTATTCTTGCTCAAGTGAGGTCCACTGCAGGCTGGGGAGCCCTCCTCCATGCTTCATGAAAGCCACTGAGAATATTTCTTTCAAGGTCCCTGTGTCAGAAGAAGAGAGAGCATGGTAGAGGCACCCCATCTCAGCCTGGAAGTGACATGGTCACTTTCGCTCACAGTTCATTGGACAAAACTAGTCACATGCCTCCACCTAACTGTAAGGGTGGCTGGAGCATGTGGACGTGCATAGAGAACATGTGATTGTCACTCACTGCCTCTGCCAGGTGGCAGAGCTATACAGTTTTGCTCCTGGTTTCCTGGAGTTCAGGGGAACCTCCTGTTGGCAACCACTGCTCTGCAATAGCTAGCAGAGGAATGACTGGATTGGTTTCTTTCTCAGAGAGATCACACAGGGTGTAGTTCAGAGAGTGAATTGCAGTGAGTAGGCTGGAGACAAGAAGACCAAGTATAGTAGTAAGCGTGGGTGCAAGTGAAGCAGGATGAGGGCCTGGCCCAAAGCAGTGGCAGTAGGAGGGAGCAGGGAAGCAGGCTCAGAATAGTCTGGAGGCAAGATCCCTTCGTGTTAGAGGCCAGAGATGATGCCCAAGTAGGTCGGAGGTGTTAAAGTTGATTTCGGGGTTTCTAGGCTGGGTGAGTCAGAGGCACAATAACAACAACAGCGTGAGTCAGAGCGGAAGGCAGGGCCGGGCGGGCGGGATCCCCTTCTCCAGGGCTGTGGACATAATGGTTGCCAGTCATCCTGTTTCCTTCTGACGTATTTGCCCTACCCCCTCCCCACCCAAGAAAATACTAGGTCTGAGTCATAGCCTGTGGGAACCCAAAAGCCAAGGCACCAGAGTTAGGGCAGGTCTGGCTGGAAATTTCAGACTCCAACCCAGGGATTAAAAGCTTTATTAGCTGGACCCATTTGTGCTTAGGTGCTCTGCTAAGTGTCTGGGCCAAATGGCGCCCAACGCTGACTGCTGCCACCACTGCACTCAGTGCTCCCTCTCCTCTTCTACTCACTGTCCTTCGTCAGGTGTGCTTTTCCTTCTAAACTCTTCCCAATTCTCCCCACTGACTTCGTCAGTTTGCGCCAAGCATTACAGCTGCCCCTCACCTCTCTGGGGATATCACAACCAGGTGTGCCCACACACTGCTTGTTCAGAAATACAGGCAGACACGTCCACCATTAGACAGAAACCTCTGTGGAGAGATCACACCTTCCTGATTGCTGCGAAGTGAGCAGAATGGGGCAGATCTCACCCCTTTTCATAAAGTAAGCCCACTCCGGACATCAGAACCTTGAGTGCAAAAACCAATTGTGTTCCCCTGTTTGGTATCAATCTCTTAGCAGAATCTAATGTGATACGGTTGCTATGAACTTTATAAAGATAATCAAAAAAATTTACCTGAGAAGAGGTGAAACTAACTGCACTTGGGAACAAATTGTGGTCAGTGTATCAGAGTTCATTTGGTTTACTCAATGTGATGAACTATTGATGAGTAAATGGCCGTTATAATGGATAGCAGAAGAGAATGAGCTGGGGTGTAAGGGGAAACTTGGTGCTTGGGTTCTAATTACCTGTGTTACAAAGCCTCATTGTCCTCGTCTGCAAACAGGGGCTCACAAGAGGCACATGGCCGCGCTGTTCTAGGACTGGTCCTGATGTGTAGAGAACCGAGGGCAGGGCCTGCAGAAAGAGACACTCAATAAAGGGTAGCAAGTGCGTGACCCTTACTCAGTTCCCTTCCCTGTGAGCTACGCTGTTGAAACCTGAAATGCTTCTGCCTTTCTTTTTCTCTAGGTTCATCATCGTGTTCTTCTGTCACTCACTGATTCTCACCTGAACCTCACCAAGCTCTTCACTTCTTAGTTCTAGTATAGTTGTAAAGAGTTCTCAGTTTTATGTTTTCTCAAAAGTTAAACCTAAAGAGTGCAGAGTCTGCATCAACTGCTTTCCATACATACAGTCTGATTTCTTTCTTCTTTACTTAGAAATTAAATTTAATGGGGTGACATTAATCAATAAGATACAGTCTGCTCTATTTACATCTCTCTCCGCTGCTCTACGGGACAATACAGACACCGAAGGCGAGACTTCCTTGCAGTTCCGCTGGAGCCTCCTGGGGGTGCTGTCCGTGGTGGAGGGACACAGCAAGCAGCTGGTGCTCCTTGTGCCAGAATTCAGGATTTCTCCCTGCCGTTCAGGGAAGGAGAAATATTTTTAGCTTGAAATGATTCTACTGCTCAGAGAGAAATGACTTCAGGATCTGACTTTTGTCTGACCATTAACTGTCCATGCAGAAGCTGGGTTAAAAACAGGACTATTGTTGCCTTCCTGCAGATTTGCTCTTTAACCATTGCTCACCATTTATATGTGTGAAGCAGCAAGTGCCCAACTATGTGCACTGCAGTAAGTACATTAGTTTCTGTTCAATGTGTCCGATGCATTCCTGATGTCGTTTGAGAATCTAAAGCTGCTCCATGTAACATTTTAGGGAAAGGATTTGTAGGAATTTACCCAAACAGATCAAAACATTAATGACACTCTTGTGCATCTGGGCCTGCACGCAGTGTCATGGCGTCCTCAGCGTGTCTTAGCACTTGGGTTTCCGTCGACCTCCTGCAAATGTTTGACCCGTGCACGGAGGTAACCAAGATGAAAATACAGGGAGGAAGTTACATGTTGGGAGAGGCGGTATGGCTTCAGGGGCGGTTAGAATGGTACGATAGTGCCTGGTGGAGGAAGGAGGGCCTAGCAAGCACCCTGTAGAGACTGAATTGCTTTCTCCCAAAACTCATATATTGAAGTCCTAACCCCCGAGAACGTGACTGTCTTTAGAGAAAGGGTTTTTAAAGAGGTAATTCAATAAGTTAAAATACCTCTCTTTTAGAGAGAAGAGACTATAGGTGGATAATGCTCAAACTTCTTTTCCAGGTATTTCTAAAAGCAGACAGGAAAGAACAGATATAGCAGTAAATTTGCCTGAAAAGGGAGGGTTAACGAACAGTAACATTTATCCTTTCCAGGTGTACAGTTGGTTGAATTTTGACAAGTATAGCCCATCACGTGACCAACATCACACTCGACATAGAGAACGTTTCCATCACCCCCAGACTGCCCTCTGCGCCTCTGGGTCACTTTCCTTCCTCCGCTCCCAGCCCAGGGCAACCACTGGTATGTGTTTCATCCTTATAATTTCACCTTTTTCAGAGTCATGTAAACAAATTTGCATGGCTTCTTTTTTATTTTTTGAGGTCAATTGCTTGCATTCTAAAATATATTTGAATTTATACGCAATGCTGATATGGATATACAGGTTTCCCCACTATCTGAAAGCAGAGCATCCCTGTAAGACCTTTCGCAAGCTGAAATGGCATAAAGCAAAGAAGCGATCACCGTTACTACGTGTGGAAACATTTCTGAGTGTTCCCAAACCCTGAAACTAACCTATCAAATCACAACAAACAACACATCGAGCCTAAACGGACACTAACAAATAACAAAGGCAGGGCCACTCTCAGAGCTCGGGACAGTGTCTCTTTATCCGCTGCTGCAAAACAAGAGCAGAATGCTGTTTTCGCTTTTCACCTTTTTTTGTAAAAGTGAAAATCTTCTTTGGATTTATTTCCATTAGCAAAAACAGGTACTAATGTAGATCTTTTTAAAAGCAAAGTGGCCTAACAAACTTTCAAAAAGCGAGAGATACCGTGTGTGTGTGTGTGTGTGTGTGTGTGTGAGAGAGAGAGAGAGAGAGAGAGAGAGAGAGAGAGAGAAACACTGAGTGATACATCCATGTTTGTTTTAAAATTGGGTTACAGTAAACCTACTTGCCCAGTTAGGTTACTTAAATGTGACCTAATAATAATGAGGTAAAATTAATACTCCATGAAGATGCCTCATTTTTAAATTTTAAAATATCACTACTAACTATAAAAATATTGAGTTGCAAGACATTTCCAAGAAAGTTCAAAAGAATGCTTATTAAATACTGAAACAATATGGAGCAGGGAGTAATGAGCAAGAGCTCCCTTACCTTTTACCAGAGACCGAGGTAAAAAGTGCCATCTTGGAGTCTTCGAGAGACAACAACATTATAGGTAAAATAAATGGAAAACATTTTAAATACAAAAGATATCCAGGTAGGCCCCATGATCATCTCCATGGCGATGCAGCATTGTGACACATGCCTAGTAGTAGTGGTGGGCCTCTGCACTTCAGCAGGTGCCCGCCAAACTCGTTCTTCCCACAGGGAGTCCTTTCTGGTCGGCCATGACCCGTTTGTAGAACATGCTGAATACCTGTCGCTAGAGTGCTGATCAAAACACAGTGCTTGTGCAAAGGTTGTTCTTCTCACACAAGGTCTAGGCTTTGCATGAGATCAACCCAAAGAAGGAGGGGAAGAGAGGCACCTGCTAGGTCTGCTGAACAGCAAACTCCTGAGCTGCTCTTCCCACACTCTCCAAACTGAATTCTTTAAGATACCACTTGAATGTTACCTCCTCAGTGCCCTACTATGACTTACTCCCTAATCCAAGGCGGACTGAATTACTCTCTCTTTGGGCCTCTTATAATACTGTGCACATAGTGTTACCACATTTTATGACAATTAATTCTTCATGTGTATGTGTCCCCTGCTATTCTTTAATGTACTTAAAGACAAGGATTATATCTTATCTCTGTGTCCCCAGATCTTGGCATATAGTAATGCTCAATGAATATATGCCAAATTTAGTTGGCCCTTACAATGCATACTATGCCTCATGTCACAGACCCACCTCAACCAGACTTTCAAGAACTAGCCTGTGTGGATGGAAAGTGAGACTCCATTTTAATTTGTGTATCAGGACTCATGTTTCCTTCCAGTCTGCCAAGCTTTTGACCCAGATTCCCCCTTTGAGCCTATTTGCCTGGTCCAAGTACAAACATAATTCCTGCTCTGACCCAGATCTCCTGTCTCTGCTTGCTCCAGCTCACTGAGGTCTCCTGTGTTGGCCTCATCAATGAAACCTGATGTGCGACCAAGGCAACCCTGGTGAAGCTCCAGGTGGGGCAAGCTGGCATTGCGAGGTCCCAGCGTGACACCCGACTCTCCTGGCTGTCTGCAAGGCAGCTGGGTGGGCCAAGCAGAATAAGCTTTCATGGGCTCAAGTATCCAACATGAGACCTGCAGCAAGTCCTGGGGCAGGAAGTGGGTGCAGACATTGGCCACAGTGGAGCCCAGGAAGAAGCAGGTTGGTCAATAAGCATATGCTACTTGCTCCATTGGCTGTGACCATCCCATCAAAGGCGTACAGAGGAGACTAGAACAAGTGTACCCAGGAAAGAAAAAGGACAAAGAAGATGCACATAGGTTCAAATAACGTAAAGGGGTAGATTTTATTCAGAGCAAATTGGTCCCTGTTTCCCCTTGTCATGGGTTTAATGATTAGCCCCCAAAACTATGTTCACATTCTAACCCCAGGCACCTATGAATACAAACCTATTGGAAAAGGTGTCTTTGCAGATATAATTAAGTAAAGGATCTCAAGATGAGATCTTCCAGAATTCAGGGTGGATCCTAAATCCAAGGACAGAAATCTTTTAATAAGACAGGAAGAAGGAGATTTGGGACAGAGACACACAGATGAGAAGGCCGTGTGAACAGGAAACAGAGATTGGAGTGGTGCTGCGCAGACCCAGGAGCTCTGGAGCCGCCAGAAGCCAGGGGAGGCAGGAAGCCTTCTCCCCTGAAGCCTTCAGAGGGAGTGCGGCTCTGCCCACACCTTGGTTTCAGACTTTTGAATCCAGAGTTGTGAAAGAACAAATTTCTGTTGTTTCAAGCTACCAAGTTTGTGGTACTTTGTTATGGTGGCCCAAGACGATGAATACACCCCTCTGTGCTCATTTGCCAGAGAAATGGGCATACAGTTCAGTATCTTGGCCCATGAAGGAAGTTTCCAGGATGGTAGGAGACCAAAGGGAAGGCACAAGGATGTGGCTGGCTCAGCACCACACAGAAATAGCTCCTTTCCTCCCCAAATCATTGGAAGAGACCGGAAGTATCCACAGGAAGGAAGTTTCAGTTATTTACCTAAGTTCATTCTGAGAGAGTATTTGCTACAATACTTATAAGGGAAGTAATAGTAATAGCAATAATGACAGCAGGAATTGCTGAGAGCATGCTATATGTCACATACTAGGTCAAGTGTTCTACTTATAACCATGTTTCTGATAAAAAAAAATAGAAACTCCAAATGAGTAGGTAAACCTTTATGTAGCACTTATTATGTGCCAGACCCTATTCTAACCATACAATTAGGAACCAATTTATTCTTGATAACCTTGTAAAAGAAAAATTATTATCTCCATTTTACATGTAAGAAAACCAAGGCACAGAGAGCTTACATAACATGTTTAATGTCACACAGTGAGAAACTGGCATTCAAATCCAAGAAGTCTTGCTCCCAAAGATTCTGCCCTTGCCTAAAGCTATGCCCATAGCTCTAGGTAAAATAACAAGGATTTGACTGTAGATGTGTCTGACCCCAAATCTCATATTTATTCTCTAAGTTTCATTGCCTCTTAAAAAACAAGAGATTGAGTCACCTTGTGAACAGTAGTCCTGCCCACATGACCACCCCTGTCTGCCTTCTTAGTTATAGGCTCTGAGGGTCTTCAGCCAGGAGACCTGATTCTTTCCCATTGCTTAAACAATCCCGAGCAAAACAGTCCATGTAGATGGACACTCAGACCCACTCAGAAGTGGATGGCATTAGTTTTGTCTCTGGGAGAGCTACCCTCTCCCATTCCCCTCCCCATCCTGTTCTGTCCATGTTTACCCAGTTGTGTAACTGAGGTTTTTATTGTTTCAACAAATATTTATCAGGGATTTTTGTATGCTCTGCAATGTGCCAGATGCTGGAGCTGGGCCTAAGGCCCCGCAAAGCACATGTGCTCTCCAATTTAGAGAGATAGGTACTATCAAGGAAGAATAAGATTAATAACAGCCATAATTTTTAGAGTTCTTACTATGTGCCCGTCATTATATGATCTTCCCAACACATGCTGTTCTGGTAGAACACAGGATGCCACCTAATCTATTCACAGAAGGTCAAGGAAGGCTTCTTGGAAGAGTCCTGGTGGACACCTGAGTAAGAGTCAGTCAGGTAAAGAAAGACAGCCAAGGAGAAGGGCGTTCTAGGCAGAAGCCTAAAACTGAGAAAGCACCTGGTATATGCTATAGAAAGGGAAAGCTGGGGGCAAGACAGGAGGCGAGAGCAGCAATGGGTGTAGTGGGAGAAATATGTAAAGATCACCATGGCCTTGGACGCCCAGATAAAGGTTTGTTAGTACAGCTGGACTGGAGTCTTTTCTATTAGTGCCTGTCAGCTGTGACCCTCAATATCTTCCCGCTCTTGCTGAATTCCCTGTCCCCTGTCCACTGCTTGGAGACCTGCTTCCAGATGGATGAACAACCAAGAACTGCAGCCCTTCCGTCCATCTGATTGCAGGCTCCCCTATTGTCCAAAAGCTCCTCGGATATTGACACTGGCTTTAATGGCGCTCAAGGTCACCACTCCCGTAGAGACCACCACATTGATGGCTGGACACCTCCAGCCCTGGAAAGCAGGTCCACAGAATTATTCCTGTAGCCCTGGTCCAGCTGCCCCTACTTCCCCACTCTTTGGTTCTTCAGGGCATCTTTGAGTGATTTGGGAAGATGCCAACCCTCTGAAGGTTAAGAAGAGATTCAGAGCTATGTTCTGGCAAAGGCCTTGTGACTCTAGGTCTGGGTTTTGGACAAATGCAAGGGCTTCAGAGACATGTGGCCTGTGTCTGAGCACAGATGGTACTGCTAAGTAGTAGATGGGTGACTTGGGAGCAAGTTACTTAGCTTTCCTAAGCCTTGATTTCCCCAACTGTAACTAGGGGTAAAAATTGATCTCCTTCTTAGGACAATTGTGAGAATTAGAAAATATGTGTGAAGAACATAGCACATGGCTGGGCATTTAGTAAAGACTCCTAACATGAAGATTGTAGTGGATGTTGTGGTGCAACACTGAATTCCCTTAAGGTCCGAGGCGTTCACTCTCCTGGCTGCTGATGGCTCCCGAAGTCCAAGGAAGCTTTCTCACTCAAGGGCAAGTCTCTTTCTTGGAGCAGCTCACATTCAATGAAGGGTGACATAGGAATATAAATTCTGGCAGAGATCTTGTTGCCAAAGCAGGGGGCCTCAGCTTTTTTCAGTCCTGTCCTCTCTGCTCCCCCACAGGTGCTATTCCTTCGAGTGGTCTCGCATAAATGTCCTGCATGCAAATCTCAGAGTCTCAGAGGACCCAACCTATAATGATGCTGAGGAAGATGGTGTGGTGCTCACACCTCACTGCATCTAGAGGTCGAACCTATGCTGATAATGACAAGCATATCCAACTGGTGGCAAATTCATTGATTTGTTACATTAACTGCCTATTCGCAAGCAAATGATTTCTTTGTTTACATAGAATTTCTATTAGAAAGATAAAACTTGAACTTGAATTTCACATGCATGTATGATTTTTACGAAAGTATGATGTTTCTTTAGCAAGGACCCAGGTTCAGGCTCCTTTCGGGCATTGGTTATTCTCAGTAAGAAATGAGTTTGGGTTAAGCAATATTTATCTTTTAAATTAGAACCGTACATCAAACAACGACTAGTTCATGAATTCAGTTATAACTGTTGTTACCTGTTTTTCCCCCCAAAGTCTAAATTATACATATCACAAACTCTATTATTAGGCTTATTAGTAAAAATATATAAGATAATTTGGGCAAACCAATATTCTGGTAAATAGAGTTGTCACATACTTTACTAGTTTTTAATGAATTAGAACATAGTAAAACATATTTAAGACTAAAAGTCTGTCGCACACAATTTAATTTAATTTTTGGTAATTCCAAAGATATTTGGCATTTGAATAATTATCAGGGCATTATATATGTGTAGAGATAACAGTTAGCAGAGAATGACAGATAAAGCCAGTTTTAATAACTATGTCATAATCTGTGATTATGACATATAAATATCCATATTAGCATACATTTGTTGAATATAAATATGAGGCCTGTTGTTATAAAAATTGGTAATTGGAGTACAGCTGTTCACAGACATTGAAGGGAATTCATTTACTCAAAAGGGATTATTAGGTAGATAGGTAGAAAGATTTTTAAATTAGGGTAAAATTTGCATATACTGTACATTAGGTATATTGAAAATTGTATTTACCCATGTAACCAATATACTAATCAAGGTATAGAACTTGTCCCAAGCAGGGATTGTGTGGGAAAGGTCTTTGGGATTTCTTATTTCCCCTGACAGTGACCTCCGCTTCCCAAGAGAGCTTGTCCTGGTACTCGCTCCACTGTCTCATCTCCATTGCTTTTTGCAACCTCCATTGGCACCCATCACATCATTCCTCTGCTAATCCCCATGGCGCACGGTTTCAGCAGATTGGAGTGACTTCATTTTCCTGGACAGGGCGTATTCATCTTTTCCTTCCTCGGAGACTGTTGCTAGCTTCCTAGTTTCTAATGATCTTTCCTCAAAATGAACACACACGGTGATTAGATTTCTCCACTCCTTCCAGGAGCTCTCCAAACTTTTGTTCATAAATCTTCCTAGCACAATCCTAAGTGACAAGTAGGAAACAAGTCAGATGCTTTGCTTTTGTAATAGATGGAAACTTCAAAACAAAGTGAAGCTAAATAGCTTCCTACCCAACAAGTCTGACACTAACCCTGAATTGTATGACTCGGTTTGTGCCATGGCTTTTTGGTTGTTGTTGTTTTTCTTTCTCCAGCAGGAGAGAGAGTATGGTGGAGTTCGGGAGGCAGGTATCTTACTGTTTAAGTTTCTCTTGGCTCTACTTGAGGGGGTGCTCTGTGGTCCAGGTATAAGGAAACGGCGTCCTGGAGGGAGACGCAACCATAGGAAGATACACAGGGAGATTTGATGTGACATGTTTCAGGTGCTGGTGATGATTTTAGAGAGTAGAAGCAAGAAAGAGAGAGCCGAGCATCCATGATGGCCAAAAAAACAGTCAAGGCAGCAGCAGTTCTCCACACTTCCTGCAGTTTCATCTTCAGCAGCTTAATGGTTTAATTTAAAAATAGGCAAACTTTATTTTTATTTTTAAATAGGATTTATTGGGGTGGCACTGGTTGACAAAATCATACGGATTTCAGGTGCCTGATTCTACAATACATCTCTGTACACCATATTGTGTGTCCCCCACCCCAAGTCTTACCGTTTATCTCCCCACACCCTCTTTCACCTCCTGTCCACCCCAGTAATGACCAGACTATTGTCTGTGTCCATGAGTTTTTTCTCTCTTTTTTTTTAAATACAAGCAAACACTTTTAATGAAACTTTTTTTCAGTATCAAAAAATGGCGATGAAGAAGTTATAAAGATGAATTGTTTCAGAAATCCCCTTCCTCGCTTCAAACATTCTTCCCTTCAAATGTTGTTCTTTATGTTAGCTCATTGGTTTTACTGAAAAGGCCACATTTAGTTATTAGGTGAAATATATATTTAGAGGCTTAGGCAATTACGCCAAAGGATTTTCCATGCTTTCAGCAAGAGGAGGCGTAGACAGCCAGTGTGTTAAATTTTGCTAAAAGAACTGTGGGCTGGCACGCCCCGGCCCTACCTCTCCCCACAGAGCCAGGAGACTGGAGCAGCCGGAAGTGGCACCACTGGCCAGCTGCGCTGACTGGCTGGTGCACAGTTCACCTCATCTCCTTAGCATAATGACTATGCTGGGGATTGGACAGTTGCCTCAAAGTCTTTCTCACTTCCAGGGAGTTCCACTGGACTGCCCTTCGTGTGGTGTAAGATCTAACCACAAATTTAATGATTAGTCTTTGGAGAAAACCAAGAGACTGTCGCCTACACCATGACTCTATTTACTCAGCCATGAGTGAACAATCCAGCTCTTTATGGCTAACTCCCCAAACAAGCTTCAACTCCCAAAATGTGAGTAAAAGGATGACGTGCCTTATATAACACCATAACACCACCTAGACGTGCCACTCCTATTTTGTTTCTTATGCAATATTTTACACACACCCGCAGCCTGAGTAAAACTTTCTCTGCTACCTTCTTCTGACTCACAAGAGCTTTAACTTAATCCCCTGTAGACAATCAAGGATTCTATTTAGTTGTATACTTGTGGAAGAGGTACCATCAAGGTTGCTTAGCAGCAGAAATTGGCTTATCAAAAACAACTTTCTGTGAGGAAGTCTTCCCTATGTTTCCCTATGCATTGATTTATGTCTTCTCATTGATTGACTTGCTAACAGAATTACTCAAGATGTTTTCTCCTTAACAGTGTGTGTGTGTGTGGGGGGGCGACTTGGAGAACAAAATGGCTGGGAAAGAAAAGCTCAGCATCATAAAGAGGATAAGACACTTTGAGGCAATAGGGGAACCATGTTTCTTCTGTCCAGAAACCACTAATTTAGTGTGAAAGCTCAGCTTGTCTGTGTGTGCTTTGCCCTGACGTCAGGTTTCATTATGGCCTTCAGTAGAATGAGGGAGAAGCTTAGGGAGGGAGAGGGGACATGTGTCTTGCTGGGAGCAGGGCCAGTCAACCCCAGAAAGAATGTAGACTTGAGTTATTTATTACCTAGTGACTTGAGGCATCACGGTTGCCAAACTCCGTTTAGGAAACTATGTAGACTAACAGTTATACTCCTGGGGTCAGGAAGATAAGGAAAATAGCAAAGCTACCTGTGTAAGGGGGTGGGAGGGAAAAGCATTGACATTGATGACTATTATGTTCTAGTCACTGTTTTAAGCATTTTTTAATACTAAAAAGTAAATGCTATTAGGTTAACGTTGACTTTGAGAGGTTAAGTTCATGAATATGGTTACTTGTATGTCGTACAGATGGATTTTGAACTCTGGCAGCCAATACTCCTATCTACTGCATGACCTAGGTCTTCAGTCTCAGATAATTGTGACCGTTGGCGGGGGTAGGTGGTAGGTGGCATTGTGTCCCTGAGTTGTCAGATCATTCCATATTTCAAGAAAGACAGTTAATCTGGATTTATTAATGAGAAATTTCTGAATTTTAAATATTTGGCCATATATATATATATAAATAAATGTTTTTATAAAACTAATTTCAGTTTAGCAATTGAATGCAGGCTGAATGTGATCTGGCATTACTTCCTTCTTGCCCAAAGTAATTAGATTATTGCTCAACTTCCGACTCTGTGTACCTAGGGGATAAACCCGGACCAAGGAAGCAGGAAAGTGAACAGAAACCCATACCAGTTCCATTGTAGGAAACACCCTTTGAGGAAGCTTTGAAATATTGGGTCATCAGGTGGAGTTTGACTGCTTATGTTTTGTTAGTTTCACCAGAAACCTTGGAAGAAGAAAGAATGTCGATTTCAGGATTGCAATGGAGTAGAGTCTAGAACTATGCATTTATGCTAGAGTGTTCTAATCCTTCCAAGAGGTCAGTGGATTGCAAGTGAGCTGAGATACTGATCCTCTTAGCCCTCACTGGGCTGGGGAGTTTCTGTGGTCCAGATGTCCCTTAGTTGATCACTTCTGGACATAAGTAGCTTCTCCTTTCAGTTAATCCCATGTTGCAGATATTCTATACAGGGGTGGGCAAAAGAAGGTTAATAATAATAATAATAATAATAATAATAATACAGTTAATAATAAATACAAAATTAATAATACAAGAATAAACTCTGTTTTGTGTACCCACTTTTGCCTGCCCCTATATAATTAAAAATGCCATGAAGTTCAAACAGTTGGGAACCAGTACTGTGGTCTGTTTCTTAAATAACATGGATTGCCTTAACTTACCATCCAGCTCTTTCTTTTGGGTGAATAGGAACTACATCTTTATATAGGTCCTTTATTTTTATTTTTCTCCTTTCAAAATGTTCTGTCTGCCTAAGGCATTCCCGGTTTTAGCACTGGAAGTCCCAGGGTCCCCTCAATCTTGGGCTAATCAGGATGGTGGTTCCCACAGGCCTAGCTTGTATAGCAGAATATCCTCCTCCTAGTTCTCTTTCTCTCTCTTATGGATTTTCTCATTAAAAACAAATCATTTCATTCATTCATCCATTCATTCATACATTCCAGCTCTCTTCCTGACTTCTAATCTTGCATAGCAATTTGGTACTATTTGGTATCAATTTATTCAATAATAACACACTATTTGTTTGAAAAGATCCCTGGAGAGAGAGTGTGGGGCCCACTGGGACAATCAAAATGTTCTGTCTGCCTAAGGCATTCCCAGTTTCAGCACTGGAAGTCCCAGGGTCCCCTCAATCTTGGGCTAATCAGGATGGTGGTTCCCACAGGCCTAGCTTACAGGTAGAGCTGTTGGCACCGACAATAAAAGATTCTTCTTCATATGATAATTAGTTATGGAGAGGATGGGGGAGTGTTTCACACAAAGTAATCTCTATTTTTTACTGAACAGATATAAGAACATCCGCTGAGAGGAAGGTGAGCAGATGGTAGAGCAATTGTCACTCAACGAACTCTAGTTCCCTCCCTCATACCGTGTTATCCTAAAACAACTTGAAGCAAATTCAAAAGTTGTAGTCTATTAAGATGAGGCATTACCTAGATCACTACAGGCACCTGTCCTTATAGCTGCCATTCTTTAAAAACCACTTGCCTTCAGCCGGCTACCCTGATCCTGCTCCCTGCCCCCCACATTCTACATCCCACACTTAGCTCATGTAGTAGTTACTCACTCAAAAGTGGGGATCATGTGGCTTTTATGGAGGGAAGGAAGTGCAAGTAATGTGAACTGTGGTCTTCAAAGACCCCCTGGAGGGCAGACACTCAGGCTGTGAGAAGAGCCAAGAAAATAGAATGAGTGAAAGCCAGCATGATCTTGGGTAGGCTCTTAACCTTTCTTTGACCCCATGCCTCCATCTGCAAAATGGATAGGTAGATGGACCATGTGAGTCCCTAAGGTCTCATGTATTCTAGAATTCTAGAAATTTTTGAGGGACTGTAAAGAGAGAGAAGCAGTTACAAACACACAAACATACAAAAAATGTTAGAAGTCTTTAGTATGTGAAGCTAAGGAAATAGGCCAAGGATCCCTGCAAAAATTTGGATTATGATTAAGATTGAGCAAGCCTAGAAAACTGGGACCCTGGCAGCACCCTGAAAGTTTATGACAAAGAAGTCTCACTCTCCACATCAGAACCAGACTTCTTATTGTATATCTTTACAATTTAGACAATATTTTCACATACAGCAATTGCTTATAGTTGAGAAGCAGTTGTACATAATATTGTTTTATTTGATCTCACACAATCTTCGGAAGCAGATAAAGTTTCCGTTGTCCCCATTTCATAGATGAGGAAACTGAATTTTCAAGGAATTAAGATCGCAGAACCACATCTTGGACTTGGTTCTTATGAGTCTTTGTACCCTCTAATAGAATGGGGGTCAGTGGAGTCTTCTCATTGAGTGGCCCTTTCAGAAGCAGGAGCCCTGGGCGTGCAGGATTAGGAGCCCCCCGAACACGCTGCACCCTCCCCAGGCTGCGGTTGTGAATGCCACGGTCAGTCTGCTCCGGAGAGGGCTTTGCTTAGAAACACCAATGACACTTGAGGGTAGCCTGACCAATCTGCGTGCTACCCTCTGCTGGGGCTGTGTCCTTGAAGTCACACCTCTAATCAGGTCACTGCTGAAATCCCTCTATTTAAGTGTCCCAGTGACAAAGCTTTGGCCTGAGAGGCTGTGGGACTGAGATGACCCAGGAGTCTGTGAGGACCCATGTGTCTGTCGTGTGTGCTGTTATATAAAGCTGGATACTATTGCATCACTTCTGATACTGGTTAGATTTTATTTTTCCCATGATGAATTATTATTACAAAAATAGACCCATAACGTAATCTTGTACATCTGAATTTCATTAGGAACTTTCTTCTCCCTGACACGGCTGGGTTTTGCTGTTTCTGACTAGGCCAGACAGGGATGTCTAAAGACAGATTTCTGACTTGTGGGCTAATTTCTCTGATCTTTTCACCCTAAAACCTCTGCTCTGGGATGGTGATTTATGGCTTTGACGTGCTGCTTTCTACCACTCCCTGGTCACCCAGGAGTATGTGGAACCTCGCAGAAGCAACAGCACCCCGGAGACAAGGTTTTCCCTGCATCCTCACCAAGGTCCTCATGGGGTTCAGAGGATTTCTTGATTTTCAGTATTTTGAAGACTGTGTCAGGATCAGCTTGGCCTTACTTAATCATGCCGCGACTTGGGAGGGTTGGTGATGGGAATAAATCTCCCGTGCTCTGGTTCATTTCTGGTGTGTGTGACCTGTGGGAGCCCCACAGGCACTGTGGGCTCCACCTTTTGTTTGCCAACAGGACTGAGACCAGAAGCTTGTGCACGATTTTGTCCTGTAGTTTCTTGGCTGAGCAACACCTCACCCTCAAAGCTGATGCTGTCTAAAGAACGAGAGAAGTTTGGGAGCACTGACAATTGTTTCCACGTGCACATCCCATGCCCTCTGCCCCTCTCGTGTGTGCTGGCCATGCCACCTGCGCCTGGGTTACAAAAGCCTACACTTTCTAATCACCTCCCACGGGCTTACTTACCCCAGTTCCTCCTGAAATTTAAACAGTCTGCCCAGGGACGCATTGCCTTCTTGGTGAATGTCATACTCAGGAGATTATGCTTCTCTTTAGATCCTGGAGTTTATTCCATTGAAGCTTGGAAAGTTTGGGAAGCACTGATGACGGGAACGACAACATCTATTTGTTCATTTATTCATGTCTCATTCAGTCTTCCCTCACACAGTTATCGAGTGCCCATTGTGTGCCATGTGCCCAGCTGGGTACTAGGCTTTCAGTAAACATAAAATACAGAAACAGAGGCATTTCTGTTTCAGTAGACCAGCCCCAAAATCTTCATCGCTTTCGCTTCAGGTGCGTTACTGACTGCCAAGGGTCTGTAGGGGTTTAGGGGTCTCATTAAGTTTGGGAAGCTCTGACTCCTCTCTGCTCCTTTGGAGACTGGCCCTTGGTTGGCTCTGAATGAGGAGCTGGGTCCTCAAAGTGCCACTGTCAGCACTCTCCAGATGAATACTACACACGGGGAGGGGCCCGGGCTCTCCGAAGGCTGTGTCATCCCGGCTCCAGCATCCCCAGGTCCACCGCAGTGGTTACATCAGAGGGAAGCTGAGCACATGGCTAGGCTGTGGCTATTTATTTTTATAAATGAGATGTGCTTAATTTAGAAATCTGCTTTTGCTTTTTCTTTCTTTCCAGCATCATCTGGCTGTCTGGCACCATCAAAAATTTGCATTTCTGACCCAACAAGAGCTCGTGGGTGGATGGGGGCAGGAAGGAGGTTGGGAAGAGGACTGATGCAAGCCTGGCTGCCTCGCAGGGTGCTGGAGATGTGTGGCCAGGCCATTAGCATCCGCTTGGCTTCGGGACTGGTTTCATCTGTCACACCTACACCGCCTCCCTGAACAATGAGATAAAAGTGGCGCTGGCGCTGGCTGTTCTGATGAGCCCCACGTGGGAATGCAGCACAGCAGCCGGCAAGGTCACACAATGGAGCACCAGAGGCAGGTGCCAGAGACAGGTGACATCTAGATTCTCAGTTCTTTGGATGCAGCTATTTTAATAGAGCCACATTACTGCAGCTATTTTGACAGGAGGATATTTTGAGTTGTCATGAAAAATTCAGCCACTAAATGTTCAGCTTTTTAAAAATAAATGATGAGTAAAATGGGAATTTTATACTCCATCTTCCAACTTCACCCCAACCCTGATCTTCACCCTATTGCCAGTCCTACCTCTGAGTATCGAGGTGTGAAGATCGTGGTCAGGTAAGGGAATGGTGTAGTAAGGTTTAATATGGAAGAAATATCAGGAGCGTGTAATGGTCAATACTAGATTAAATGTCAGGAATGAAGTGACTGTCTGATCTGGGACTAGAGGAGGCTCGAGAGGCCTCCAAAATCAATAAAAGGGCCAATCAAATTGCGAATGTCAGAGATGGAATGAGAGGAGAGAAATGGCTTATTAAACATAAAATTTAGTGAGTTTGCATTTTGGCTCACCAATTTTGAGGCTCTGTCAGAACGGCTGCATGAAATTGCTGGGCGAGAAAACAGTCCACCAGGATTTAGAATAGCTCATTTGGGCTCTTCCATGAGCAGTGTGTGACTCGTAAATATCTATACATTTCTCTTTAGGGCTTGTTTGAACCTCAGTTTCCTAATATTAAATGCCGGTGATTATGTGTACCCTTCCTCTTTCCACACCTTGTGGTCTGTAATGAGGACTGAGCCAGCCACTCATAAACTGCTTCGAGCCGCTTGGAGAAAGGTGCTGGCCTAAGCAGCGGATATTAGCAGAGATGAGCGTTCTGTGAGTCAGGGATTTCAGAGTCGGGCAAGCACAGCTGCCTCTGCCTGATTGATGGTTTGTGTGGACAACATGATGGCTTTAGCTAGAATGTATAGCACTTGTGATGGATTTGTTTGTGTCATAGTAGAGAACTTCATCTTTATGCAAATACTATTGACTTGAGGACTTTGTACATGCGCACTAAGGGATTAGATATGGAAAGAGCAGGAAAGAGTCTGGTGTTTCTGCCTGCCATCTAGAATTTTAGCACAGAGAGTGATGGCAGCATACTTGTGCCAATCATCGACTTCCCTTTGCCAGCAAAGAAATTCTTCCAAACTCTTCTGTCAATTGTTAGACTTGCCAAAGTCCCCCGGAGACAGTTCCGGTGTAATTGAAGGTGGAGCGAAGAGAAAGTTCTCCCTGCCGGGTCTCATTACTTTTCGGGTCTCATTACTTTTCGTGTTGGTCATTCATGTCACAAAACGAATCCTCCCTGGTGTGGTCATAGAGCGCCCTTCCAGAATTGGTGCGTGGGTCAGCGTCAGCAGGAGGTGGGGGACTCCGCTTCCAGAAGCCTGACCTGGGGCTGCCGCAGCTGGGCAGGAACCTTCCTCTGAGTCCTCGGAGTAGAGTGGAAGGACACACGCGTCTAAGCAGCTCGGCTGAGCCTGCCAACTGCCGAGTGCTTGCCGCGGCTAGTCCCTCATCCTCACAGCCAACGCTCCATCTCCTCTGGAACAGTTAATCTCTGTTCCTGCCACCAAGTCATCTTTCTCTGTTGTTTCTCACTATGTTCCTGCCTTTGGGTTTCTATGGATTCCTTTCTCAGGCATTGCGTTCTTATTCCATCCCCACACTTAGGTCCAAGCGCCAAGAGCAGCCCTGTTCCGGCAGGAGGATATTAACTGTCTTACCAGAAAGAACCAGCAGTGTCTTCCCTCCACTAGCATTCTTTACATGGAGACGGCAATTTATTCTGGGAACTGTTCAGAGTCTCTTGCAAGTCTCTCCCCCACAGCAACATGTTTCTGTCAGAGTCGATTTGCTTTGGTTGCTTTTGACTGGAGGACGATAAGAATTTTTCTTTCAGAGTCTGGGTATAAAGGCTCAGCACCCCCTTCCTCCACCATTACTCCTCAAGGACCTTTTCTGGGCTCACACTGAATAATACAATGGGTATTACCATTTTTACAGACTTGAGCATTATCACCAGTATCTGACTGTGTGATAAACTTTGCATTCTCTTCCGGAATTTTTGGTTTTTCCAACCCTAGGGCACTGAGTTCATCCTTTAGGGCAGACCTCCCTGGGTGACCAAGAGTACTCCTGAATTTAGCTGGAGGGGTTGGGTCCAACTGACCGGTGCTTCTCTGTGGACATCACAGAGGCCTTAAAGACACACGTTGAGCACCGCAGCTGGTGTCCCCACTGGGCCCTATTCATGTTTGGGGGGAGTTGCATTGCCCCACCTGGCCCTTTGTGTAGAGATTAAGGACTATGCTAAATGAAGATACAAGAGGGGCTGGTCACCACACAGGTGGCAAGCAGGCCTGCTTGCTGACCCTGAATGACCACCTGTGTGGTTGCTGGGAATGTCTAGGTTCTAGACTTGTTCAGTCTGGACAACAGCCTAGTTTCCTGTGGGTCAGAGGCATTCTGTCCCCCTCCCCCCCAGAACAGAATGCTGTACTTGCGAGTGAGAAGAGAGGCCTTAAGAAGTCAGTCAGCAAGCCCCAACCCATAGGCCCAGGCTGAGCAATGAACATCCCTTACATTTAAAGGGGCTTCCAGGTTCATGAATCAGCTCCTGAGAGATTCACTACAACTCTTGGAAGTAAATGAGGCAGGTGTTATTACTCTGATTTTAACAATGGGGAAACTAAGTTCTAGAAAGTTCAGTTCCTTATAGTCAATGAAGTACATTGTTGGTGGACTTCAGACAAAACACCTCAAACGCCTGACACCTGTCCCAGTTTTCTCCTTTCCCCAGTGCTGCATTCAGCGGGGCCGATGTCAAACAGCAAAGGCAAGCCCTGGTCCGCCCAGCTGGCCAGGAGTCAGAGCCAGTGTGGATTTGCACCGCAGCAGCAGGCCTAGGGCAAGGTGAAGCCGTGGGGCTCGGCCGGGCTGAGCTTTGTGTTTTTACAGATGATGCCAGGTTGGAGTAAGCCTGGAGTTTTCTTGGTGCTTTATCTTTATCCTCTGTTTTTCCAGCAACATGGATTCTGGGAAGGTATAGCCTCAATGACTCCTCATTGCCTTTCAGGCTGGCAGTCAGCTCCCTAGATGCTCACTTGCATTGGGCAGGCCTGGATCGACTTGCTCTCCAAGTTCCTCTTAATGCAAGGGCAGAGAATCTCCTGTCCGGGGATGAAACAGTGGAGCCAGAACTCCCCGGGGTGGGAGCAGGTTTCCAGATGCCACTTTGCCAGACTTTCCCATCAGTTCTTTTGAGTTCCAGTAGAGCACAGAGTGGACTTGCCACCAAACAGACACATGGAAGCAAACGTGAGCATCTAGCGTTTCATAACAGCCTCCCACAAAACAGAAGGCTCTCTTATCCTCACTCTATTCCCTGCCTCCTTCCTGACATTTTCATTGTGCTGAGTCTACAGCCAATTTTGCATTCCTCACACCTCCCACTTGAACTGGCTCCTGGTCCCTCCAGGCGTGAGGATCCCAGTCATTTGCTGTACCCTAGAGAACATTCTTGGCTCCGTGTCTGGGTAGGTCACACTCCTCCTCACCTCCACATTTAGGACCTACTGCTCCTTTTCCTCTTCTGCTCCAATAAACTGGGGCCAGTCAAGACTCACTGTCTCCTGGCACAGGGTTTGGGGAAACCAATGCTGAGATAAGGAGGCTTTTCTGCGTGTGTTGCATGAAAAGCAAGCAAGGCCCTCCTGCTCCTGTCTTCTGGCTTTGCAAGAACATGAAACCCTAAGCAGAAAGCCCAGGCTCTATTTCCAGACCCTTGTCTGACCTACACACAACTGAGTGTGTCTTTGAAGTTCTACTTAAATCAGACAAAGCAATACAGGACCTTTGCTGGATTCTTCCTCGTTTATGACCCAGGCTGAGCTGCTGGTTCACCTCCTGGGCTCTGGTGTGGAACAAGGTTGTCAATAGCTGGGGAACATAGGGTCTGGGCCAGTTCTGTGACCCCTTCCCACCAAATCCAAGCCACATTCTGGAGCAGGGGTCCCCAAACTTTTTACACAGAGGGCCAGTTCACTGTCCCTCAGACCATTGGGGGGCCGCCACATTCAGTGCTCCTCTCACTGACCACCAGTGAAAGAGGTGCCCCTTCCGGAAGTGCAGCGGGGGGTGGGGTGGATAAATGGCCTCTGGGGGCCGCATGTGGCCCGCAGGCCATAGTTTGGGGACGCCTGTTGGAGTTTGGGAAGCAAAGGAAGCAAATCATTTTAGTGTCGTGTCAACAGCTGAGCAATGCTTGAGGTTTGGGTGCTAAGTCATCAGAAGGAGGGGAAGGGGAAAGGGGAATAACAAATGGGAGAGGAAAAGAGAGAAAGGAGAAAATGAGTCCATAAAGCGATAGAAATGCAGAGGAGTGGCTGAGTGCCACCTTCAATCCCTTGAGTGGCACTGATGCCATCTGTCACCCATTGCTGTTTCGAAGTGAGCACAAGAGCTGGTAAATGCATGTGCTTGCTCCAAAGAAAACACACCTCAGTTTAGAACTGTATTGACTCCCATGGCTCCCTGGAATAAGAATGAGTGTGACTCTACTTACTCAACAGTAAGAGGTCTTAACCAGAGGATTGAAAAATGCTCTATAAAATAAATAAATCATTTGTGTCAGTGTAAGATGATATTTTTTTCCTACTCACCCCAACACTTGAACACAAAGTATTAGTACATCTACCCCCAAAGTTAATTTTAAGATGTTTGCTTAAAATATTGAGAAAGAGACAATGACACCTGGATTGAGCATTCTGCCTGGCATATAGTAAGTGCTTAATAAACATCTGAAATTAAATTAGCGACAATGAATGTAAAAGAAGTATCAAGAAGAATATTTTAATAAGAAGATACCTGAGGCCCTGGCCGGTTGGCTCAGTGGTAGAGCATTGGCCTGGCGTGCAGGAGTCCTGGGTTTGACTCCCAGCCAGGGCACACAGGAGAAGCACCCATCTGCTTCTCCACTCCTCCCCCTCTCCATCCTCTCTGCCTCTCTCTTCCCCTCCCGCAGCCAAGGCTCCATTGAAGCAAAGTTGGCCAGGGTGCTGAGGATGGCTCCATGGCCTTTGACTCAGGTGCTAGAATGGCTCTGGTTGCAACAGAGCAATGCCCCAGATGGGCAGAGCATCGCTCCCTGGTGGGCATGCTGGGTGGATCCCGGTTGGGCACATGCAGGAGTCTGTCTGACTGCCTCCCCATTTCCAACTTCAGAAAAAATAAAAAAAGATAACTGAATATTCAACATTAATTACTTTTTGAAACACTTTCCAGCTTTTGTCCTGGGCCCCAGGAACGCAAGGGTGGGTGAGCTCTCCATATGCACAGTTACTAGTCGGCCTGTGATCACACATACACACCAAGTGCTTGTGCAGGGGAGACATGGACAGACATGGACAGGGTACCATGATGGAGATGTTGACTCTGTCCAGGAGATTCTGGAGAGGCTCTGGGTGTGCATGAGGTTACTGAGGTCTCACCTGGCAGACCACGCCCTGGAAGACAACATAAGGGCAACAGAGGTATGAAACAGTCCATTGTGTCAGAGAGCTGCTATATTTGAGTGTGGCTGGGTCAAGTGGAATAGGTGTGTGTGCGTGTGTGTGAATGACAGTAGGCCTTGGTGAGAGAAAACACAGACAAGATAGAGCTCCTGAAATGCCTTTGGTAATCACCAGCTCTTGCTGGTCACCATAGTTTTTGTAGTGTCTTCTATATGACCAACTGTTGCCAACAGTGGGTTTCAATTATTAAATCTTTCTGGAAAACAGAAATATACTGTATACACTGTCGCTTGGTCATTGGGAGTGTGTGGGTCTCTTTATGTCACTTCAGAGCCTCTACCTGATGTTAGAAGGAAAGGATCTCTGATCTAAGCACCTGGTGGTGCTTACATGATTTCTCGTCTGTATTTCCCTCTACTGTGAGCCACCTCATGGTAAAATCTCCGTTCTTAGAGCAGACTGAGCATAACAGAACTTTTATGTATGTATGTATGTATAGATAGGTGGGTGGAGGATGGATGGATGGATGGATGGATGAATAGGTGGGTGGATGTTCAGAGTCCTACAAAAGCTTTTAAACCCTACCACTCTCTCCTAAGGAAACAACATTCATCTTTGCTATGAGTTCTTGTTTATCATTAGCCTTGCGAGTCTCCCACAGGCACAGAGCCCAGGAGGAGTCAGTCTGGAATGAAAGGAGACAAGGCTGTAGCAGGAAAGAATTTAGTGATAAGCCAGGTCAGGGCTTATCAGGAGTGCAGCCAGCACAGACTCGGAGGCCTGGGTGGAGGAGGAAGTGCTGGAAGGCTCTGCAGAGCCTCAGGCCTTGGGCCCCCAGCAAGGCCAGCAGAAATGGCCCAGTGCTGGAACATCATGAACACTTCTGCCACACAATGCCTTGGGAGCCAAGCGAGGCGATAAAGTCCACATGGGAGCAGATAAAAGACAATTATGTTCCCAAGTCCTGGGCTCCTGCCAGCCTGCGGCTTCCTGGGAATGCACTTGTGACGTTGGGATGTTTCTCTCACAAAGGCCTAGAGAGAGAAAAACAAGACACTCAATATTAAATAAATTATCCACCGTATCACTGTTTCTGCTGGCCTAATTCTGACACTTCTCCCTTCTGATTATAGACAATAATTATCCTCTAATTGCTTATATCATCTTGCTTATGGGGCTGCAACAATGACAAAAGCTTTCTTTTGTTATTACTTGTTATGAACATTGGTTTCTGCCAAATTATTCCTCAGTTGTGCATGAGTCTATGTATTCTGAAGAGTAGAGCACTCCCTACCCCAAACGCACTAGGCACGGTCTTTGGAGGCTGGAAGAGAGTGTCAGTCTGTTACTTGCTTCTCTCTTGACTCAAGGGCTGCACCTCCAGAGGTCACTAATCAGACCCTCTCTGCGAAACAGGGCACTCAAGTGGGGTCCCTGAGTGTCTGAGGGCCACCGCTAGCAGTAGATGGCAAATATAGGCAGGGAGTGGGTCCAAGTTTTCACCCTTCTAACAGTCAATATCCCTAGAATTCAGAATCAGCTTTTGATGCTATAGGTCATTATCTCAATTTTTAAATTTTTTTTGGGGGGGATTTATTGGGGTGACATTGGTCAATAAAATTATATAGGCTTCAAGCGTATAAATCTATAATACATCACCTGTATATTGTATTGTGTGTTCACCATTTATTTCCCCTTTACCCTCTCCTGTGTCCTCCCTACCCTCCTTTCTCTCTGGCAATCACCTGCTGTCGTCTGCTTATGAATTTTGTTTTTTTGCTTAATTCCTTCTCCTTTTTCATCTATCCCCAGCCCCCTCCCTTCTAATAACTCTCAGTCTGTTCTCTGTCTCTTATGATTCTGTTTCTATTTTGCTTGTCATTATCTCTTTTATCAAAGCACAGAGTTGAATGGCAGAAAAATATCACAAATCATCGACACAATTAAATAGTATTTATTAGACATCCCATATTTGCTGTTTGGTGCTTTGAGTAGCTTATGAGTGCAATATGAGTACAGATTACACATTGAAGGCACCAGGAACACATGGAATATATGGAAATATGAGGCAATGGTGTGAGTCAACATACCAATCAATGGGCTCCGATTTTCAGAGCAACAGTGAAATGGAAAACACTTGAGAGAAACACCCAAGTGTGAGTTGAAGATAAAGCTTAGTGATCGAAGTTGCCTAACTGAGGAACTGGTTCATTTGTCCAACTTTATTTACAGAGCAGCTATTAAGTGACAAGGGTCAGGTGAGACACCAAGGATTTTAAAAAAGAATAAAGCACTGCCTATGGCTTTGAGGAGCTCACACTCCAGTGAGAATTAGGTGTGAATATCTTTATAAATACGGTAGAAAGTATTAGGAAAGCATCAAGGGAGGATTGATGGACTCAACCTGAGGATACGGGATCCAGATCTGAACTGGGCCTGGAAGGGTCGTGAGTTGCTTCTGAAAGGTTTGCTGAGAGCGTTTTAGTCCTGGAAGCTGGAAGATCATGAAGTTGTTAAAAGATAGTGAAACAGTTCTGTGTGACCAAACAATATGTGGAGCAAAACACAGTGAGGGGGTGTGGATGGATTGGGCCATGGAGGTTCTGAGGGTCCTGTGAAGTGACTGACGGGAACGGATGGAAAATGAAGCAGAGTGGGGAAGCAGCAGAATCAGTGGGGCTCAAAGAGGAGCTTCCAGAGACACACTGGAGATGGAGTCTATTTCACCCTCTCCGCCCTTGTGTTTCTTTCTTTTCTCTTCTCAGTGCCTTTGGGGTGCTACTACACACCGCTGTTTTATCATTTCACTCTCTTACTCTGCTTACTCTGGGAGCCTTTTCCAACATGTGTTTTGGGCCCTGAAATTCAGCCTCTGTTTCTGAATGTCAAGCTACACAATATTTTTTTTTTTACTTTGGCTGGAGATGAGAGACCCCAGGGTGCAGTCAGGTTAACAGAAGTTACGCATCAGAGGTTGGACTCAACTTTACGTTCCTCTTTTATGATCTAATGTATATTTTCTCTTTTCAGTTATCGGTTCTCACCTGAAGCCGGACTTAACTTGTGTAAAGACCTGGATCTCTCCTTCCTTGCTCTGTCAAGGGTGTGTACAATCCAGGGGTCAAGTCTCAGTTGATATGAACACAAATATACTGGACACCTGTTGTTTACCCTTCACATCACTATTCCAGGTTGTGTTTGAGAAAGTGTCTGAATCTTGCTCAGTGGCCAAACGAAGGTTCAGACCTTTGAGGAAAGTATCCAGGCCAGGTGTTCATTATAATAAATAGCCCCTCCTTGTTGCTGAACTTGGCCAACCTTTGGCTAATGGTGAACATACTTCTCCAGAGTATTGCCTATTTGCTTGGAGTAACTTTGATGATTCAACAGCCTCAGACCTCAAACACACAAGCATCTGTATCTGAAGTAATTGTCATGGCTGTTTTCAAATAATTCCTATGGAAGGTAATAAATGCCAGCACTCCCTAGGTGGCCCGGAAAAGAGCTCTTCTCTGGAACTGAGCCTCTCTCTACTTTTCTATCAAGGGTGTTAGTAATCCAGAGGTCAAGAGTCAGCCACCGTACAGACACCGATTGATTGGACACCTACTGTTCACACATCATACCACTATTTCAAGTTGCGTCCCAGAAAGAGTCTAGACTCTGAGTCTCCGCAAAAGTCCCTTCCCACTATTCTTGTTTCTGGCTTGGCAGCCTTCTTATGTAGCGCTGTGAAAACTAACCTGTCTTAAAATACTTGCCAAGCCTTATGCACATCAGCCTTTGGGACCCCAGCTACCTACCAGTAGACTTAGAAACAAGAGAAGGACTAGTTTCTGGAATGTTTTTCAGGTTATAAATCTCCAGCCATACTGAAGAGGCAGCCTATCTTTTAGAGATGGTAAATCCATTTGCCTAAAAACAAACAAACAAACAAACAAATCCTTTTTTTTTTCCTGGATTTGTTTCCCCTTTCCCAAAAGTAACATATTCTGAAGAATAAAAGAAAAGAAAAGAAAAATAAACAGACTGATTTAGTACCTTTTGTATGTGTGATTTTCTGTTAAGCATCGTATAGGAACTATAGGCCTCTGACCTCATGGAACCTACATTCTACTTGGGAACACACAGACCAAGATAAACATCTTTACAGGTCCTAACATGAAAAAATGTAGTTTCTCCCTCCCTCCCATATACAAATCTTTCTTTTCTTTCTTTTTTTTTTTTTTTGTATTTTTCTGAAGCTAGAAACCAGACTGCCCGCATGCGCCCAACTGGGATCCACCCGGCACGCCCACCAGGGGGCGATGCTCTGCCCCTCCGGGGCGTCGCTCTGTCGCAACCAAAGCCACTCTAGCGCCTGGGTCAGAGGCCAAGGAGCCATCCCCAGTGCCCGGGCCATCTTTTGCTCCAATGGAGCCTCGGCTGCGGGAGGGGAAGAGAGAGACAGAGAGGAAGGAGAGGGGGAGGGGTGGAGAAGCAGAAGGGCGCCTCTCCTGTATGCCCTGGCCGGGAATCGAACCCGGGACTTCTGCACGCCAGGCCGACGCTCTACCACTGAGCCAACCGGCCAGGGCCTCATATACAAATCAAAATTTAAAAAGTATAAAACACAGAACTTACATGTATATAAAGATTCTAGGTTTTCTGATTGTAGAATCCTGAACAAATTAATTGAATTGAAGATGAACTTTTCTGTTTTTGTGTTTGTGCCCCTGCTTTGTTGGTTCTTTCAGCACACGCTTCATCTGCCTACTGCAATCCAGACGGGGCTATAACTATACACACCGCAAGATACAAGACTATACACACCAGTCAATATTATAATGGATAAAGAACATGGTGAATTCTTGTATCATTCAGGGTTCTCAAGAGAAATAAAACCAGTAGAAGACTATACACACACGCACACTGACAGAGAAAGAGATGTATTAATTGGCTGACATGATTATAAGGGTGGCTGGAGTGTCTGAAATGTTAAAGGCAGGCCAAAGACAGGCTACCAGTTCCCAGGCAGGGGTGGAGGCTGCAGATGGCATTTCTTCTTCCTCACGGACACCTCAGTTTTTCTCTAAAGGCCTTTCCAATGATTAGAGGAAACCACCCACATTATCAAAGATGATCTTTACTTAAATCAACTTAAATAGCTTGACCAGGCAGTGGCACAGTGGATAGAGAATCAAACTGGGATACAGAGGACCCAGGTTCGAAACCCCGAGGTTTCCAGCTTGAGCACAGGTTTATCTGGTTTGAGCAAGGCTCACCATCTTTAGCCCAAGGTCGCTGGCTTGAGCAAGGGGTCATTCTGTCTGCTGTTGCCCCCCCCTCCCCCCCGTCAAGGCACATATGAGAAAGCAATCAATGAATAACTAAGGTGCCACAACAAAGAACTGATGCTTCTCATCCTTCTCCCTTCCTGTCTGTCTGTCCCTATCTGTCCCTCTCTTTGTCTCTCTCACTGTCACAAAAAAGAAATCCATTTAAATAAATATGAAACATTTCTACAAAATACCTCCACAGCAACTTCTAGATTAGTGTTATTTGTTGTTGTTAGTTTCTGTTTTAATTAAATTTATTGGGGGTGACATTGGTTAATAACATTATATAAATTTCAGGTGTACAACTTTGTAATACAACATTGTGTTCACAACACACAAAGTCTAATCTCCTTCAGTCACCCCCTTTATCCTCTTCGCTCTCCCAGACCCCCTTCCCCTCTGATAGCCAGCATTCTGTTGTCTGTTTTGTTTATTCCTTTTCTACCTTTTGTTTTATATCCCATATATGAGTGAAATCATATGGTTCTTGCCCTTTTCTGCTTGACTTACTTCATGTAACATGGTATAGATTAGTGTTTGATTGAATAAGTGATCTATAGCCTGGGCAAGTGGACACATCAAAATGACCATCACAGTCCCCTACAAAGGATGTTGTCAATAGCAGGATCGATAATCAGAAGAAAGAATCCTAGAGTGTGAGAGATGAAAGAGACTTTAGAAATCAAAGTTCAATCCTTTCAAGCACAGGGAAAGGGTCTGAAGTACTTAGTTTGCACAAAATCTTGAAAACTGATGTTTCCAACCCAGTAGCATGTTTTATATGAAGAATTCAAAAGTATTATTGCAGAGGCCTGGGGTATAGATTCTTAATCAAGGCCTAATAGAGCAGACTGTACACAACAGATGTACAAACAGTATTTTTTATTGGGTCACATTGGTGTTGGAACTGGGCCCAAGACTTAGTTTTACCCTTTGAGGATAGAGCCCAAGACTATCAGTTCACTGGTCAGTGCCTGGGGCCTAGGCTAGTCCTGGCGTGTAATAGGTGCTCCAGAGCACTGGAAGAATTCATGAATCGAATTAATGCATGGAATTCAGGCCAGCTGGATGTTCAATATCCTGATTTGAGTCATAGGAATGCAGACACAGAATGGAAATCTTCCAAAAGTGAAATGTGGTGTATTCTGAGTTTTCTCATCAGTCCAATAGAAATGGTAGTGTATTACCTATTTAATAGTTGGGTTATATGGATATACAGTGGTACCTTGACACGCAAGCACTTTAAATCACGAACAATTTGAGAGATGAGCAGTCACTCATGGGATTTTTTGCTTTAAGTCACAATCGGATATTTGAATCACAAGCTTCTGCCACCCTCCACTAGATAGCCTGCTCAATGTTCTGGAAGGGAGGAAGAAACAAACTTCCATGGAAAAGTTTCTGTTGAAATGGCCTCTAAGTGAAAGCGAGGAAAGTGTGGAGAAAAAGCCAAAAGTCAGTGAAGAAAATGATGACGATTAAGCAAAGTAAAAAAATAGCAGTTAAGTTTAGTGATAAGGTTACCTATCATACGTAGTGTGCAAGTTAAATTTTTCAATTAAATATAGTGTTAAGTGTGTAGAGAGTAAGTTATGTTAGGTGATAGCGCACGAAGTGAAAGCCTCCTCCGCCAGCCTCCTCCCCCTCCACCAGCATCTTTGCCTGACCTTGAAGGTAAATACACTTCATAAACCAGTTTATTTCTTTATGTTCTCTCATATATATATATATATATGTGTGTGTGTGTGTGTGTATTGTTATTTACAAAGTACATTTTCTTACTTAAAAGCATATAAAACAAAATGTTCGTGTGGATTTTGGGGAGCTGGAATGGATTAATGGCATTCCCATTAATTTAAATGGGGGAAATTCAATTTGACATATGAGAAAATTGAGTCACGAGCTCAGCCATGAAACGAATTAAACTCGTGTGTCAAGTTACCACTGTATATTTAGTACAGCTCTTGGTGTATAGTAAATGCTCAGTAAACAGCAGTGATTACTATAATCAATATTATTTTACATTACCTAATTCTTGTAGATGCTGTTGGTGCCATGCTCGTACTTTTATTGGCCACTGCACCCATTCCTCAGCTCTGGGTGTTGAGTACCAAGAGCTCACAGCTGCCCACTTCTCCAAAGAATTGCCCTCCATTGAAACAATGTGTTCACTAGGCAGTTATGGTTCCCTGCCCCCAAGAGATAGCCCATAGCCAATGACTGAATCTTCTGAAGAGACAAAGAGCTTCCTTGCCCTAAGGTGGGACCGACCTCAAAGCTCCGGGTAATCAGACTGTATCTATTCTCTAGCTGAGTTCATATCCTGGTATTTGTTCTGTCCTTTTCTACTCCCCTCACTCCCTTTCTCCTGAGAGCATGCTCTCAATAAATTACTTGGGAAAGAGTTCCTATCCCAGGCTCTGCTTCTGAAGAACCCAACTTCATGCAGTCACTTGGAGAGAGCTCCTGTTCTTTGCCTGTGCAATAATGAGCCATCTTGCTCATTGTGAGTCTCGTACTCAGAGCCTGGGGTGAGTCTCTGCCACATGACATTTCTGCCAGAAGAGGAGAATGACCTTGCCTGGCAGCCGGCACCTGGTTTATCCCCATCAAAATCAGAGAGGCTAATCCCCGAGTCTTTTTGATCTTACCTTTTGCCCAATTCTTCTTGGGCAAGTCTGTTAGCCAACCTGCTCTTTAAATCAAATAATCAGACTTTCAATTACCAGCTCATTCATTTGTTCATCTAGCCAGCCAGTCATTCATCTGTCCATCCATTTAACAGTTACGGAATATTGTCTATATAACCACATACTGTGCTAGGTGCTGAGAATGTGGCTACAGGCATAGATAAGACATAGTACCCGACCCCTTGGAACTCACATTCAGGAGGAAGACATGAAAAGCAAATAAGCAATTGCAATGAAGTTTGTGATCTGTGCTCTCTAGGAGAATACACAGAAACTCCTAAATCAGTCTAGAGATTCAAAAGGACTTGGTCTTCACTGTGGTTGACCTAACCAGAAATAAGTAGAATGGGTACCCCTCAGCACACTGTGAACCAGAGCAGTTACTTCAAAGAACAAGGTGTTACAATGTAGAAAGACCTGTAGTTTTCAGCACAAAGAACGGTTGCCTAGTGATGGACAGAATAATGAGATATAAATGCAAAGGACTCTGCCTGTTGCGTCATTATTGCTGCAGCTTCTCTCCCATGCAAAGGCTCCCTTCCTGGGGGCCCAAAGGAAGAGCTGCTGAATTAGATGGTTTCTGCCTGGGAACTGGCTGGATCAGTGGCAATCAAAATCGAGTTCTCTGACAGCCTTTGCACCCAAGGGCATGGCTGATCGCTCACAGACATGGTCAAGATAGAGGGGTCTCACTACACAGTTGCCTTATTACTGCTTATTCCTCCCATGCCATTTATCGGTCTATTCCTGCAAGACATGCAGAGGTTATAGCATAACTATGAAGTTACCACTGTTAATTGTTCTATGTTGATATTAGTGTGGCTGGTGCTAATGGAAAACTAATTACTACTCTGTGCCTTTATGGCCATTTTCATTGCCCTCTGGTGGTTATGTAGTTATTTGGCTATAGACAGTAATGACATAATGCATGGTGGCTATTATTGCTTTGGCTATAGAATTGGGGAGGGGGGGTCACAAAGGAGGAGGGGTTTGGGAAAGGCTGTGACTTGATACGTACTTAATTTTTCTTGAGATTTTTTTTGGTCTTTGCAGAGAGTTCTCTTTGTGAAATCTTAAAAATACCAGTGACTTAGTGATTCAAGACACCTATGATATTATTCATAAGTCAACTCTGTTGGTGATTATGTGCTAGAATCTGAAAGATAAGGAGTGTCCTGGTCTTCGGCCCCCTTTACCCAGTTTCCTGGGTTTAAGCCTTGAGGTCAGTCTGTATTCTTCCATCTTTCTTATTCTCCTTACCCCACCTCCAGTCATTCTCAGAGCCCACTGATTGTATCTCCTGAGCATCCCACTTCTGTTGCCTCCTCTTTGATCCTGATTGTGGCTCTAGTAGATCTTTGCCCTTATCTCTTCTTAGATTGACAACTGCTGCCTTAATTCCATTTCCCATCTCTATTCTTAACTATTCTTATCTACCAATCAGGTCAGTTTCTTATTAAAAATTCTCCTTGGCCCTGGCCAGTTGGCTCAGTGGTAGAGTGTCAGCCAAGTATGCGGAAGTCCTGGGTTCAATTCCCAGTCAGGGCACACAGGAGAAGTGAACATCTACTTCTCCACTTCCCCCTTCCCCATTCTCTCTCTTTCTCCCCCCCCTCCTCAGAGCAATTTGGCCCCAGGTACTGAGGATGGCTCCATGGCCTTGCTTCAGCACTAAAATAGTTCAATTGCTGAACAACAGAGCAGCCACCCCAGATGAGCAGAGCATTGCCCTATAGAGGGCTTGTCCAGTGGATCCTGGTGAGAGCACTTGCTGGAGTCTATCCCTGCTTCCCTGCCTCCCGCCTCTCACTTAATTAAAAAAAAAAAATCTTCTCATTGACCACAGAATAAAATAAAAACTTCATTCCAAGATACTTCAAGATCTAACCTCTACTTACCTAACTTTACCTCCTTTCACATTTCCTTCTTATTTCCAATAACTTGTATGACTCATTATCTTGTCTTCCCCTAAGTACACCATGCCTTCTCCTCATATGCACTCTTACTGCCTGGAATGCCCTCATTCTTCAGAGGCTGCTTCTGAGAGCCCTCCCTGACTCACCCGAGCAAACATGATCGCATCTTTCCTGTGCATCAGATGATCTACCTAAACGATAGAAATGACAACACCGTATTGACTGAGAACTTCTAGAGGCTCATGAGGCTTTTCTTTCTTTATATCCAGAGCCTGGTAGAACAGGGTAATTATTTATTATGTGCTGGAAAATATGTGAAATGGGTTTTCTCCTCATGTGCCAGAATCTTCTGGATTAAAATGACAGATAAATCAATTATACCTCATAAGGATCATACAAGTACTTTTTATCAACTTTGAGTCACAGTCACATAGTCATATTTGTTAGAAGGCTGGCCTCCCTTTCTTTATGATCGCTGCACATGCTATCCCCTCTGCCTGGAACACTATTTGTTCCTCTTTATATGATTTCAGCTTAAATGTGTGTTCCTTACTGAAGTGCCTATGAGCACCCGTCCGACCCCATCAAGCTAGCCTAGGTCCCCTGTTGTATTATATATTCCCATGGCATCTGCATGTTGTTTTTTTCATTTCATTTATCTTAATTATAATTAAAATATTTATTTAGTTATTTGTTTAATACTTGTTTTATCTCCTAAATAATAAGATCCTTGAAGGTAGGGGCTGTATTTATCTTATTCACCATGGTGTTCCTGGGCCTGAGACATCCCCTTGCTGTAGAGATTACACAGTAAATATGATACTTGAAATAAGGAACTGCAGAAGTCCCCAAGGCAAGACATTCTTGTGACATTTACTTAGCCATACAGATGAAAAGTTTACATAATTACATCTCATTCCAGACATAGGCTGAAATGCATGATTTTTTTTTTTGCATATTTTAAGCAGCATATTGAAACCTCATCGATTCAGACTAAGGGGAATATGGGAGAAGAAAGGTTCTCTTAAATATATGGTCAATTCTAACTTCAGGCTTTTTCTTTCAGGTCAGTTTAATTCAGTATCTACTGAGCACCTACTATGTGCTAGAGACTATCCTAGACCTGACACTAGGTATATGCACATGAACATGACATAGCACTGGACTTTGAGATGCTTAATGCCATTTGAGAAATGTCTTTCTGTAGATGTAATAAATTTATAGTCACTCTAACACGACTTATTTTTTTGAATTCTGTGGTCATCTCTGCCTAGTTTTGTCTGGAATGTTATTTTCTGCCTTGATCATATGGTTAGTTATTATTTATTTTTTCTATATCAGAACCTTTGACTAAGATCATGCCCTTCCTTCCTGAAAGGTTGAACTCGCAGGACAAACCAAACACATGAGGCTGCTGTGTTCCAAAAGGATTGTTTATTTAAAATGTCTGGGTGCAAGTGTACCGAGATGGACCCAAAAGTTGTGTCAGCGATGAGGACGGTTGGCGTATGGTAGTTATAGTTTAGTTAGAGGTCTTGGAAAAAAGCAGTTGACGTTGTTGCCTTTACAGGTACCAGGTAATATTTTTTTATATGTGGAGTGGAGTGGAGTGGTGCCACTATCTTTTCAAGTTGTTTATCTCCCAGCTCAAATGTCTAAAGAAGACCTGTGCTAGGTCGAAGGGTCCTGGGCTGGCCAGGCCGGCTGAGGCTTCAAGCAAGCCAGTACCCCCTCCTCTCACTGGTCTGCACTACCTTTGGAATGGGGGGTCTGGTGTAAGACAGCTATCAGAAGACAGTGCCTCTGGTCCTGTAGCTTTTACTAACAACTAACGTGATTTCAACTCCCTTAATTGTCAGGCCCCTTCCCAATGGAAGCTCTCCCTGACATTTCTGCAAAGATAAACTTTTTGTTACATTTCAAAGCGAAGGCCAGGAAGCCATTAAGTGAGAGAATACCAAGCCAATTAACTACAACCTCACAGTGGGGGGAGGAAAATGTTCTGTAGAAGTCGAGGGAAGGGAGTTTGAGTTTTAAAGGGGATTCTGGTTTTAAAGGCATCCTGAACCCAAACTTTACACTTCCCTCCTTCATTCCCTCCTTTCATTTTCCAGAATCCCACCCTTGGAGCTTCTTCTGTGCCACTCTTCTGTTCTCCCAGAGCCCCTTCCCCAGAACATCCTTCTCACTCCTCCCCCTCACCCCAAGCCACATGCACCTGCCGGACAAGCACCATCGTTTCTCTGTCTCTAGCACAATGACTGAGACAGGAGATACCTGATGATTTTTGTTGTTGGTACAATGAATGAATAAATGAATAAAACTAGTGTTTTTAACTAGAGATCCTGCAAGACTATTTTTAATAGCTTGCTTACAACTAGGAATATTCACTCCTTTAGAAACCCAAACCCCAAAAGTTCCTCAGGTTTTTTTTTTTCTTGCAACCAATGAAATTAAACTCCACCTAGTATATGATTTTTATCTCAGGATTCTATAAGTTTCAGCCATATGAAGTTACCATTTTTTTTAAGTTACCATTTTTTGTGCATCAAAAATGACTGAGTACCAGCCCTTCACATGGGTCAGCATAATACTTAGCAAATCAACTTACTAACGATGGTGCCAAGGTGAACATCAAAATTTCTATATTTAAATGTTCCAGATTTCACGTGAAAGGACTATTTTCTTTATCTCAGCCTGGGTTTCCCTGGCTTATGTCTCCAAAGCTATTTAGAAGGGTTTTCTAAGCCAACTGCTTCTTTCCTTCTCCCTGACTAGGATTATAAATGCCTGGAGTGCTATGCAGAAATAATCTTTCAGAGGATCACTTGTGAAAGGTTAGCCTTAATAGCTAATTAGCAAAAGCCCAGCACAATAAATGTCTCAATGAATATGAGTACCATAAATATTACTCATGTCATGGAGTGAATTTTTGATTGGTTGGGATGAAAGGGCTTGTGGGATGGTGGATTGACATTCCTTTCTGAACGAGAGTCATACTTTTTTTGGCTCTTGTCCCTGGGTCTTTATATCCAACGTCCTATTTCTGATCCATGTGACCAGCACACACAGGTTGTGATCAACTCCCACTAGCTGCCTGATCCACAGCCTTGGCCTCAGGCTACACTGTTCATGTCACCTTTTTCACTGTTTCCCAAGCAAATGGTGTCACTGGCTCCCTCCTTGTCACTTGTCTGTGTCTGTACTTTCACCACTAAAATCTCACATGCAATATTTCTCTACCAGAATTGCCTTAGGTTTCCCTCCTTAATAGAGACTGCATTTTCTCTGGTCACTCAAAATGTCATCTACAGATGTTGACAGAGTACGTGGGACCCAATTCCCAGCACTGGGCCAACTTGCCTCACGGCTGTTTCCCAGCCCAGAGATAAGGATGACCTCACTTCCTACCAAAGATCTGGACAAAAAAAGGGGACAAGAACACAGTTCTTTCCCCTAAAGGATTTTCCTTTTCCTACCAGTCAGATTCAAATGTTCAGATTCAAAAAGTTGGTCAAAACTGAGCCTCCACTGAGCCCCTTCTCACACTGACTACTCATTCTTACCTGGAACAGTGAAGGAAGAGAAGGCAGAGGAGAGAGGTGAAGCCCCAGAACCTGGGTGTTATTCCCAGGCAGGAGTCAGGACTGCTGTGGACAAAAGGAAGCTGTGTATGGAAGGGTGCTGTGAGCTCAAGGCCATCACAGGGATAGAAGCCGATGTCACCTGTCAGGAGCTCTGACCTGCTCCGGGGAGACTGCTGCCAGCTCTGCCCTGTGGGTAACATCCTTTACCCTCCTGGAAAATAAATTCCTGCTCTTATCTCACTTGGTTTAACCTTCAGTTTGAGTCCTTGGTCTGCTCCAGTCTACCAGCTCTCACTTCCCTCCCGATCTTTTTTTTTTTTTTTTTCTCGTTCTGTGTCACCTTTGTGACTCTGGCATACTGAGTTTTCATTCACTGCAGTACACCTTGTGGTTGTGAGGTAATTGGATAACATTATTATTTTCTCAGAAAGTCTTCAAAATTATCAGGAGGTAGTGAGGCATTCCTCTCCTGGCAGGAATCTATGGGGTCAGATAAGGACTGCAACATTCCATCTCAGTTACGTCATCAGTCGTTCTTCCACAGCCGGACAGTCTGTGGAGACAGGGATGTGACAGTCCAAAGCACTCGGCTAACATGAAACTCCTAACACAGTGCCTGCATGCGGGTTCCAACGATCAGCCCATGTGTAGTTATCACAATTCAGGGCTTAGGGTCCTCTCTCTGGTTTTTATTTCTCTCTCTTTTTTTTTTCCTCTTGCCCTTTGGTAGCTTCAAATGAGTCAGAGGCATCTTGTAGATAGTGGTAAAAATATTCATTATCAAAGAGAGCTCTTGTCACAAAGCACATTTTGTCCTACACAAGTATAGCACAAATATTAAGTTGTTTATCTCCCAGCTCAAATGTCTAAAGAAGACCTGTGCTAGGTCGAAGGGTCCTGGGCTGGCCAGGCCGGCCGAGGCTTCAAGCAAGCCAGTACCCCCTCCTCTCACTGGTCTGCACTACCTTTGGAATGGGGGGTCTGGTGTAAGACAGCTGTATGGGTGAGATGGCCTGTGTACAAATCTCTGCTCTGACAATTTTTGGCTTTTACAACATGGATTGGTTACTTAACTTCTCTGTGCCTTGGTTTCTTTACCTATAAAATAATAATTATAATAGGATGTAACTCACAAGTCATTGTGATGATTAAATGACAATGTACATGTACCACTTAAAACAGTGCTGGATGGCCCTGGCTGGTTTGCTCAGTGGATAGAGCCTTGGTCCAGCATGCTGATGTCCTGGGTTCGATTTCCGGTCAGAACACACAGGAAAAGTTTCTCCCCCACACTTCCTGTACCCCCTTCTCTCCCCCTTCTTTCCCTCTTCCCCTTCTGCAGCCAGTGGCTCAATTGGAGCATGGTCCCAGGCTCTGAGGATAGCTCAGTTGATTCAAACATCGGTCCTAGATGGGGTTGCCAGGGAGATCCCAGCCAGGAGTGCACATGGGAGTCTGCCTCACTGTCTCCCTCCTCTCACCCAATGGTGATGATGATGATGATGATAAATTAAACACTGTCTGGCAAAGAGTTGACAAAAAGGATACTGTAATATTATTGGTAGTAGTAGAAATAATGTTTAGTATTTGCCTTAGAAGAGTATCTTTTCCTGCAGTGTTTCTCCGAGGTGAGAACTCAGTGAACCCCTTGAATACATCCCTGAACCCCCTGAGTTCTCTGGATCTCTGAAACTCATTGGCTTAGCAAAGAGTCCCAGGCCAGAAGTCAGAAGACCTGGGATTATTTGCAGCTAGGCACATACTACTTATCAACAGTAGACCACGGACCAGGTTCTTCTCTTCCTACTCTCTGTGTTCTTCACACCAGGCCTCCAGGGTGACTCTTATTTTCTCCATTTTACAGATGAGGAAATTTGTTCCGACCAGTTTAACAACTGAGCCAACGTTACAAAGCAGAAACATAGGTTTGTCTGGAGCCACTATTAAAATCCTGGCACGAGGATTCTCAACCTCTGGAACCTTCATTCCTCCAGCCTTGTTAAGCTGGAATACCCCTTCTGTGTCCTCTCACAGGGTCGGCATCCCAAGAGAAAGTGCTTATGCAAGTTGGCTGTAGGTGGCAAACTGACAGCTGCCATAGGATCCATGACTCCAAGCACCAGGAAGCACCAGGAAGAACAAGCCAGGAGACGGAGGAGATGCTAATGATGGGAGGAGACTCTCCGGACGTTGCCTCTAGGGCGGACCCCGGGGGCGGGTGCTGGCAGAGTGGCAGGCGCATAGGCCTGTGGGAGTCAGGGAAGATGGGGCTGGTGGTAGGCGTAGCTCCCCCTTGTTCGAGAAGGAGCAGTAGCAGGCCTAGCTGCTCCTCAGTCAGCCCCCCCACTCCCAGGGTCTGCCCCTCACTGTGGCCTGTGGGCTTCATCAAATATCGAAGTGCTCCCTGTGGGCCTGGAAAGGCCTGGCCTTCTGATAGGGAGCCCGGTGAAACTTCCACATGGTGCCAAGGGCCTCCCTGGCTCTGAGCCTCTGGAATCTGGTTTGGGATGTGAGAACGACCCCGGATGAGGTCTTCTGCTTCCTCTATCGTTCCTGAATGTTCCAGGGACAGGGTCCAACCAGGAACAGAGGAAGGCTGGGGAAGAAGCAGGACCTTCTAAGTGCATTTGTATTCTTACTAGAAGAAGAAATCTGGAGACAATGGGATTCGGGGGGAAAAGCCACATTTTGGTTCACACATTTTGAAATGATCCATTTACTTTGCTTCTTACGGCTGCCACCATCATCTCTCATGTGTTTTGTCACTAAAATTCTGGCTGCATTTCCTGCTCTGAGATTTGTTCATTCCAGTCAGGCCGCTGCAGTCCAGAGCGATCGCTGCTAATTGCTCAGAACTTTACCTACAGAAAGCCTTTCTGGGACAGCCCGTTCCCTCAGGATCACAGCCTCTCACTGATCTTGGCTTTCAAGGCAATGGAGGTTCTAGGTTCCTGATTACTCACTGCTCCAGCCCCATCTCTAGGCACTTTCCATCCCTTTTCCCCAGTTAAGGGTTTGTGAAGTTAATCAGTAGATGAATGAGTTTTTTCTAGAATTACCAGCACAATGATCAGAATAGAAGGAGACTTCCACCATAGGATGATGACAACTCATTGTGCTTAGTAATCAGGGCAGATGGGGAAGTCAGCTCTGTCCTGGAGCCAAAGAAACCTGAAGTTTCTTCTTGCCCTAGACTTCCAGCTGTTGGGTAATCTGCCACATGTTGCATTCATACCCTATTTCTTCTTTTATAAAGTAGGGCCTGTGAAATAATGTTTTTTACACTCTAATTAAATTTTTACCTTTTCACAATGCCTCAAAGATAAATCCAACATTACATGAAAAAACACTTTACAAATTCAAAGTATTATTAATATATGCCTATTATATACTAAGATGCACACCTTTAAAATCTTTTTTTTTGTCATGTAGAATCTGTACTTTATATAAAATGTGTAATCCTTAAGGTTATCTTGTATCAGGCATGATTTAAAGTCCCCAGCAGAGGCCCTGGCCGGTTGGCTCAGTGGTAGAGCATCGGCCTGGCGTGCAGAAGTCCCGGGTTCGATTCCCGGCCAGGGCACACAAGAGAAGCGCCCATTTGCTTCTCCACCCCTCCCCCTCTCCTTCCTCTCTGTCTCTCTCTTCCTCTCCCACAGTGAGGCTCCATTGGAGCAAAAGATGGCCCGGGCACTGGGGATAGCTCCTTGGCCTCTGCCCCAGGCGCTGGAGTGGCTCTGGTCGCAACAGAGCGACCCCCTGGAGGGGCAGAGCATCACCCCCTGGTGGGCGTGCCGGGTGGATCCCGGTTGGGCGCATGCGGGAGTCTGTCTGTCTCCCCCATTTCCAGCTTCAGAAAAATATAAAAATAATAATAATAATAATAATAATAATAAAATAATAAAGTCCCCAGTAGATAGATACCTTTCATGTGGCTGGATCCAAGAACAGGGATGCCTTGTTCATTTCCACTCACCAATTATTGTACTTAATAGAAGAAACTTGTGACAAAGTAAGACAGAAGGTGTCGACTAAAGAGCCCTGCCTGCATGCAGTAAAGATGGCTCTGTCACCAGGAAAGCTCGAACATTAATGCTTTTTGTGCCACGAATAATGCATGACTGTCGTAAGAGGAATTGGAATAGCTTGTGAAATATGAGAATGTGGGTCATGGGTTGTTGTAGAATGTTGTAGGTTCCTTGTAAAGCCAGGGGCCATTGCTGCCATGGCTCTGTAGATGCAAGTTCTCATTGGATTCAGGCAGGTGGTAAAAGAACGGCAGAGCCAGAAAATGGTGAGCCATTTGTTTGTTAAGAGTGTCCTAGTGGCGGACTAGCAGACAGACAGGCAGGGGAGACCACCTCCCTTTTTCCCATCTCAGGACCCCAGCAGCCTCAGCACCCTCTCTCTCTCTCTTTACCCTCTCTCTCTCTCTCTCTCTCTCTCACTGTACTCTTCAGCATTCTAGCAAAACTGGCTGGGGGGAAAAAACCCTTCTCCAGCAAACAATCACCCCTCCCAAGCAGGAAGGCAATCCGCAATTTGCAGTCTGCCGCCTGAGGGCAAGCACCTGAGATGCACACACAAAGCGCTGCCCAATACAAGCAAGTGGATTTAGACACCATTGTTTACCCAACATCCCTGCTTGCACTGTGCTTTTAAACACTTCATTTTTTTGTTTGTTTTGTTTTTTGCCTTCAAAGCTCTTTGCCAAACTGGGGTGCATCTTTTTTTTTATTCTCCCAACTTCCCAACATACATGTATTTTTCACTTAGTTAACTCTCGAAAGGTACAATACATATCGAATGAATGAATGAGTGAATAAAGAAATGAAAGGATGTTGGATGGAGGGAGGGATGGATGTCATGGGCATGAAGCCAGATGGGTTCTCATAGGGCAGCCATCCCGGTCCCATTTTACAAATGACGGAATGGGTTTAGAAAACTGAGTGACTTGGTTGAAGACACACTATTAACTAGTGGCAGAACTGACCCTTCACCCTAAAGATATTTTTCTTTTGCACAACATCATGATTCTTGAAGGCAGGAAGACTTCATTTCTGTGTTTTAGGCTGATAACAGGCCTTTTTAGAGAAAAAATATTTATACCCCTCTCTCTTTTGCCAATTCCTCTTCCCCAAAAGCCAGCCTTCACAGGCTAATTTTAAAGAGAGGTCTGGAAAGTGACACTTGTTAGGATTATGGTAAAAAAGAAGTAGGCAGCATGAGCTTTAGCCCATTTTTGCAGACTTCCAATGAAGAATCAGTACACTTCTCCGCTTGTAAAGTGAGCCTGTTTCCATGGCAGGGGAGGAACTGAGGAAGGAGAAAGGAAGAGTAAAACATATTCTCTCAGAATTATTTCCCCAGATACGCTGAACAACTCAAAGAGCAGGCGAGGAGGAGGCAATGGTTGAACTCTGATAAATAGAACAACATTGACGTCTCATCCAAAGGACGAAATAAATGAGAAACTTAGGCATACAACGTTTCATTGAGCTCATGGGTGTGCCCTGTTTCACATGCTCTTCCACGTCTCTCCAGAGGGACTCTGAACCCAGACTTCCTGGGTGTTAAACCCTGACTTTAGCCGTCTAGCTCTGTAATCATGGGTGGCATGATTCTTAAACCTCTCTATTCTCGTCTGTAAAATGGGGATAATAATGATTAACACCTCCCTTGTAGGTGGTTCTGAGAACTAAATGAATTAGTTTATGCAGTACCATTTGATCAGTGTCTGGCCCATTGTAAATGCTATTGTCCCTGTCATCATTATATCTGTCCCTTGATAACTGAAGCAGGGCATATACTTTAAGACAGTTATTTTCAATTGTGTCAGATGATGGAGGAAAGAGTGGTTAGATCATCTTGAGCACTTTTACATATTCTGGCCTTTCTCTTCATCTCCCATTCCCAACCTTCTGGAACTTCAGGCTCAGTAGGTCTGGGGCAAAACATAGTTGTATATATTTCTAAAAGGAAGATCTAAAATGTTTTCTTTCATCCTATCACAAGACTTCAACTTTAAGAAATTTCACTGGAGCATAAAAGGCATTTTTACTTCATGAGAATTACCAGGGTACTATAAACTAGGGCAGATCATGTACATATTAAGTTCAACCCTTTAGCTAGATTGAGACCAGTTCAATTTAAGATTCATAGTTCTTTTGCATTACAGATAAGCTGACGAGCTTGTCTCAAACTTAACGGGACATTATCATAATGATACTGTTTCTGGAGAAACGAAGCCTATATGATAAGTTTGACCAGATAGTATTGCATTCATATGCTACAAATGATGTTTTTCACTTAATAATCTATGTGGACATCCTTCCAGGTTCATGCACAAAGATCTAACTCGTTCTTTTTAATAGCTGTATAATATTCCACAATGTATATGTTTTCTTTAGTTTCTTCAACCATTCCTTAGTGCAGGAAACGCAAATTGTTTGCTACCATATTTTTACCACTGGGCACTATGCTGTATGTAATTAATACCCTTGCACAGATATCCTTATATACTAGGGCACTTTTTCTTTCTTCTTTGAATAGGATCACAAAAGTGTAATGGTTAAATCACAAGAATTTTACCTTGGTAATTTTTTATTATATCATCAAAAAGATTGAAACACTTTACCACTGCCCCTCCCCCGAGCTCCTCCTGAGCATATGATATGTACTACGGGAAGGGACAGGGTGACCTAGAATACCTTCAGGTGGATGCAGTTAGAACAAGGCTATTATTCATGGTTCGTGAAGTATTTTGGATTTTATGGGTCAGCTAAAACCTCACTAGATAACATGGATAACATGCCTCCTCCCCTTTTCTGAACATGACTGAGTCTGTGTTGTAACTGAATTTACTGCCTACCATAGCATAGCCATAAACGTCAACCCATCTTCCATCCTTGCCCTGGTTTTGCATGGGACCTGCTTGAGGGAGAGAGGCAGTAGGTGGGAATACATGTGAAGCAAGTACAGGGGCAAGTAAAGGAAATTGTGGGAGTGGGACAACTCATATCACAAGAGAGATGTCAGGTGACACGCTAGCAGCTACTTCCCTATTTTCATGCCCTCTCTGCTCAGAAACATTTTAAGCTTAATAGCTGCTGACTTCTCGAACACCCTCCTGTAATCTCCAGCAAATCCACGGACTCTGTGTTGTCACACTTCATCAACAATGTTATAATTCCCAATAACTGGCACACAATTGATGTCCTATCCCTGAAAAGCTGACCCAAAATAAACAGCTTCAGAGGGCTTAATGGTAAATCAGAGGCATTCTGAATGGATACTGGAAGTATTCTAAGTCAGGACAAATTCTCCTGGGAATCCAATTCAGCTGCTTCATTGCTAGCAATCTCCCACAGGTGGAAAGATGACAAACAACATTGTAAAGATGCAGATGAGGTTGGCTTTGGTGACCTAATGTTTCTGATGAAGAGAGAAATACATGTTGTTGAAACAGGGAAAATGCATACAATGCACTGGCAACAGATTTGTACAAGCTTCATTTGGAACAGGAATCATTTTGCAATTTTATTACCTTGGTGACAAAGCCCTGGCTGCTTCTGAATTTTATAGTGGTTTAATTAACCTTTGTGCACAGAGAACTGATACACCCACTCCACAAACTAAAAGCCACTTTAGAAAATGGAAAGTTGCCAGCTATTTCTGACAGACCAGACCAAGATATGTAGGGGTAGGTAGGAAACCCGTGAGACCGCGAGTCCCAGGACCAGGCTCTGGGGGAGTCACTCCCGCAAGTGACTTCATTTCTCTGGGTCTCAGTTTCCTCCGTTTCGAAAATGGGCTAACTGTGGCTTGTACATCACTTTTTTTAAGTGACGCTATAGCGAACCAACAAGTAACCAATGATGTGAGGCTGTGTGGGCAAAAGGGATAGGTCAGGTAACAAATCTAGCCTCAGAGAATTTACAAGGAACTGTAAGAGTCTGGCTGTCATTTTAGGTTAATCGACATCCACGTAAGGTGTTGGAATTGACAGCATAGTACGGTGTTTCTGTTCACGGCCTTTGGAGTTGAACAGATCTGAGTTGAAATCCTTACTCTGCCACTTATTAGCTGTGTGACCACAGGTTCTCTGTCTACCCTACGGGGGTCCATGGAGGGCTGTACGTCACACAGTGTGCACCCAGTACTGTGCATGGGTGCAGTGCATGGCGGCTCTAGTTATTATTGCCCTAAAACTATCGGCTGTCATATATTGACCCAGTTTAGTTTCCTATTGCTGCTGTAACGAACTACCACAGCCCTGATGGCTTAAAACAACAGAAGTGTATCCTCTCATAGACATGGAGGCCAGGAGTCTGAAATCAGGTGTCAGCGGGGGCCATGCTCCTTGTAGGGCTCTGGAGGAAAGCCAGTTTCTTGCTTCTTTGAGCTTCTGGAAGCTACCTACATTCCTTAGTGTTGTTTGGCTTGTGTTTACATCGCTTCATTTTCTGCCTGTCTTAACATGGCCTTCTCTGTGGGTGTCTCATCTCCTGTGGCCATTTGCTCATAAGGACACATTCGATAATGTTTAGGGACCACCCACATAATTTAGGATAATCTCTTCTCTCAAAATCCTTAATTCAGTCACATCTGCTAAAACATTTTCGTGTAAAATAACATTCACAGGTTCTAGAGATTAGGACTGGTATCTTTGCGGACACCACTAAGCCTAAAATAGCCCTTACCATGTGTCAGACCACCTTGGGCTCCCAGGAATGGCTCTCATTTCTAGCTGAGAAAGGGAGGAAACTGAAAGTGAAACAACAAACTTACCAACCAGAAGTCTGAGAGGAATAGGGGGTATCTGTCAACTGAAAACAAAATGAAGATATTATTTCTGTGGAGTAGCGATATTGTTTCAAACATAAACAATTATCATACACAGGTGTTATAACTTAGAGGTCCAGACCCTGGACCCTGGACCTAGGGGTCGGGTCAGTGTTCAGCTGTATCTTGTATATTCGGTGTAACCTTGGGAAACTTGTTTAACTGCTCTATGCCTCAGTTTCCTTTTCTGTAAAATGAAGACAGTGTACCCATCTCAAGGGGTGCCGATGAAGACTGAAAGTGCTGGCTGTGACCGTGAATTTCTGTGCAGGCAAAGGGAGGAAAGACTGAGGACCAAGGAGAGCACTTGCTACGCTTCTAAAATTAGAAATCCTTACTACCTGCTTTTTTTCCCTCTGACTTCATGACTCGCTTCCAGAGCGTGATGCAGAAAACGTTCCCGTTAACGAAGAACCGTAGTTGCCAAGAGACTCGCGAACTGAGATTTCCAATGTGACCGTGCACTGTGACCGTGCTCTGCACCAGAAGGCAGGTCCAACGCTGTGGGACCAAATGAAAAGGAACACAACATTGCAAATGCAAAATTAGGTACAAGAGTGCATATTTACTTACAATGAGAGAAGGAAGCAAGCAAGTCACTTGATCAAGCTGGTCATGGAAGGCACATGAAAGACCGATTCCAGGAGCCGCTTGCACATATGGCGACAGTCCCGGGGGTAAAGAGAGGCAGCTCCAGAAGGGGTCTTGTGAGGGTGGGCCCAATGGACGGCCATCTCCTGGATCAGGAGGCAATAAAGTTAAATCCACTAGTTAATAAAGGAGACTTATCATATGTAAACTAAAGGCAATTTATTTTCCATTTTTTTAAAGATGCCACGGGTAAGAGTTGACATATATGTCTGAAACGACATTCCAATGTGGGATTAAGAAAATGCAGTCTTGTGTTTCCTTTTACGTTCTCAGCCTTCATTTAGAAAATAATTCTTCAGATCCTAGGTTTTATCTGGCTCGAGGAGGCAGCCTAGCAATGTGGGATGGGGGGAGGGGCAGAACACAGTGTCTTCGTAAGCAGTGCTTTCTTCTGATCTGTCCTTTCTCGTTTCTCTCATGGGCTTGAGTTTTCAGGTGTGGCTGGAAGAGAGAACGTGTTTAAGAATTGTGTGGACAGTCCTGACCTCCTGGGTTTCTCACCATTTTCTGGGCAACTTTGGAAGGGCGGAGGATACTCTCGGGGATTATTTGCACAACCAGCACAAGAAGGGGAGCAATGTCTCTACATCCTCCTTGTGTACTTTTTTATTTTGTCTTTCCTCCACCTATCTCCACATCCCCCTCTGCATTCCAGAATCTTACAGATACCAAGTTAAGAAATCACTCACTAATTGGAATCTCTGAAATAACCAAAAGCAGGACTCGCTAATAGTGCTATGGGTGCTGTGACAGGAAATGAAAAGCTCAGTGTGGGGGGTTGTGGGGACAGCAAGCTTCTAGGCTCTTGCCAAGTGACTCAACAGCCAGGCCTGCCCACTCCTCTTACTGTTCTTGGAGATGAGCTGACTCCTGTCCTGGGCAGTGCAGCTGGGCCAGCTCTGCCAGGCCCCCTGAGAGTCACGTGCCCACGCCAGCTGCGTACACCTCACCCTCAGCCAGGAGCTCCTGCACATGGAGTAGTGTTGTGGATTCCGGTGTGGGTCACCACAGAACGAGTGCTTCCTGAGGTCCGGGGTTCCTCTAAAGGGATGTGCAGAAACGTAGGAACAAAACTGGCATCAGCTCCTTGGTGACGATCAGACCTCATTCTGCTGAGAGAGTCAGAGTTTCAGCTTGTCAACAAATGTGCAATAGTAGCAAAAAACACTAGCCATTTGGCTAAATATTTCTCCAACAAACACTTCTTAACACATGCCAGGCACTTTACTGATAAAACATGGAAGAAGTTCAAAGGTATGATTATAAAAACATATGTATATGCCAGAAATAATATAGAATCACGTGATAAGTACTATAATAGAAGATAAATAGAGCTTAAGGGGAGACAAGAAATAGGAACAATGGTGTTGGAATGTGTGCATGCTATGCATATGTGTGTGTAGGGGTCTCATCCAAACCAGGAAAATATGATTTTTTTTCTGTATATAACCTAAGGACCCAAGTGTCTCCTGACAGTGTCTCCTTTTTCCCAGCAAGAACTAGCTTCCACTCCTACCTTCGCATCAGAGTCACCTTTTTCTAGTGTATTTTGAGTGAAAAGGGGTCATCTCGCTTCCCTTCCTGAGTGAAGTCACCCATGTTCCAGCCTTCTCTCCACTGTAGCCTGTCCTTAGTGGCTCCTGACAGCCCTGCAGTCGCTGACTGGCCCCTCCTCTCCCTTCCACAGAACAGCACCTCCATTCTTCCCCAAAGTGTCTCTCCACCAAAGCTGTGGTATGAGACAGATGTATGGAAAGGTGGGAGGTTATGGAAGGGGTCGCAATGATTGGAAACTATTTAAAATAGAAAATCAAGCCCTGGCTGGTTGGCTCAGTGGTAGAGCGTCAGTCCAGCAGGTGGAAATCTCAGATTCGATTCCCGGTCAGGGCACTGAGGAAAAACAACCATTTGCTTCATCACCCCTCCACCTCTCTCTCTCTCTCTCTCTCTCTCTCTCTCTCTCTCTTCCCCTCATGCAGCCATGGCCCGAATGGTTTGAGCAAAGTTGACCCCAGGTGCTGAGGATGGCTCCATGGCCTCAGAGTCAGGTGCTAAAATAGCTCAGTTGCTGAGCAATGGAACTGTGGCCCATCCGGGAAGAGCATCACCTGGTAGGGGCTTGCTGGGTAGACCCGGTCAGGGCACATGCAGGTGTCTGTCTCTGCCTCCCTGCCCTTCACTTAATAAAAAAATAAAAAAGAAAGAAAATCAAATGCCTCTTTTCTTTAAAATGCCATAGCTGTCCTCACCCCAAGACATTTCTCATGGCCTTTCTTGAGCACCACTCCTGCACCTACTCTGGACCCTTTTATCCCTCTGCAGAGACTGCTGTTTGCTCCCGGAGACTCAGACCCTGTAGGAGGTCTGTGCTTCCCTGAGAAAACTCAAATTAGCGGTTACTTCATTAAGCAGAAATTTATTGTTTCTGTGTCCTGGCCTCGCTAGGTGAGACTAGGTCACTCCCTGGGTCACTTTCATAAATCAAGGCCACACACCTTGATAGTTTTTTGTTTGAGAAGAGTCTCCCCCAGACACAGAACAGCAGCAGTCATATTGTTGTCATTGTTAAAAGATTTTGTTTCTACCCCTAAAGACAGGAGGTGGAATAAAATCTTGTAGACCCGAGTCCCCTATGTAGCCCCTTATCCAGGACAAGTGGCGCAATATGGAGGCCTGGGAAGGCTGCGGAGAGGGATGGCCACATGGCCACCTGGGCTGCAGTTCTGCGTATCTGTCAGCCAGGGGGTGTGTCCTGCGCAGTCTCCTTGAATCCTGCTACGAAGTACCACAAATGTGATGCTTTTCCTTTTACTGCAGCTTGTGATTCCGGAAGCCCTAAGTGGATCAGAAGGCTACTGCAACCCTAGCTGCGCGTGTGTGGATGGCGTCATAGACACTTGAGCACCCCAACTCCTCTCCCTGCTCGCTCATCCTGGCCCAGCAACCAGGTTACAGTGTCTCCGAGAACTCAGAATGACATAAGTGGAGATAGAAAAGAAAAAGAAAATCACAAGCTTGCTTTGGTTTAAATGACCTGAGCAAGGTGAAAAACAACTTTTTAATTTTATTATTATTATTATCATTCTTATTTTTAATTTTGATCATTCACGACTTAGGTCTTCTTAAATGCCATCTAGAGAGATTCTACCTGCTGTGAGAGTTTTTCTAGCTCATTCCAAGGGTTGTGGTTTTGGCCCTAGCAGCTGCTGCCAGCTGGTTTCACAGTCATATGTAGGGCACCACCCTGTTGCTTTCCCTGTCTCCTCGTGGCAGACCTTTGGGGAGCTTTGCAGCTAGCCAGAGTGCCTTCTCCAGCACTGGGAGGAAGGAGCTCTCTTCTGAGGCAGCCCATAGAGTTCAGGCACAGCGGTCTCCTGGCTGCCTGCCTGGCCAGCACTTCCGCCATCACGCATGACCAGGGTAACACTCTGGGCAAGAATGTTCACGACAGTACTTAGCATCCCGGCTGTCCTTCATCACCTGGGATGGAACGATGAGCTAGAGCCGCGGAAGCAGAAAGAGGGCGCGTATCTATGGAGGCTCAGGATGTGTCAGATGCCATGTCCTAGGGAAGTAGGGCAGGAAATTTTGGGAGCAAGAGCATTGTTGTTTATGAGCTTTAAGAACCCAGAGGAAATTCCACCATGGAGAAGGGAGTGCAAAGAAAGATGCCTAAACCAGGAAGAGGCAATGAGAACCCGAAGTTCTGAGATGGTTGATGGCAACTTCTAACTGAACGCCACTGGTCCTCGCTGCTCTCCTGAACTCCTGTCGTGTTTTCCACCTTGATTCCTTGTTTTGGCATTTAGACTGTACTCTGTTTTATATTGTTTCCCAACTGTGGTTTCATGTATATTCACATCTCTTTCCAATGTGAATATAAACTCCTGGAGGGCAAGACCATGCCCAACAACTGGCAAGAAGGTTTTAGGGAAACCAATTTTTAAACCTTGTATATTTACTATAAGAAAGACAAGACAATTGAATCATTGTATTATGCCTGGAAGTAAATTAAATAATGATAATTGTAAAAAAGCAAACTAGCACTATAAAAAAAAACATTCTCTACCTAACTTCCTGGTCCAAAAATTATTTTTAAGGTTGTTAATAATGAAAAATTTAAAGTAGAGAATATAATTTAACTGCTACATAACCACCATCCAGAGTCCAGAATTCTTAAATTTTCACCATCCTTTGTTTCATTCATTCTCCTTTAATTTCAATCACAAATCTCAGATATGTTGCTTATCTTTATATCCTTCAGTCTGCATCTTTAAAAAATATGGACTACTTTTTCATAACCTGATTAGCACCAGCTTAAAGTGAGCAATAATTCCTAGGTTTCATCTAAACTTCCCTGATGGTTTCCGAAGAGCATGAACACCAATGAAAAGAAGGCCTGTTTCCCCACCCCAACACAGGGAGCTGGGAACTGACGAGAGAAGGCCATGATTAAACTCTAGGCCAGTTCTTGTCTAGTCATTCTAGCAAAGGCTGAGAACTATAATCACAAGCTCTGGCCCAGAACCTAGCTTTCTGGAGAGGGGCTCCAGACACCTCATGCTGCTTAGAGTTGTGTGTGCAAGTGTCCAGCATAGGGGCTATCATTGGAGCACTGAATTGGGATAGGTTTTAGGTGGTTGTGATGGAATTCAGGGGGATATGAATTTAGATGTGATAAAAGGATACATCTTAAGTTTTTATTAATCCTTAATGGAAATTAAAAATTTTTTTTCAACTATAAATGTAGGCAGCAAACCACAGAAGTATTAGTATCTCTGACTTTGTCACCAATAGAAATTAAAATAGCTTAATACATTTACAGTTGTTACAGGTATCTTAAAATATTGTGAATACTCAAGATTACTTTGAACTTATAGTAATAATTTTTCCACCTCCAGATCTTGTTATATAACATGTTAATAGTTAAGCATATATATATATATATATATATATATATATATATATATATATATATTACCATATCACAAATTTGGGCTTTTTTCTTTTACTATTTGAATAAGTACATGTCAATACACTTGACTTCCTGTGTAATCTTTTATAAAAATAATAACCAGGGATTAGAAGTCAGTCCATATAAGGAGCTGAGAAGTTACCACAAGAGCCATATGAAGGCTCATCGCCGACTCACTTCTAATGTTGGCATATGAGTCACAAACTTTGGCCAGCTCTTCTGAAAGGATGCGCAAAGTTCCCCACAGGCAAAGTACTATAAAAATCGAAGGTATTAATAGATTCCAGAATTCCTCCCACCTCAAGGCTGCAGCTCCTCCCACAGCCTTCCTGGTAACATACTGGGCATTGTGCCAGGCAGCCTGCCTCTGTGTGTGTGTGTGTATGTGTGGGTGTGGGTGGGTGGGTGTGTGTGCGCGCGCGCTGCTGGAGACAGCTCACAGCCTGCAGCCCAGACCTACTCACTGTCATGAACAGGGGAAGGAGATAAATGATTGGCTTAAACTTCCTTTTCTGGAAAACAGGAGCAGTGCCACTTGCCACCTACCTCACTGAGTTTTAAGTCAATCAACATGGTGCATATGTTAAGTCATAGGAGCTTCACATTATTGTATTATGGAAAAGCTGCCACGCTTTGCTAAAGGAAGAGGGTAAAGACCAACCAGCTGGGATACCATAGAATGTTCTTTACTTGCAAACTCATCAGTCTTGCAGACTCACTGGCTTGTGTCTATTAGCATGATGCAGTGAGTTGCGTATAACTGCTTTATACAGTGACCATATCTTTATCTTTTCTAAGCAAAGAGAAAGATCTTCTACAGTTATTTTTGCTTCCTACAACCACTGCACTTTATCTGCCCTCAAATTTCATTTACATTTGGTATGGCTTTTGGCAGGAGTATATAACAACAATCAAACGTTAAAAATGGCTGGGTACTGTGGACCCTGGGTTATGAATGAGAGAGGTTCTATAGGTTTGTTCTTAAGTTGAATCTGTACCTGTAAAGTTGAAACAGGTACATTTACCTATTAAATGTAACTAAGACAAATGTTTGTCTTAACATTATATTTATTTTTACCTTTCTGTGTATATAAATCCTTAAACATTTTTAAACCTACAGAACCTCTCTTGTTTATAACCTGGGGACTGCCTGTATTCACATTAGCTCCAGAGTGGAAATGACCCAAATGTCTCAACATAGTAGAATGAATTAAATACTCTGTGGAACATTGCTGCAAGGGCATACTATACACCAGTGAGAATGAATGAACTATTGCTACTGGCAACAACATGTGTCAACTGCACCAATGTAAGTTATGGGAAAGAAGCCAGACAGAAAAGAGTACACCCTGAATCATTTCATTTACATGGGGTTCACACACAGCCAAAGCCTGCTGGGCATAAGCAGCTGGGCAGCACTCGTCTGTGGAAGACAGGCCACGATGGAAAGCTCCTAGAGGGCTAGTACTAATTCTCGTTCTTGACTTGGGCGCTGGCTACTTGGACCTATCCATTTATTTTGTAAAAATTTATTGGGTTGTACACTTACAATTTCTGCACTTTTCTGTGTGTGTTATATACTTCAACAAAAAAATTTAGAATGAAAAGAAAAGACATGAACAGGTCTCCCCAATTGTTTTTTTTTTTTACTTAAAAATTTTTTTTAATTAATTTTAATTAGGAGATATTGATAAATCAGGGTACATATGTTCAGAGATAACATCTCCAGATTATTTTGACATTTGATTATGTTGCATACCCCTTACCCAAAGTCAAATTGCCTTCTGTCACCTTCTATCTGGTTTTCTTTGTTCCCCTCCCCTCCCCCCCACCCCTCCCTCTCCTCCCCGCCCCTCCCTCTCCTCCCCGCCCCTCCCGCCCTGGTTACCATCACATTCTTGTCCATGTCTCTGAGTTTTATGTCCCATCTATGTATGGAATCACATAGTTCTTAGTTTTTTCTGATTTACTTATTTCACTCCGTATAATGTTATCAAGGTCCATCCATGTTATTGTAAATGATCCAGTGTCATCATTTCTTATGGCTGAGTAGTATTCCATAGTATATATGTACCAAAGCTTTTTAATCCACTCGTCCACTGACGGACACTTGGGCTGTTTCCAGATCTTCGCTATTGTGAACAATGCTGCAAATTAAAACCACAATGAGATATCACCTCACACCAGCCAGAATGGCACTCATCAACAAAACAACACAGAATAAGTGCTGGCGAGGATGTGGAGAAAAGGGAACCCTCCTGCACTGCTGGTGGGAATGCAGACTGGTGCAGCCACTGTGGAAAACAGTATGGAGATTCCTCAAGAAATTAAAAATCGAACTGCCTTTTGACCCAGCTACTCACTTTTAGGATTATACCCCAAGAACACCATAGCACTGTTCCAAAAGGAGAAATACACCCTCATGTTTATGGCAGCATTGTTCACAATTGTTTTTTTTATATACCTTCCTTCAGAACAGTACCTTCTTAGAAAAATGGTGATATTTGAAAATGATGTTAAGAAATCCAAGATTCTTAAATAGGGTTTCTAACCAGAAAATAAGTTATCTTGCCCACACCCTTAAGCCCTCAGTTGGGCTATAATTTTTTTATTGACGTATTTGTTCATCTTAAATGACAGATATCATAAAGCCAACTGTGATCTGTTCTAATGACTTGTTAAAGTGACCTTAAATAAAGTGAGCAATGACGAGGACGGCCTTACCAGGAGCTTCTCCCCAGGAGGCAAGGTGGCAGGGAGGCTTGCCTACGAGGGCACTGAATTGAGCTGATGTAACAGGGGCTGAAACCTGCTCTCGCTCAGCTCCAGGGGTAGTGCAGGAGGAAAGGGAAACTTCTTGTTGGTCAGCCCAGAGAGGGCATTGGCTCCTAACTGGTGGGCCCAGATGGGTACCATTTATGAAAAAGACTAAGGAGGGACGCAACTGTCCTTCTGCTCCCCCTCTGCCCCTGCCCCTGCCCCGGGCACTTTCTTCTGCTGTCACGGCTGATGTGTAACATGGTCCCTCTCCCCTCCAGTTGCTTACCTTCTCTTTACCGTCTTTACCCAGGATGCCTTTGTGAACTCTCACATGCTCCCTGGCAGGGGTCATCAAACTTTTTATAAAAACCTTCCACTTTTGCAGTTCTGGTCAACCTGGTTTCTACCTCCCACTAGTGGGCGTTCCAGCTTTCATGGTGGACCAATTGTGGCACCGTTTGGTTGCTCTGCTATCGCCCACCATGAAAGTTAAAACGCCCACTAGTAGGCGGTAGAGACCAGGTTGACCAGCACTGCAAAAGTGGGCGGTTTTTATAAAAAGTTTGACAACCCCTGCTTGAGACCACGTTTCATTGTTTGCTCAGTAGGGAACTTAGTAAGAACTCTAATTATGAGTCACCAAAATCCAGTTCCTGTTCCAATGCTTGGTGCCTAGAAGGTGCTTTTGTTCCAAGAAGGAACTGGAGATTCTTGGCTTTTCTTTAGGCCCTTTCGCATGTTTGTCTTTCCTGGTTGTGGGACGTTTGTTCTGATCATAAGTGGTACTTGGGTTAGATCTGATGCGAGAATCTCACCCATCAGTTGTCACTTGTTAGACCCTGGAAAAGTTACAATTTTCTCAACTGTAAAATAAGAATGATACGATCTTTCTTGCAAGGGTCTGAGGAGGAATATATAAACAAAATGTAAGTGGCTCAGAAAACAGTGTTTGCACATAGCATTGCACATTGATTTCTTCACTCCTGCGTTTTTAAAAAACAACTTATTTATTTATTTATTTTTATTTTTTGTATTTTTCTGAAGTTGGAAATGGGGAGGCAGACAGACTCCCACATGCACCGGGGATCCACGACCACCAGGGGGCGATGCTCTGCCCATCTGGAGCGTGGCTCTGTTGCAACCAGAGCCATTCTAGCGCCTGAGGCAGAGGCCACAGAGCCATCCTCAGCGCTTGGGCCAACTTTGCTCTAATGGAGCCTTGGCTGCGGGAGGGGAAGAGAGAGACAGAGAGGAAGGAGAGGGGGGGGGTGGAGAAGCAGATGGGCGCTTCTCCTGTGTGCCCTGGCCAGGAATCGAACCCGGGACTCCTGTATGCCAGGCCAACGCTCTACCACTGAGCCAACTGGCCAGGGCCCTAAAAACAACTTTTTTAAAATATATTTTTATTTATTTTGGAGAAGGGAAAGAGAGAGAAAAGGAGAGAGAAGCAGGAAGTATTAACTCTCATATGTGCCTTGACCAGGCAAGCCTGGGGTTTTGAACGGCAACCTCAGTATTCCAGGTTGACACTTTAACCACTGTGCCACCACAGGTCAGGCCACTCATGCATTTTATAAAAATTTGATAGCTTGAAATAGATGTCAGAAACCAGGCTAGCTGTAGTGGGGCAAAAAAATTTGGTTTTCACTCTCATTATGTGCAGAAGCTCATAGGGGATGTTCTTGTAATCACTAAATGCAATTTTTTGGTTATGAATATTGTGATAGGACTATATGCAAGATATCTCTCTATCCATCATTTAGCTATCTAGGCATTCATTTTTCTAATTGTATATGTATATAATTCTTTTATCTGTAGCTGCATATAATAGTAAGTACTGTGCATTTGCTGTTATTAAGAATAGTATTATAACTATACATACAGAGAAATGTCTACTATAAAAATTGTAACCAAATTCATAAAGAAAGATGTTCCTATTATGATTATTTCTAGGGCATAGGATTTGGGATGCATTTTTAAATTTCTTCTTTAAATTTTTCTATAAAGCTTTTTTTTTGTTTGTTTGAGATCTCTAGCAGCAGCTATCATTAAAAAATATTAAAGTACTAAAAGTTTTATGAATTAAAAAATTAAAAAACCTGAACAAAATGGAAAAAATATCAAATGCCAAAATTGGTATAAGAAATATACTAAATATTGGCATAAGAAACTTGAATAGACCAATTACCAATAAGTTTTAAAGAGATTAAATTGTAATTGGCAACGTCCTCTCACAAAAAACTATAGATCCAAATGGTTTTTCAGGTAAATTCTATCAAACTCTTGAGAATCCATAAATTTTTTATCTACATTATCAGTTATTCTAAAAGAATCAAAACAAAAGGCTACCAAACACATCTCATAATATTGGTATAATCAGATAAACACAATATAGAAGAAACATTATAACCTTCTTTCTCTTATTCAAGTAGATGAAAAATCTTTTAAAAAATTAGCTAATTCATTCTAACAGTATATCTTAAATAATACAGCTTGACTGATGAATGATTCATTATTCTGGATTTTGCCAACTTAATTTAGAACATCAGTAGATTAAAGTTTTAAAAATCTCATGAAAATAATTTAGTTGATGCAGAAAAATATTTGACAAATCATTTATTTATGATAAAAAACTCTTAGCAAATAGAGAGTAGAAAAGGATTTCTTTAATTCATGTATATGGATGATGATTATATTTCAAAACCCTCAGCAAATGTTATATTTAATGAAGAAACTTTAAGTGCATTTCTGTTAAGACTGGAAACAAGACAAATATTCTCACTGTCAGAAACTGCTATATTACAACCAATACTATGATATTGGAAATCCTGGCCAATACAGAAGGAAAGAAAAAAAAATAAGAGGATTAGAAAAAAGAAACTATCATTTTTTTGCAGGCAATGTATTTATTTACTTAGAATAACCAATAGAATCAACAGGTAAACTTTAAGAACTTGGTGTGTACATGATCAAATTGTAAGCGCATTTCCAACAACGAACAACTAGAAATGTTATAAAAAAGCAAGACAACGTCTATATAGCAATAACAACTGACAAATCTCTGGTAATGGGCTTAATCACAAGTACTTACAGCCTCTTTGAGAAACTTAAACATTCTGGTAAAGGATATAGAAAAAACCTGAGTGAAAAAGGGACTCCTAGTTATTGGACGAGAAAACTCTCCCCACATTTATTTAGTAAACATAGCCTAATTCCATCAAATTCCAGTCAGATCTTTGAGACCCATAATAAATTTAATCTAAAATGTGTCTGATGTTGAGGCAGTAGAGCAAAACCTTCAAAAACCATATGGTATAAAATTGGTTATTTTGTACATCAAAGTTAAGAATTTCTGTTCTACAAAAGGCACATGAATAAAGTTAGAAAAATATTTTAAAGTGGAAGAAGAGTCTTTACAATGTTTCAAATGAACAAAGGATTTCTATCTAGAATACTGAAGAAGATGAATCAAGCAAAAGATTAAATCAAACAAATCAACAAGAAAAAGACAGTAACCTCAATAGAAAAATAGGCAGAGTATATCAATAGGAAATTTACAGAGCAATAAACTCAAAAAAGCTAACAAATCATAAGTAACTCGGCAAATGAACAGAGCAATGAGCTATAATTATAAACCTATTTGACTGGAAAAGTTAGAAGGTTGAATTATGCCTTGTGTTAGCTGGATATGGGGCTGGTGAGAGTGAGGACTGGCCCAGCCATTGGGAAGCACAGCCTGTACTATTCAGACAAAGTAAGTAAGTCTGTGTCCAATAAAGTGGTGAGATTGAAAGGAGTGTAAGAAAGTGAGAGAAGTAGAGGAAACAACAAGATTTTTGGCTTAACATACTGGATAGATCCTGGTGCAGCGTCCAAGATAAGGAGTGGAGAAAGAGAGGGAGGAGCTGGCTTGGGGATAAAGATTATGTTTTTTATTTGGATCTGTCAAGAATTATCTTATGGGACGCTCTGGTGCAAATGGTAGGTACCCAATCAATATTAATGTCTTCCCGATCAAATGAATTTTCTTTTTCTTCTGTGTTAAGGACAGATTGAATCTTAATTTGTAATTTTTCTCAACTTAAATTCTATTAACTTTTATAGTTTAAGGACCAATATTCCTATGAAGCCCATTTCAATGATAAAAGAATAAATAGGTAACAGTGTTTTTTTTCAGATTATCAATAGTTTTAAGCTATAGTTAAAAACTGAGTTCGAAAACATCCCTACTTTTCCCAAGTCACCTAATGTCAACATTCTTGGGCATATTTTTTCAAAGGAGGTAAAGATTATTTAAGAGATTGGAATACTCATGTATTGTGAGGCCAGAGTATAGTATCTGAATTTAAATACCGACCTTACTACTAGCAAGCTATACAATTTGGGGCAAGATGCTTAGCCTTTCGATAAATGAGACTATTAACAATTACCTTACAGGAATGTTATTAGAAATTAAACAAAATCATATAGATCAAGTATCAGACATAGTAGATGTGTCATAAAAACTATCTATACTGCTCACAAAAATTAGGGGATATTTCAAAATGAATATGAAATCAATAAAATATCCCCTAACTTTTGTGAGCATTATATTATTATTATATCATACCATCATAAACTTTTACCTTCACTCTTCATTCATTCTAAATTCCACAGAATAGTCTATATCAGTATTGTACAAAAGGAATATAATGCAAGCCATATATGTCATTTAAATTTTTTAATAGCTATATTAAGAAAGTAAAATGTAACAGGTCAAATGACTTTAAGTATATATATATATTTTCTTTTACAGGGACAGAGAGAGAGAGTCATACAGAGGGATAGATAGGGACAGACAGACAGGAACAGAGAGATATGAGAAGCATCAATCATCAGTTTTTTGTTGTGACACCTTAGTTGTTCATTGATTGCTTTCTCATATGTGCCTTGACCATGGACCTTCAGCAGACCAAGTAACCCTTGCTCGAACCAGCTACCTTGGGTCCAAGCTGGTGAGCTTTTTGCTCAAGCCAGATGAGCCCACGCTCAAGATGGCAACCTCGGGGTCTCGAACCTGGGTCCTCCACATCCCAGTCTGATGCTCTATCCACTGCACCACCTCCTAGTCAGGCTATTATTTAATTCAATATATACAAAATATAATTTCAACATGTGACCAATATTATAGTTATTAATATGAGATTTTACATTCTTTTTTGTATTGTTTTCAAAATCTGGTGTAATTTGATATATATTTTATACTGAGAACACCTCTCAATTTGGAGAAGCCATGTTTTAAATGCTTAATAACCATATGTAGCTAGTGGCTAATACACTGAACAGGTCCAAATACAATGTTTTAAATCTTGCATTATGTAAATATTTTCTTTAAAATCAACAACTTCTGTGTATGATTATCAGATCATAAGAGTTTGTCTAAGGAACAACATGGCATTTTTTCTCCACCTCAGTCATGACAGAAGGAGGTTTCTTTGCACCAGTCATTAGGCCTTTAGTGCTTCTGGAAAGAGGTCTTTGCAAATGCACCCTACTTTCTCTCCAGTCTCTGGAGCCCCTTTGAATGGGATCTTAGAAGGGTGCTCAGTACCAGGAGTCCACAGAGCAGTTTCATCCGTACCTTGAGGGGACTGCCAGTTTTCTGACTCTTCTCGGGATTCAGAACATTAATTCTAAGACACAGCTTATGCCCTCCCAGACCTCAGATGATCCAAACCTCACCAGCCATTAAACAAATGGGAAAGAAGGAGGCAACTGTTTCCATTTTGGGCTCACTCGTGTTCCAATGCAATCAAGCATTGGAACATTGGTTCTGTTTTGAATGAGACAGAGAAGAAACAAATATGTGTTGTATAAGCTTATGGTAAGACAAGAATTAACAATACCCGGGACAAATGAAAATGTATGAAATTGGCCCTGGCTGGTTGGCTCAGCGGTAGAGCGTCGGCCTGGCGTGCAGGGGGACCTGGGTTCGATTCCGGGCCAGGGCACATAGGAGAAGCGCCCATTTGCTTCTCCACCCCCACCCCACCCCCTCCTTCCTCTCTGTCTCTCTCTTCCCCTCCCGCAGCCAAGGCTCCATTGGAGCAAAGATGGCCCGGGCGCTGGGGATGGCTCCTTGGCCCCTGCCCCAGGCGCTAGATTGGCTCTGGTCGCAGCAGAGCGACACCCCGGAGGGGCAGAGCGTCGCCCCTGGTGGGCAGAGCGTCGCCCCTGGTGGGCGTGCCGGGTGGATACCGGTCGGGCGCATGCGGGAGTCTGTCTGACTGTCTCTCCCCGTTTCCAGCTTCAGAAAAATACAAAAAAAAAAAGAAAATGTATGAAATTATGACTTTTCTTTGAAATAGTTCCTGTTCTGGGTGAAAGGGTGACCAGTTGACTCTGTCAGAAACACTTTTTTATTTTTTATTTTTTTTGTATTTTTCCGAAGCTGGAAACGGGGAGAGACAGTCAGACAGACTCCCGCATGCGCCCGACCGGGATCCACCTGGCACGCCCACCAGGGGGCGATGCTCTGCCCACCAGGGGGCGATGCTCTGCCCCTCCTCGGCGTCGCTCTGCTGCGACCAGAGCCACTCTAGCGCCTGGGGCAGGGGCCAAGGAGCCATCCCCAGCGCCCGGGCCATCTTTGCTCTAATGGAGCCTTGGCTGCGGGAGGGGAAGAGAGAGACAGAGAGGAAGGAGGGGGGGGGTGGAGAAGCAAATGGGCGCTTCTCCTATGTGCCCTGGCCGGGAATCAAACCCGGGTCCCCCGCATGCCAGGCCGACGCTCTACCGCTGAGCCAACCGGCCAGGGCTCTGTCAGAAACATTTTTAAGTCTATTATTCTCTAGTTTTGTAATAATTCTGTAGAGACAATTTTTTTTAATTGTGGCATAAACACATAACATGAAATTTACCATCTTCACCATTTTTAAGTGTACAGTTCAGTAGTGTCAAGTATATTAATATAGTTATGAAACAGATCAGAATGTTTTCATTTTGACAATCTGAAACTCTATATACATTACACAAAACTTCCTTTCCTCTTCTCCCCCGAGCCCCTGATAACCACCACTCTATTTTCCATTTCTAAGAGTCTGACAACTTTAGACACCTCATATAACTAGGATCAAACAGTATTTGTCTTCTTGTGACTGGCTTATTTTACTTAGCATAGTACCTTCAAATTTCATCCATGTTGTCAGAACATTTTTATAATATTTTTTAAGTTTAATCTCCCAAATCTATCAGTTTTCAAAATGCATATGATTTTATAAAGCAACACCTATATGCTACATGCTATACATGTGAAGCCTAATTTGATGTTAAGGACTTAGAAAGATGGTATCTTCAGTCTCAAGTTAATGTAGTCATGGTTGGGACTTCCTTGAGACTTACTTCAGTAAGCTCTAAAGAACATGCCAGAGAGTGTATAGCGCTGTGTCCATTTAAATCCATTTCCTCAGCCAGGCACTTCATTACTCTGTTTTTTCATTCTCTTAGGAGATGATTCAGGGCCACAAGTTATGGGGAATGTAGGTAGAGAGTGAGCACAGAATACATATATGGCCTTGAATAAAGTGGAGATCAATTCATAAACTCAGTATTTCAGGCTCAGTGATTTGAGTGGTTCACAGGCTGGCCAAAAGCAAAGACTCTCACACCACCAGACTGTGTCCCTACCCTCCGTCTTTCCCATCCCCACCACTCTGATATCCCTAGAGCAGCGTGGACTTCAGCCCTGCCTATATGACTTAGGTCAAAGACAAAAAGCACCCAGCTCCAATGTGTGACTTCCAGCCTGAAAGGGACCTAGTGTCCTCTGATAAACAACGCTTGAGAGGGTTTTTTTTTTTCTTTTTCGTTTTTTTTTTAATGCAGAAATTAAACTGACCTTCTTTTGAAACAGGCTAGACAGGGTAAACAAGGAGAGATCTTGTTTTCCCCTCATACTGGAAAAATAAATTTCTCCCTTTCCAGCTCAGTACAGTTGACTGAATTGGAAAGGAATCTATTTTCTCTGGAAAGATTTATTTGCCCAACAGTTGTGTTTTTGTGTATGTGTGTGTTTTGGCAAGAGGTGATAGATTTTCCAGAACAAGGGTCGTCTTGTTCACAGTTTAAATGGCCCAGAAGCTGACTGAGGAATTTAACATTAGAGAAGGCTTTTGCAGCCTTCATCAATGCTGGGTACAGGCTCTAGCACATCTCCCACTGGCCCGGGTGCTAGGACAGGGATGTGAGCGGGCGGGGCAGTGGCTCTGTGGTCCCACCACACTCATGGAGAGCAGATAGAAACATCTCTCCCTGCTTCATCTCAATCTCAAACCAGGTGCCAAGCAGGGTCTGTTAGGAAGCATCTGCATTTCTATTTTTCAAATAGAGAATTGTTTCCAAAAAAATGTTATACAATTTTTGAATAAAGCTAAATGGAAAAGCGAAGAGTAAACTACCCGCCACAGCCAGACTTCTTCTCCCACCTGGGGCATGTTGTTTCAGGGTCAAGCAAAGTGGTACATTCCTTTCTGACCGGATTAGAGAGAAGACTTCTAGGTTTTATCAGGTGCCCCTCCCTCCTGTCTCGCCCACTCACCCTCACCAAAGGCTGGACACTCTCTCCTTTATGCGGAATTATCTTCACTGCTTTTAATTTTCTTGTATTATACACCAGGCATTGATATAAGACAAAATAACATTGCACACTTTGGGCTATTTTCTTGAGAACATTCTTTGAAGGTGAATGACCTAATTCTTCTCAATTCAAAAAAAGTTGAATCTATATTTATATGTATATATACTAACCCCAGAAAAAATGTTGTAATGTATACATTTTCTGGGGTTAACACGCGCGCACACACACACACACACACACAGACACACACACACATATACATACATACATACATACATACATACATTTCGGTGTTAGAAGAGAATCCCTGCGTGCATTTCCAGGTCACTGCCTGCTGAGCTCCGGCGACAGCTCAGCCGACAGCTCAGCTGGGAGTTGCACAAGTGACTTCTCACTCGGCTGGTCCTGGCCTTGCCAGGTGTGGCTGGCCAACATAAAGGAAAGGAAAGGTGTTTTTCCTCTGAGCGCAAACATTACCACTTTCACCACATTTTCCATCGCCCAGTGTCTGTTTTCAAGGAAGCACAGAATAGCCGAAAACAGAGGAGTCTGAGCTTTCTCCTTTGTGGATGTTGGCTTCTGGCCTCTCAGTGCATTTAACTTAGCGAATGTCCACATAATTAAATGAGGGGAAAGCAGAACTTTTCTTTGATGGCAAAATGGTTTCCATGCAGAGAAACTGGCTCATGGTGTTGACTCTGAAGCATGACTGGAAGACTTCGCAGCGGCAGGCAGGCCCCTCATCAGCCTGGACTGTCCGCATCCCCGGAGCTGGCAGCGCCCACGGGGCTTAGTAAGCGTACACCTTCCTGCGGCACTTGTAACTCGTACACACATTCTTCCTTTTGTGTGCTGAAGTCCATGGGTTTGCCATCACTGGACATTTCACCAATTCTACTATGTTCTTTGTTATCCAGTTTAAAGGTGGTTGGGACAAAATCTGAGCTGAGTGGGTGTCACACTGGCTTCAAAATTACCCACACAGCTGCTCGCTCTGGGAGAATCATCAGGTGCCTCTGGGAAAGCCCTCACAAGATTCCCAGGGCAGGTGCAGTCTGTTCTTAGTCTGTTCTCCTATCTGCCCCAAGCTTGGGGTTAAATAGTATTCATAAGAAATGCCTGGCCAGGGTGGCTCAGTGGTACAGCGTTGGCCCTCTGTGTGGATGTCCCAGGTTCGATTCCCGGTCAGGGCACACAGGAAAAGCACCCATCTGCTCCTCCACCCCTCCCCCTCACTTCTTTTTCTCTCTCTCTTCTCCTCCCCTCTTGTCACAACTCGCAGCCACAGTTCGATTGGAGTGAGTTGCCCAGGTCGCTGAGGATGGCTCCATGGCCTCCTCCTCAGATGCTAAAATATGGATCCAGTTGCTACCGAGCAAGGGCCTCAGATGGGCAGAGCATCGCCCCCTATTGGGCTTGCTGGGTGGATCCAGGTCGGGGCTCATGCAGGAGTCTATCTCTGCCTCCCTCCTCTCACTAAATAAAAAAAAAAAGAAAAAGAAATGCTGACCACGTGTAAAAGAAATAGAGGACAGGAGAGGACAGTGGCAGCTAGCCAAGGATTAAATGGGGTGATTATCTGCCGGAACTGGGCCTGAGTCTCAGTCTCCATGTTGGGCTCCCAGCCAAATGAGGCGTCAGCCCCTCCTCTGTCATGCTGCCTTCTCTGACTCACCTCCACAGGTGCCCCCAGACTCTGTCCCTGTCCCATCCTCACTGCATGGTTCCAAGGTCCTCCCAGGCCACTGCTTCTCTTCCCCTCCAGCCAATGGCCTCAGCACTGGGGATAACTAAAAGCAGTTTCTTCATCAAAACCAGGCAATTTCTGGGAGGGAATATTACGTACGGCTGGCTGGGTCCTGTACCCTGAGACAAAAGGTGGTTGACCTGAGTACAGAAAGGGAAGGAGACTTAGGTGAGATGTTGGCACTTGCCATGGACTTGGCAAAGTTTGCTCACCAAGAAGCATTTCTTGCCTGGGTTGCAGACAAGCCTAATGTAGCAGAATGGGGTAAGAACTGATCATCTGAGCAGCTAGCTGACTTCAGAATCTCTGTGTTGAGGAGACAGCCTGATGTGGACAATTGAGCAGGAAGGTGAGGCCAGCAAAGTAATGGAAGGAAATGATAGAACAAAGAAAGGGCTGAGTTGTTCTGTATGAGAAAATGAAAGAGTGACACTTTGCTAGTGAGAATGGAGGAAGAAGGGAAGGGAGTGTTGAACTACCTGCTGGTAGGTCTCAGTTGATGGAAAAAAATATTTATACCTTATCAATTTTAATTGTTTTGTTTACATTGGTATGTTGTAAACCTCTCTACTTATCTAAGTCTCCAATCAAGGACATAAAGTACTTATAAATTATAATAAAGTACATACAAAGACAGTATGTGTGTGTGTGTGTGTGTGTGTGCACGTGTGTGTGAAATATCAGGGGATCATTCTCGCTTTTCTATATCCAGATCCACATGTAGCAAAACTTCACACGGCCAGTGAGGCAAACACATATTAATACACAGAGCCAATATTTTAATGGGAAGAACTGGAACTGGGCCAGTGATGTCATAAGGCACAGCTTCTTTCTGCATGCAGATTCTAGGAGCAGAAGGGATGCAAGACCCTCCTCAGACTGGAGCGTGGGGCAGTTCATTTAGGACTCAACGGACAGATGTGGTCTTTCTCTGATACCTTGGTTAAATTAAGAGCACATTTAGTAAAGTCATGGGAGGAGGCTGGGCAACTTTTCACTGACTTAATTTGGGTCTAGTAGTATTACCTGAGAAAAGACCAAACCAAAAGAAATGTTAGCCTTCTATCCAACACTTTTACTTCCTTGAAAAAGATCCTTGTCTTCTTCTTTCTCTAAAATTTATGAATCACAGACATGAAATCATACAAAAATGTTAATGTCATGCACTGAGATTTGACAAGGGCCAAGGAGCACATGAATTCAACCTCTGGAACCAGATGCCTGGACTTGGTCCCACTTAAGTGACCTTATGCAAGTTCTTTAACCTCTCTGTGCCTCAGTTTCCTCTTCTGCACAGTGGCAATAATCATATTTTCTAGCTCATCAGGTCCTTGAGAAGATTAAGTGAATCAGTATAAAAAAAGCACTTAGAATTATTTTGGGTCATTCAGAATCTGAATTATTATTATCTTGACTTACATGTGAAGCCAGGGAGGGGATTATGCTAGGAAATTTATGTACATATCTCAATCTTCCCAAGAATTAATTTCCATAACAATGGGATGTTATTCAATCTATTTTCTGAGCTGAAGACCTGAGACCAAGGGAGATCAGTGAATTTCCTAAGGTCGCACAACTGGTTAGAATCAGATAACTTGTATATCATTTGTTGTGTAAATTTACAAAGTAAAATTATAATTACTGGTTACTGCTCACACAGGGAGTGATGCAAGATCTTATACAGTATTTAAATAGAAATGAAAAACCAAACAAAATAGCTATGTTAAGTGCATTAGTTTAGCCACACACAATTTTAATTGGAGAAGAGTGAAATGAAATGGAACTGTTACAGTTAATCTCGGAGCACACAGTACGTGGGTAAGTAGTATGCTGAGCTAGCATGTCTATAGAAGTTTTCCTTTCTCAATTTCTGGTCTACTCTTGCTTATTTTTTTAAAAAAATAATAATATTAAGAGTATATTTAGCTAACCTCTCAAATATTAAATATATTCATATTGATTGAAAGAGAAATAATGTTTCTCCTTAAAGCTATGTCTAAAGCAAAATTCCCTTTTTCCTTTTATTAAGCCGTTTGGGCAGGCCTGGTTTTCTGGAGGTTAGCTTTCCCATCCACTTTGTGGCTTAGAGCAGACTATTGATCACAGTTCTAGGGGTGAGCTTGGTGGTTAGAGAGTCATTTTTTGTTGAGTACCTCCTGTTGTCAGTGACATGCAAGACATTCATCATCTCTTCGAATCCCCACCACCATCTTCTGAGGGTAGTACTCTAGCCCTCCTTTTAGATGTCAGGAAATTGAGGCACAGAGAGTTTAGTTAACTTACTCATGTTCTCACAGCTACTAACTAGACAGCAGGCTTCAAACCTAGGACTGTGTGACTCTGAAGCACCTGCTCCTGTTATTCATAGTTGGCCCCATTGGTTGAAGATGGAGTTGGATTAAGTCAAATTCCAGTCAAGGGTAAGACTTGAATCATTTATTTACACATGTGCAAGAAAGAAGGAGAAGTTCAGGTACTTCCAAGTAATTGCCAAATGGACAAACAGAACACAAAGCACCTTTAGACCTGATCAACTAGCCAGGGCCTAAAATAAAATAAAGTTTTTCTTACTTGTCCAGGGAACACATTTTGACAATATTCAAAGAAATTCACAGGCTCCGATCTCTTAAGCCAGTGGCTTTCTTACTTTTCACATGTGAAATAAGTGGCATGTTTTGTTCTAATGAATAAAATGCTCAGGGCTCTGAGAAATTTGCTACTTTTGCATTCCTTTCTCTTCCACTTAGGAAGGCCCATCAAAATGTGAATGAATACTATATGGTTATTATAGCCATAACTTTGAATCCATACTCATTTATATAAAATAGTGCACCTTGTGCTAAGTTCAGCACTTCCACCGTTATTTGTAATAAACTACATGCAAGATATCAAAGGATGTGTTTGAAATCTAAATTAAGCAGGCATTGTGGGTATACATTTTAATCTATTTCCGAAGGAGCAATTTTTCTGCATTTTTCTCTCTTTTTTATTCTTAGTTTTGTGCGTGATGATCTTTTCTGTGTTCTATTTTTGGCAGTTGAACTAACTTACCCAGAGTTATCTAGACTTGACCCGTCACAGCCTCTCAGTGCCCCTCCTGCTTCACTGTTTCCCTCACCTGTCCCCTTTCCTCATCTGTAGTTAAGGTAGTCATTGTCTTACACACAAACTATTGTCGGTCTACTTGTTTCTCTGCCTCATTTTTCTTTTTCCTATAATCTTCTCATTTCAGAGCTGACAGATGTCTTCCCCAAATCAGTGAGGTACTACTACTTTATAGTAACGAAACCCTAAATAGTTTTCCAGATCATGTGTGAACTCCTCACTTTAGCCCCTAGTACACCTTGCTGTATGATCCCAACAAGCTTTCTGCTACCTGTACCCTGTGCCCAGCCAAAACATGACAGATGGTAGATAGATAGATAGATAGATAGATAGATAGATAGATAGATAGATAATAGATAAATAGATAGATAGATGATAGATAGATAGATAGATAGATAGATAGATAGATAGATAGATAATAGATAGATAATCAGTGCTACCTGTACCCTGGGCCCCAGCCAAAATGTGACAGGTAACTGGAGCTTGTACTTCTATTTACACAACCATTCTGCATGTTTTTAAAATGCTATCCATCCTTCAAGATCCTAGGCATCCTCCAAAAACATCTTCCCTGACTCCCTCAATCAGAGATAATCATTCTTCTTTTGAATCCCTGTCATTAAATGAGCAGAAATTGCTGTATCTCACTCTAATTTCTGTTATTATCTCTAGTTCTCTGGTCTTTTGTGGCCCTCCATACACTTAATTGTAATTTCTTTGGCAGCTGGGACTTGGTATCTCCTATAGTTCCAAGATGGTCTTTCTCATGAAGTGATCATTACAATCATGTTGTTGTTAATGAAAAAGAAGGAAGAGGTGGAGGAGACTAGGGAAAGGGAGAAGAGGGAAGAGGAGAGGAGCGGAGGAGAAAGGAGGAGGGGAAAGATGGCCAAACAGCTCTTTTGCCTTCTCTAGTCATTATGATTGCAGAGCTCGTATTATTGGAAAGTTTTTTTCTGTATTCGTCTAAAATCTGTCCCTGTATAATTCAGTTTCATAAATACTTATTGACTGACTACTCTGTGCAAATGTACCATTTTAGGCATGAGTCACAGCCACTGATCCACATATAGCCTAGGCTCCCTCTTCCCACCACCTTCTCACATATTCCGGAACCTTCTCATATAATGAGGATGAGAAGGCCTGCTCCTGAGTCCACTCACTTAGCAGCTTCTCAAAGTTTCCCTCACCCTTACCTCAAACCCCAGCTCTCCAGGTTAATTTCTTTTCTTCTTTCCTTCCTCCCCTCCCCTCCCCTCCCCTCCCCTCCCCTCCCCTCCCCTCCCCTCCCCTCCCCTCCCCTCCCCTCCTCTCCCCTCTCCTCCTCTCCCCTTCCTTCCCCTCCCCTCCCCTCCCTTCCCTTCCCCTCCCCTCCCCTCCTCTTTCTTTCTTTCTTTCTTTCTTTCTTTCTTTCTTTCTTTCTTTCTTTCTTTCTTTCTTTCTTTCTTTCTTTCTTTCTTTCTCTCTCTCTCTTTTTCTTTCTTTCTTTCTTTCTTTCTTTCTTTTCTTTTTCTTTCTTTTTTTCTTTCTTTCTTTTTTTTTTCTTTCTTCTTTTCAAAGTGAGAGGACAGGAGATACAGAGACAGATTCCCACATGCTCCCTGATTGGAATCCACCTGGCAAACCCATCTGGGGCCAATGCTCTGCCCATCTGGGGCTATGCTTGCAATCAAGATATTTTTAGTGCCTGAGGTAGAGGCTCCACAGAGCCATCTTCAGCACCCAGAGCCAATGTGCTCAAACCAATCAAGCCATAGCTGTGGGACAAGAAGAGAGAAAGAGAGAGAAAGGGAAAGGAGAGGGGGAAGGAGAGGGGGAGGGGAGGGGTAGAGAAGCAGATGGTTGCTTCTCCTGTGTGCCCTGACCAGGAATCAAACTTGGGACGTCTACACACTAGGCCAACACTCTACCACTAAGCCAACTGGCCAGGGCCTCCTGGTTAATTTCTTGAAAGTAACTTTCTTCACTCATCTCTGAGCTGTAATATGCATGTGGGGTACACAGAAGGTTGCTGAAAGACTTTTTTGGGGGGATTTATTGCTATTATGTATAGAAGCCCTTGGGAATCAGAGACAAAAAGATTTATTCTTTCATTTAAACACAAAGAAGTGTATCTGGGTCTCATGGTTAAAGTTTCCCATATTTTAAGATGACTATCCCATTTCCCATAAATCTTCTTTGGCAAGATTTATATACTTTGGGGTAAAAAAAAGAGTGGAGGGATAGTGAAAGATTCTTAAGCAAAATACCAGGAGATGGGTTTCAAGAGGTGTATTTAGAAAGAGTCATTTTTAAAAACTGTGTGGATAAATGACAGTTCATAATTGTAGAGATGAGAAGAGCTTCGTGAGTCAGAATGTCTGGATTATATCAGTCCTTGGTGATACTCCTGTAGAGCTGGCAGAAAACAGACCTCACTGCGGTCTCATAGGTTAATTATGTGAATTAGACTTTGTTGTAGGTAGTTGCTATGCAATGTATTATCTGTTTATGCCACTGGGACCCAAAGCTACTTCTTTCCATCACTGCTGCCATTAACCTCTCTCTCCTGAACCAGGCAAAGACCTCCCAGCTGGGATCCCTATCTCCAGTTGCTCCTTTCTTCAAAACATACCACACAGTCCAGTGAATGGCAATCATCCTTAAGCACAGCTCTGATCGTGCTTCTGGCTTAGCAGTCCTGTTTTCTTATATCTTAAGCTTCAGTTTCCCCTCCTGCCTCATTCATGTTCTACAGCTTTATGTGAAGTTGACCACCCCACTTCTTACCTATTATTTTTGATACAGATTTCAACGATAGTACCTTTGAAACTATTTCTTTACATTTCTTTTCTACTTCTAAGACTCCAGTTGCATCCCCAAGACCTAACTACCATAGTGCCCACACTCAGTGAGTGTCTAATATCTTATCTTAAGAATGAATTGGCCCTTGTCAGTGGCTCAGTGGATAGAGTGTCAGCCTGGTGTATGGACATTCTGGGTTCAATCCCAGTCAAGGCACACAGGAGAAGTGACCATTTGTGACCATTTGCTTCTCTCCCATTCCCTCTTCCCCTTTTTCTCTCTCTCCTCTCCTCCTGCAGCCAGTAGCTTGATTGGTTCAAGCATGACCCCAAGCACTGAAGATGGCTCAGTTGGTTTGAGCATGTCAGCCTTAGGTGCTAAAAATAGTTTGTTACTTGAGCATTCACCCCAGAAGGGGTTGCCAGATAGATCCCGGTTGGGGTGCATGCTGTCTCACTATCTCCCCTCCTCTCATTTAAAAGAAGAAAAAAAAAGAATAGATAGATAGTTACCTGATTGGTGGTGGCACAGTGGATTAAGCATCAACCTGGGATGTTGAGATCCAAGGTTCAAAACTTCGATGTTGCCAACTTGAGTGTGGGCTCATCTGGCTTGAGTGCAGACTCACCAGCTTGAGTGTGGGGTCACTTGGGCATGGATTATTGAAATGATCGCATGCTTGCTGGATTGAAACCCAAGGTCGCTAGCTTGAGTCCAAGGTCACAAGCTTGAGCAAGGGGCATTGGCTCAGCTGGAGTCCCCCATCAAGGCACATATAAGAAGTAATCAAGTGACACAACTATGAGTTGATGTTTCTCATCTCTCTCCCTTCCTGTCTCTATCTCTCTCATAAATAAATAAATAAATAAATAAATAAATAAATAAATAAATAAATAGGAAAGCCCAGACTCCTTGCCACTGTCCTCTAGGTCTTACATAATCTTGGCTCACCTCATCTTTCCAGTATGCTTCTTCATGGGCTCTATTCCTTTGCAAAACATGAAATAAAGCTTTCGCCAATAAGACTTGAAATTTCCTACTATGATGGAAAAATTCTCTCACTATCCAATCTATTGCTTTTATCAGGATAGCCTTTTTTGTTTTCTCTACTTGTTGAAACCCTTCTACATTTTTTAAGAGACAGTCCAGATATCTCTCTTCCATGAAGCCTCCCCATACTCTGGTAATACCTGGCTCATCTTTCATTGATCAGACACTTATTTCATAACCTCTTTCAAGTTCATTATCACCACAGCTTTTAGAAAAGAGATTTGACCAAACAGGTGCTAAAAAAATTGTGTGGGGTGTAAATAATACGGCCACATGATTTAATATAGTAAGGTTCTGCTGATATTGTTGAGCAAACAGCCTTGTCCAGGGTACAAATGTCTTGTTCTTGAACAAGTGCCAGAAAGCAGTCCATCAAAGGCTGTGCGAGTGTAGCTAGCACTGATCAGGCCAAAGTCTCTTCCTTTCATTTTTTTCCTCTGGAAGGGCAGTGGGCCAGGAGCTTCCCAGCCTGTGTTCCCCATACTGATGGGTTACTGGTATGCAGAGACATTCCCTTCACCCCTCAGGGTGACTGGGTCTGGGTTGGACCCAAGTCCCTGCACCAGTGGCGCCTGGCTGTTAGCCATGTGTGCCTCATAGACAGTGGGTGTGGGTCCTGTTATAACAAAGGCCAGAGGGCACTGAACTTAATCAGATTAGGTCAAAACCACAAACCTGTGGGCATGCACACAATGAAATGGGAAATTATTTCCTTTGTATTTGGTGTCCTATCTATGGGCACAACAGGAAATGCTGGGGACCTAGACTGAAGAGCCATTCCTAAAACATTCCTTACTTGGAGCAAATCATCTGACTTTCTGTGTTTTGAGGGATTGTTTATCTTCAGGGATTTTTTAAATTAACTGAGAGCAGGGGAGACAGAAAGACAGACTCCCGTATATGCACTGACTAGGGTCCACCCAACAAGCCTCCTGTGGAGTGATGCTCTGCCCATCTGGGGTGTTGCTCCATTGCTTGGCAACTGAGCTATTTTTAGTGCCTGCATCAGAGGGCAGGAAGCCATCCTCAGTGCCTAGGGCCAACTTACTCAAATCAATCAAGCCATGGCTGCGGGAAACAGGGAAGGGAAGAGAGAGAGAAAGGGAAAGGGGAGGAGTGGAGAAGCAGTTGGTTGCTTCGCCTGTGTGCCCTGCCCGGGAATCAAATCCAGGGACATCTACACGCCAGGCTGATGCTCTACTACTGAGCCAACTAGCTAGGGCCAGGGATTGCTTCATTTGGGTTGAGGGGAAAGCCATGATTTGAGGTTTCCAGTCCTTTTCCCCATGTTAGTCAGGGAAGTGCCCTTCGGTCTGTTTTATATGCTGGAGGAGAAGACAGACCTTCCCTGGAGAAGAATGCCACTGCTAGAACGTGTCCAAAAGTCACTGGACTGGGTGATGTCCACACTCTCTTTTAATGCTCACATCCTCGGATTTGAAAACCTATTTTCCATCACTCTGTTGAAAGTAAGTAAATTAATACAATTCAGGTTACAATGTTTTCATTCATAAAATAGTTTGTTTTTCTGGTCTGGCCCCTTGATCATTGGGTTTTCTGAGAAGGTAGAGCCTCTAGGTGAGGTAAACGCTTTAATGATTTGGGTGTTAAGTCCTTCAGTTGAAGACAAAACTATGGCTCCTATTGGAAGTGGAATGTGAATATCTTCTGGGGACATCAGATGCCAGAGAATTCATCTTCAGAAGACTTAATTCTACTCTTACCAATTAAATACTATATGACTTTGAGCTAATTTTAGTAAAAATCCAGTCTAAGTTTATGCTAGTTGTTTATTAATTTAACGTACCACTGTTTGCCCCCAAACAGTCCAGATTAGACTTTTTATGTATTATGTGATCTCTGCTTGTTATTTTTAACACTCCTGTCCACTTTGCACACGGAGCACCTTCTCTCTGACAGCAATTCTCCCGCTCTCCTGTTGGGTTGGCAGAGAGTATTAAATGAACTCAGCTCATTCAAAACTGGGAACTGGCTCAAAACAACCCGAATTTCTGTTTCTGCACCTGATCAGTTGAAGGCAGTTAAAACTGGAAAAAACAAACAAACCTAAAAAAACAAAAAAAAAAAACCAGGATGGTGGACCTGGAATGAATAAGAATTCAGAATCAAACCATCTAGCTAAGCCCTGATTCCACCTTGGATATAAATTTTTCAAAAATTCTGAATTCATGCTTTCTCCTCTGTTTTTATGTAATCATGGCATATAATAGCTGGGTTTTCCACATTAGGGTTTTTGTCGTTTGTGTGAACACTCACCCAGATCTTGAGCAGGACAGACTTCTTGCTGAGTCAAAACCCAGCCCTTGAGGTGAGAATTCACTTGATGAATGAAGATTGGCACAAGGCATCTCCTTCTCCATTCACAAGCGTTATTTATTCACTTGTTTCCACATACCCGCTTCTGTCTTCCTCCACAGAACTGGAAAGAGGGTCTTGTTTATAGAAAAGCATTGTAAAATGAATCCATCCCTGTAAGGTCTCCTCCTTTGCCATGGGGAGGACTCCCAGACATGCTTTGCACTGGATAAACACACACTTTCAACGCCAGGCACACCGTCTCCATTTATGGCCTGTAAACATTCTTCCCTTATTTCACTTAAAAGTTGGATTGGATTTCTGGGATCTTTATATATATAGTGAAAGGATCACCATAATAAGTCTACTTATTCATCATCACACAGTAACGGTTTTTTATTTCCTTGTGATGACAACTTTTAAGATCTACTCCCAAAGCAACTTTCAAATATACAATACAGTGTCATTAAATATAGTCACCATGTGTATATTACATCCCAGCACTTAATTATTTTATAACTGAAAGTTCGAACCTGTTGATCCCTTTCACACTCACTTCCACTCCCCACCCTCTGTTCTCTGTGTGTATCTATTAGCTCTGTTTGTTCTTGTTGATTTTAGATACCACATATAAGTGAGATGTCTTATTGTATTTGTCTTTCTCTGTCTGACCTATTTCACTTAGCTTAATGCCCTCAAGGTCCATCTATGTTGTGTAAATAGCAGAATTTCCTGTTTATTGCTGAATAATATTTCATCACACACACACACACACACACACACACACACACACATACATGCCACACTTTCTTTATTCAATTATCCATTGATGGACACTTAGGTTGTTAACATGTCTTGGCTGTTGTAAATAATGCTGCAATGAACATAGGAGTGCAGATATCTTTTTGAATTAGTGTTTTTGTGTTCTTTGTACAAAGAATAACTAGATCACATGGTAGTTCTAGTGGTAATTTTTTGAGAAACCTGCATACTATTTTCACTAATGGCTATGCCCATGTAAATTTCCACCAACTGTGCACAAGGGTTTCAGTTTCTCTGCATCCTCACAAATGCTTTTTGTTTCTTGTCTTTTTGATGATAGCTGTGAATACAGGTATGAAGTGGTACCTCATGGTGATTTTGATTCATGTTTCCCAGTGATTAGTGATGTCACGAACCATTTCATGTTCCAGGATCTTCTCCCTCTTTCTGCTCTGCTGTGCCGGAGCATAAGGTCTGTCTAAACACCCCCCTTCCAAAGCCTTTACAGCCCCCACTGTGGAAATAGCTCTCCTCTGCCTTAGCTCCTCTGACATTTCTCCATTTCTTCGTAACCTTTCTCCTTGCATTCAGCATTTTCATTTGTGAGACAGTAATTTGTATATAGCACTTAGTGCTCCTATTATTACTATCAATTCCTGAATGGCAGTCTTTTTACATCCTCATCAAGACTGAAACTGTGTGATATAATTCAGGCATTTGTCTCAAACACAAAATTTGAGGAAGACCTCCCCAAACCCAGTCAAATAGAGAACATGTAATGGATATTTTGAAAAATAAAAATTAGTGCAAAATATCCACGAACAAAATATCAAAATTTTCTATAAAGATCAGTATTTTTCTTTTATCCGTTCAGATTGTGTGTGTGTATGAAGCTTTAATGTGGTCAGGCTTTAATGTGACCCAGCACTGTTACTACTTCTGTCTTTATTAGATAGTTTGATATTTTGTTTACCATAGACATTTTTGCATTAGCTTTTATTTTTTTTAAAACAACTGCATAAACGTATTAGTTATCTTTATTCTTGGGTGCTTTTGGCTTTCTCTTAAATATACTGCTCACAAAAATTAGGGGATATTTCAAAATGAATATGAAGCGATAAAGTATCCCCTAATTTTTGTGAGAAGTATATTATGCTGAAGGCGAGTGTTTCACTCACTGACCCTGGTCCTGGCTCTGATCACCATAGCAACTAGCACAGGACTTTGTCCACATGTGCACCCAATTCATATTGCACGAATGAATGAATGGATACCAGCAGATATTTTGGGTGCTTTTTTCCTTTGCTTTTCTTCTAAAGGCAAAAATGACAACTAACCCACAACGTAGCATCTATGATGACATTCAGACAGGCAACAAGTTAGGGAAGTAGCTGGTTTCAAGTGGCTGGTTGTAGGACCAGTCAGCATTCTCTTACCAGTTAAAATAATTGATCCTGAGCTTCTCTCATTGCCATCGAACACCCCTCTGGTCTTGCTTTATTTCATAAACAATTCTCAAGGAGCTAAACAGCTGCAGAGGCACAGTATCATCTTTCACTTTCTTCTAGTGAATTGTAAGCTACTAGCAACAAAAATAACTCTTTCTGGAAGTGCAGAACACTGGTATCAGGGGTTCTGTTGATGGGTTTCTTCAGGCTGTCTCAACACAGCCAGGGTGAGGAAGAAGGCAAAGGCTAGAAGACCACGGGTAACGAGCTCTGCTCCACCAACTGTGCTATGTAACTTGACAGAAAGTGAAATTTTGTTTCATGACACAGACACATAGGAGAGAGCCTCATTTCTCAGGGGAAAAGACATGATTATGTAGGTGTTGAACCTGGTCTCTAACACGCCCTAAAGATGATGGTTTGAGTGCCCAGTGTATTCATCAACATTTATCTTGAAAAGACAAGAGGCTATTCACAAAATCCTCTCACAAAATCATCTTCAGAAGGTTGAGCCTGTAATAACAAAATTATTTCTCTGCCCTGGTAGATAGCCCATGAAAATAATGTTTTTGATTTAGTTACAGGAGTTCTACTCAGCAAACAATGCTGTTAAAGTGTTTTCCCTGGGTTTGGTTCACACAATGGTCACTGTCCCTAAAGAGGTAAATGGATTTTATTCTGAAAAAGTTACTATGATTTACACTTTTTGTCCTGTCATTGAATGATTATTAGTCTTTATCTAGCCTGACTCCTTTTAAGTTTACATAGTTCAACTATAAAAAAATTAACTAAATTAACTTTAGTTAATTTAAAACAAAAATTATCTATCCCCAAATCCAGGATCTAGAAGAAAATGATTCTTAGAAACTGTTTTTCTTTGACAGTTTTTGAATCATTTTATTTTCCCATTTTGTTTCTTTGTTGTTTCATTGTATCATGAATGAAACTTTATTTCTGTTACACCTCTGAAAATTTGAGGCTCTGAGACCTGGCATATGCCCATTTTAACAAATTATCTTCTAGGAAGTGTCAACACTTCCTGGAGTATAAAGTGAGCCTGCTGACATGTTAGGTTTAGACTCCAGCTTAGTGAGAGCCTATTGTGTGCTGGCCACACATGTTAGGTAGCTTCCTAATGGTATTTCGTTTAACCCTTGAAGAGTTGCAGGCGTCCCCAAACTACAGCCCGCGGGCTGCATGCGGCCCCCTGAGGCCATTTATCTGCCCCAGCCCTGCACTTCCAGAAGGGGCACCTCTTTCATTGGTGGTCAGTGAGAGGAGCACTGTATGTGGCGGCCCTCCAATGGTCTGAGGGACAGTGAACTGGCCCCCTGTGTAAAAAGTTTGGGGGCCTGGAGGAAGAGCTGGTATCAACAGACTCCTATTGAAGAAATGAAAGCCAAGACTTCAAGAGGTTGTGGCCAGCCTTACAAGACTAGCGAATGGTGAGGCTTAGGCTAAGCCCAGGTCTCCTGCTTGTCACATTACATGCAACTGACTGGTCATTATCACAGCCTGCGTCATTTTTTTAGGTGGGAAATTCTGCACTGCTTCTGCTCCAAGAGATACAGAGGGTATGTTTACTCAGCTCGATTTGCCATGATTAGTTTCCAAGGTGAAATGAAATTAATTCTAGGAGGTCTGGGACACTGTTTTAACCTACAGGAAGAGACAAGCACCATAGATTCAGCTCCTCAGTTTCTGTATTTCTTTCCCTGGACTTCCATATGTTTTCAGGGAAGCTGGTCCCTTTTCAGAAAGGTCATCCAAATTTCTAGAAAGACTTACAATAAAAGATTCCAGATCACCTTAGAAGAATTGGTAAGATGATTGTGTATGAGAAGGAGAACAATTTGATCCAATGAAGGAAAAAATGCATCAAAGTTTGCATGCCTGAATTTTCCAGTTATCTATGTGTATGCACTGGGGCTGGGGAACAATATGTATAACAGAAATTGAATGATGTTTTAAAAAAAATACATCCTAATCACTCAGGATTAATTTTTTTTTTTTTTGTATTTTTCTGAAGCTGGAAACGGGGAGAGACAGTCAGACAGACTCCCGCATGCGCCCGACCAGGATCCACCCGGCACGCCCACCAGGGGGCGACGCTCTGCCCACCAGGGGGCGATGCTCTGCCCCTCCGGGGCGTCACTCTGCCGCGACCATAGCCACTCTAGCGCCTGGGGCAGAGGCCAAGGAGTCATCCCCAGCGCCCGGGCCATCTTTGCTCCAATGGAGCCTTGGCTGCGGGAGGGGAAGAGAGAGACAGAGAGGAAGGAGGGGGGGGGAGGGTGGAGAAGCAAATGGGCGGTTCTCCTATGTGCCCTGGCCGGGAATCGAACCAGGGTCCCCCGCACGCCAGGCCGACACTCTACCGCTGAGCCAACCGGCCAGGGCCATATTAAATTTTTGATAAATAAACAATCAAGTATTCGTGGCTACAGTGATAATGGATGAAACAACTCAAATGAAAACCAGTCAGGGAATTGAGATAGAACAACACAGCATGATGGCTAAGCATGTGCTCTCGAAGTCATGTTGCATGAGTTTCTATCTTAGTTCTGCTACTTACTCTTGTGTTACATTTGAAAGAGCACTTAAAAACAAACTAGCAGACTCTGTATGCTCAGTATTTCCATCTACACAATGGACACGGTAACAGTAAGTATGCCTAAAAGGATGTTGAGAAGATTAAAGGGGAAAGCACATACTAAGTGTCTGACACTTCATAGAAGGGCACTATTATAAAAAGACGGGTGCATCAGTAGCATTTTTGAATTCCTCATAGTAGAATGATCTATTTCTCAGATTCAAAAAATTGGGAAAGAGTTACTTACAACAGGAATAGTCACCACATTTATAAATAGAGGATGTGATTTTATTAGCGGGAGTCAACATAAGTCCAATAGCTCAGACGCACAAGGCATACAAAGCATGCAAAGAGGTCATCTAACCAATAAATAGTAATCATCACAATGTTGTTGACCGCTGAGCCCTGGAAGCACCTACATTCCTTTAACAACTGGTAGGTGAATAACTCTGTTCAGTGTGGCAGTGGATCAGTGGGTACAAGAAGTACAAGCCAAACTAAAAAGAGCAGATACCCCATTGTAGGGAATTTAATTAAAGCGGAAGCATCTATAATAATGTCCCCACTGTGCTCTTGCCTTAAATGAGAGAGCCAGAGCACTGGATGAATTCTCCAGACCGGGAGGCTGGCATGGAAATAGCTAGACATGGTGGACTTCTTCAGATTCTCTCAAGAGGACTTGCAGATATGTTAATTAATAATAACTTCCCCAGAGTCTCAGAGCACTTTCATTTCAGCACAAAAGGGTGGGAAGGCACAGACCTTCAGGTCTCTTTTTAAATTTTATTTTCCAATTACAGCTGACATTCAATATTATTTTATATTAGTTTCAAGTGTACAACATAGTGGATAGAGACAACTATGTAATTTACAGAGTGATCCCCCGATAATGCAGGTACTCACCTGGTACCAGGTCCTTTAAATGAAGTTAAAGTTTACACCACCTGCAATGAAACTTTCCTATCTCTTCATGGCCTCAATAACTTGGTCACTAATAATACAATAAGCTTTTCAGAAATAATTCACAGAGCTGAAAAATCAAGCCCCACCCTTTTATGTTCTGAGACGTTAGCAATAGCTCCACTTAACAATAGGGGAGGGTAGAGTCTACTGCATATCTTTGGCCCATGATATCTTCTTGCAAATGTGGGAGACCGTAAACTTTGGGAGGTGGTAGAGAGTTCCCTCAAGAAGACAGTCTAACAGGTGCTGGCCCAGGAACAGGAGGAGTGTCCGCTTTCTCATTGTACCAGCTCCATAACCCTGGGTGAAGGACTTCATTCCTCGTGCTTCTTGGTTTCCTCATTTGCAAAAGGGGAGGAATACCAGCACCTACCTCAGAGGGTTGTTGTGCATGGCATGCTGTAGGTACGAAACAATTGTCAGCTACTATCCCCATTCTTCCCAGACGTAAGCAGGGGCCTCACCTCGCTGATAGCCTAGCCAAGAGTTATTTGAAAAATATTACAGTTACCAATAAAATGCATATTTCACAGAAACCATACCTAATATTTTCGGGATATATACCAGAAGGGTAGCTGGGTCAGACGGTTATTCTATTCCTAATATTTTGAGGAGCCTCCTCGCTGCTTTCCGCAGCCTCTGCACCGTTTTCTGTTCCCACCAGCAGTGCACAAGGGCTCCCTTTCACTTGTCTTTTGTTGTTTCTGATAATAGCTATCCTAACTAATATGAGATGATACGTATCATTTTGGGGATTTTTGTATATCAATTATATCTCAATAAAGCTGTTAAAAATATCTGACATTGTACCTGACACATATCTGGGGACCTTCCACAAAGAGGTAGCTAGAGCTACCATGTCTTACTACTTCTCTGAACAGTATTCTCCTCATTTGTTACCCCAACTGCTTTGACCTTTCCGATTATTCCTGTTGAAGGGGTCATAGATGTAAGGTCGGTAGGCAATGGAGAAGGTCATGTGAGGAACCAGACCCGGAAATTTTGGCTAGAACCACCCACACCCATGCACGCCAAAAGAAACTTCCCAGAAGTCCTTTGGAAAAGAGCAACTGTCTGCCAGCCAGTGAGATTTTGCCACATCATATCAATTCACCTCCACCCTAGACGACCCTTTAAACATTCCCCATGTGGTTTCATCCATGTGACTTCTCTGGCCTCTGTCCCCTGGGACCAGAGAACACTGTCCAGGAAACACTGTACTAAATAAAGCTTTTGCTATTCCACACTTCGTGGCTATGCTCTTCTTTCTTCCTTGGTGGGGAAAATATCTTACATTTGGTGCCAAAACCCGGGAGGAGTTGAAGCCCGCTGGGGCCACTCCTCTCCCCTTCACCTCCAAGGAAGAACCAGGATCTCCGACCTCCCACCCACTTCGGCACACATGCGGTAAGTCCCCTGTCTCCAGCCTCCCCTCAGTTCTTTCCGATGAGACTCCCGCCCAAAATCACAGCTGCGTCAGGGACCTCTTATCCGTTCCAAGTGTGTGTGTGCCCATGGAGATGTCCCGGAGACATTCACTCTACCTAACCATCCGGGGGCCAGAGCTTGAGTTGTGGGACGCCAATTCTCATCTCTGATCACTCCAAGAACTGAGGGCGGCCATAGGAGGCACAGGAATCTAAACCTGACTCAAAAACACTCCTGGAATGCCTTATCCAAAATCTCTTCCTCCCTAAAGAAGAAGAAACTGTTCTTCTTCTCTGCTGTGGCCAGGCCACAGAACCCACCGGATAATCGAACCAGGTGGCCTTCTGAAGGGACTTTCAATTTTAACATCCTCACCAATTTAACTATTGCCAAAAAACTGGGAACTGGTTGGAGATCCCTTGCATTCAGGGCTTCTAGTATTTGCACTCCCATCCTAATCTCTGTGCCATCTGCTCCCTGGCGCAGGCCCTTTTTGGCCAGAGAAACCTCAACTAAACCCTCCGCTCCAAATCTTTCCTCCTTTGCCGACTCCCCTGAGGAACTCTCTTCCCCTCCTGCACAGCTCCCTCCGTCCTATCTGGCTCCTCCCCTGGCTCCACCTCTCCCTTCTCCACTGTGCTTTTAAGCCTCTCCCCCATCAGGCCATCCTCCGCCAGGCATTGGCCCTCACGCCAGTTTGCAGGGATCCTGACCTCACGGCCCAACTCCGATCTTCTTGCAGGAAGGCCTGGCCCTGTCCTGCCTCTGGTTCCAGCGTTTCTGGCCAGATCTGGGTGCCAGGCTCCCCAGGAGCCCCCCTCCTCTTATTCTCAGTCCCCAAACCCCTGTCCAAGACCTGTGAACATGGCATTTAAAATTTTTAATGGTCATGGCTAGTAGGAAAAAGGCCAAGGCTACTCACCAGGCCCACATGCAGCAGAAGGTAACACTCCAAACCCAGGCTCTTGTGGCAGCCCTGAGGCCGGCAGAGCAACAGGGGCAAGGCATAGGAGGTGCCCAACCCAAGTCTAGGCCACAAAGAGGAATCCCACCAGGAACTTGCTTTAAATGTTCCCAACAGTGCCCCTGCCCCAACTGCAAGCAGCCCGGTCACTAGTGGAGCAATTGCCCCTTTGGGCAACAGGCTTTTCCTCAGCGCCTCTACTTGGAGGACAAGCCACCCAAATGGGAGGCCAAACCAGCCAGGCGGGCCCATCACAAGAACTCCTAGGCCTCATGGACGACTGACACAGCCCGGACTTGGAGACCCCCATCACCCTCACCAAGCCCTGAGTAATGCTGCAGGAGCAGGTAAGTCCATCTCATTTCTTGTGGACACGGAGGCTACCTTCTCTGTTTTGCCATCACACTCTGGACCTCTAGTTCCCTCACAGGTCTCGGTTATGGGAGTGGATGGGTCCCCTTTTTTTCTCCTTCGCACACCACCCCTGACATGCAGTTTGGACAGAATCCCCTTTTCACACTCCTTCTTAGTTATGCCTCATGCCCTGTACCCCTTCTGGGTCGAGACATTCTACAAAGTCTTGGAGCCACTATCCAGCTGACAACATCTTCCTCACTACCAAGGGCTCCCCCATAATCAATACTACCCTCATTTCTAACCATGTCTCTCACCTCAAGCTTGCCCCCATGCAGGACCGCTGGCAGTCAGAACCACTGGGCCCTACCCATCTCCACTCACTAAAAGTCTGGGCCCCGCAGATCCCCTGTTGCTCTTGTCCCTCCCACCAGGAACCTGCCGCCAGAGTGAGCTGAAGCAGGGAGCAGTGCTGTTCAGTGAGACTGGCCAATGGAAGAAACTTCAATCTCCTAACCATCTGTAAGAGAAACTGAGCAAGAATCTCTCCTCCTACAACCCGCTTAACTCCTGGCGGCAGCCACCCGCCCTCACCTGGGCTGCCCCTGTCCTAGGTCCTCTTCTGATTGTCAGTATATTGCTCATCTTTGCTCCTCTTTCTTTTAAATTCTTACAGGACCACATTCACGAAGTTTCTCAAGTCATGGTCAAACAGATGTCCCTCACGACTCCCCTCAAAGCCACCACCGACTTCACCTCCCCACGACACCCCTAACCAGCAGGAAGTAGCCAGACAAATAGCAGCACCCCTATCTAACATAAAAAGTCGGAATGTAATGTCAGTGGGCAATGGGGGAAGGTCACGTGAGGAACCAGACCCGGGAACTTTGGCTGGAACCACCCACACCCATGCGCACCAAAAGAAACTTCCCAAAAGTCCTTTGAAAAAGAGCGACTGTCTGCCAGCCAGTGAGATTTCACCACATCATATCAACTCGTCTCTACCCTAGACACCCTTTAAATATCTCCCATGTGGTTTCATCCATGCGACTTCTCTGGCCTCTGTCCCCAGGACCAGAGAACATTGTTTGGGAAGAGCTGTACTAAATAAAGCTTTTATTATTCCACACTTCATGACTACACCCTTCCTTCTTCCTTACGGGGAAAAATACCTTACAATAGATACCTGCCTTTGGAGGTTTATTCAGGATACACTCACCGGCCAGGTACTAAGAATAGAAGGAGGGCGCACAGAGAGGAGAGTGGATGGGTCCCTTCCTCATGAACCTTGAGTTCTTACTAGACTAGCAGTACGACAAAGTCTGTGAAGTGTCAGAGTGGAAACTCAGAGTGTGAGGGAGGCACGAGCCGGGAACCTGTGAAAGGGGGAAGGAAGGCATCCCTGAGGAAGTGAGGACTGAGCTGAAAACCCAAGGGTCGAGGCGTTGGCGGTGCCTGAGAAGGGGCTGCGGGCGGTGCTGAGACCTGGAGGAGAGGAGTCTGGAGCTGGGAGGGGCTGAGGCCGGCCCCGCCTGGTGGGCGGTGGGGGGCGCCAGGTCCTGATGCAGGCTTAGAGGCCATGTCGGAGGGGGAGGCATGACCCTGAGAACGATGGGGAGATCATGGAAGGGTTCACGGAGGGCAGTAAAAGGCTGCCATCTGACATTAGGAAGCGTCGTTCAGCCGCTCTGTAGGGAGATGGAATGTGGGGATGCTGGCAGGAGGCATCACTGCATCCTTTCTCAAGGACTGAGGCCCAGACTTGGGTGGTTTAAAGGCAAAGCAGTGGGTAGATTTGAGAGAAACTTAAATATCTGGCTTAAAACCAAAGCTAGCCCTGCACTACCACCCAGAGAGAGATGAGACAGGTAAAGAAGCCTTAGTTTTTGGTCTGCCCTTCTGCTAACTACACTCAGAACATATTTAGTTTGGGGAAAGAAGGGCAACGATATCTAAAGTGGTGTTGGAGTTGTCTGCGCATGTCAGTTATCTGCGCTAATCTATTTGACCCAGTGCTTCAGCTAACGAGGGGCTGCTCGCCAGCCTTTCACCCTAATTGCGCTTATCACTGCAGGGCGGTGAAGAAGCCAGGAATAACTCAACACCATTCCCTCCAGCCAAACAATCAGCAAACAAAGATAACTTTAAACAGTGTCAAGCCCAAGTTTATGACTCCATCATGGGCACCAAGGGCATTGCCCCAACAGCCCAAGCCACAGATCAAATGGGCCAGGGCTGCCTGTTCGTCAATCTGCTTGTTAGACACAATGGGCCAGAGCTGCTCGTTAGGCAACCTGGGACCTACCCTGACTCATCTGTTTACTACAGAGTGCAGGTAACTTGGGATGCAAAAATTGACAGCCGCCTCCCAGGAGACTATTTGTACCTGGAAATGAAGGCACTGGGCTTCAACTGGAAATGTTTCCATTGGCACAGTGCCCGGCTGGATGAAACAGGCCGGGTGAGGGCACCACACCCTGGGGACATGAATCCATGCACTTATTTTAAGGAACAGGGGTCCTCACAGCTGACTGGCTGTTTCAAGTCACTCTCATGGTCTCACTGAGCAGCTGAGAGGTTAGTGATCATCATTTCTAGTGTGTGCTTTGTTATTTATAATTTAGATGTAACCAGATTTCCCCATAGACAGACTTCTTTTCTTTCTTTTTAAATGTTTATTGTATTGATTTTAGAGAAAGAAGAAGGGAGAGAGACAGAGAGACAGGAACACGAAGCCACTCTCATGCGTGCCCTGACCGGGAATTGAACGAGCAACCTCTGAGCTTTGCGACAATGCTCTACCAACTGAGCTATCCAGCCAGGCTGGACTTCCTTTCCTGACAGAAGGAAGATTAAGGGCAGCAATATTCAAGAGCAATAATAGTAATCTTGGTATGATCCTTAGTGGTATATGACATTCTGAAGGCAGTTTGTCATTAGGTGATATACGTTACTTCTAATTCAGTGATCACACCTGGGTGCACAAAGGAATCACCTGAAACCCCTAAAATACTGCCACTCGGGCCCACCCTCCACAGCTGCTTCTATTGACCTGGGTGGAGCATAGGCATTGGCAGTTCAAGGCTCCCTGGGGAATTCTAATGTGCAGCAAGAGTGGAGAACCACAGGCTTAATCATCATGGTGATCTGCAATGCAGGGATTTTTAGCTGAGGAAAATAGAGCCCAGAGATAACAACAAACTTGCCCAAGTGCAAAATCAGGGACATCAATCTTGAGTCTGTCTAGCCACCACCCCTCTCGCCCAATTGCTTCACATACTGGTTAGGGAGCCCCGGGGTAAAGAGGAAGCAGGGAGGACACACAGAGGGGCAGATAGGTCCCAGGGCAGCAGCACTGCACAGGGACCTGGGAACCCTAAGAGCAGGAGGAGGCTCCGCCCTGCCCTGAGCCTGCCATGCAGCCCTCAGGGTGAAGGTCCATAAAGGAGAGGGCTGTGTGGGCAAATAACCCGCCTTCCTGTTTGCAGAAGCTCTTGGTCTCCGTACAAGCCACAGGGTGACACAGCGGAACCCCCTGGCAGAAAGTTGAACACGGCCTGGCCAGGCTGGGGCACGCAGCCTCATTTTTTTCCCTTTTTTTTTTTTTTTTGCAGGCAGCCTCATTTACCCTTTGTTGTGTCATATTGCTGCAGGGAGATGAACTTCCCAGCTTTTCTGCCTTCTCAACCTGTGCTGTGTCAGCTCAGGGCTGGCTCCAAGTGTCCCAGTCACCTGTGACCCGCAGGCTGAACTGCTGGCCTTCACTCAAGGAGATCACACTGACTGATAAAGGAGGCGTCTCTGATCCTTGTTTCCCAGCCCTGAGCCGCATTAGCCATACAAGCCTGAAATAAACACAATCAAGTAGAGTTCTGAAGCTGGTTTTTTCTTTATCTCTCTGCTGGGGAGACACCAGTACTGGGCCCTCAGCTCCCAGTCTCCTAGGCTGAGACACAAATCAATGATCTGAGCTCCTTTGAAGTCTCCCACTTCCCTGACAATGGTGAGATTCCCAAGGGATTTCTGATATCATCGCTGGGAGCATCTGAGGAAGGACCACGCTCTGAGCGATGAAGGAAGGAGAGAAGTTCCTGGAACCTGAGGTGGGAGGTTTCTGACCCTCTCTGTACTCCCAGATCTGAACTGTGTGCTTATATTCTCCACAGAGACTTGAACTGGCCACCTCCATTCATTTATTTACTCAACAGCTAGTAAGGGTTCATAGCACTGAGGATTCTTAGGGGACGAGGACCCATTCCTGACCTTAAGTAGCTCACAGTTAAGCAGGGGAGAAGTCACATCACCAGCCAGCATAATGGCAGGGCCAAGTCCTGGTATGATGGGAACACAGCCCAGAGACCCCCAGGCTAGGTCAGGAGCTGGGGTGGGTGGGTGTCCTGAGGGGCAAACCCTCCCTTGAGAGTCACTGGGTGGCCATGAGGGGTCAACCAGGGGTCGAGGGGGATGCAATCTCAGGGCAGAGCTAGCTTCAGCAAAGGATCAGAGCTATTCTGTCCCTTGCCTCAGTGAAGGGTGTTTCTTGTCAAAAAGTCCCATTGGCTAAGCTGCAGAGACTTCTTCTTCCTCTTCCAGGTTTCAGAGACCCGCTTTTCTATGCTCAGGACAAAGGGCTTAGTCCAAAGTGCAACTGAGTTTCTCACTCTGGTTATTTTTTCCAACAGAAACATGCAGTTCTGAAGGTCTGCCAGCAACCCCGAAGAGCTTCCTAAGAAACCATGGGCCGGGTAGGGGCAGCTGTGCAGGGGAGGATGTTATGTTTTGGGCAAAAAACTCGGACTCAAGTGAGGTCAATAATACACAAATCACAGGCACTGCACAAAGGGGGCATTTTCCCCTTGATAAGCATTATGTTTCATACAATCAAGTGTCATGACAGCATGCAACAGGGCAGACAAACAGAGGCTTAGAGGGGTGTGCCCCGGGATTTCAGATCTGGCTCTACCATGTAGGATCTTGGACAACCTATTGCCAGTCTTTAAGTTTCATGGGGTTTGTATATAAAATAGGGCTGAAGGCATCCTCCACACCACTCAGGCGGTAAAAATCAGGTGAGATGACAGCAGAAGAGCACTTCCACCCTAACTTATGACCTTATCTTGAAATTACATCTGCTTTCAAATAAGTTACCTGGGATTAGACTTCAACATATCCTTTTGGGGAACACCATTCAACCCACAGCTGTCAGTGTTTTTCGACGACTCTCCTCCTATGCTCTGCTTCTGGACTTTAAAAAATTATTGGAGAGACTGAGATCCAAGTTTCCAGGGCCCTCTTAACCATCTCTGGGAGATAAAGGGAAAGGCTAGCTATTTGAACTGTTTTATGAAAGCACAAGGAAAGGAAATCCTAGAAACAGAGTTTTCTTATGAGGATCCCTCATAAGACTTCCTTTTTTTTTTTTTTTTTTTTTGATTTTTCCGAAGCCAGACGGGGAGGCAGTCAGACAGACTCCCACATGCGCCAACCGGGATCCACCTGGCACACCCACCAGGGGGCAATGCTCTGCCCATCCGGGGCATCGCTCTGTTGTGACCAGAGGCACTCTAGCGCCTAAGGCAGAGGCCACAGAGCCATCCTCAGCGCCCGGGACCAACTTTGCTCCAGTGGAGCCTCGGCTGCGGGAGGGGAAGAAAGAGACAGAGAGGAAGGAGAGGGGGAAGGGTGGAGAAGCAGATGGGCGCTTCTCCTGTGTGCCCTGGCCGGGAATTGAACCCGGGACTCCTGCACGCCAGGCCGACACTCTACCACTGAGCCAACCAGCCAGGACCTATCTCATAAGACTTCCTGAGCTCCCGTTGTGACCCTCTTGTTTCCAGTTCTTTCACGATAGAGCTTCTTTTCAAGCCTCGGAGTTTAATAACCCAGGCTTTGTCCTTAGAAATTTCTACTCTCTCCCAAAGTGGGTGATTCACTTTTTGATCATTTTAGGCCTCTTGAAACACCCAACATGTTCTTCCTTATCCTCTTCAGCTGGATGGATGCCTATTACACACCACTGTTTAGTCAATTTATACTGAGGACAGTGGAGGGAAGGTTGGGTTTCTATGAATAAGGACAAATGGTGTTGGTCTCCCAGCTGCATTTCTGTCTCCTTCTCCTTTCCTAAGACAGCCAGGGTCAGCGCTCTAACCAGGTCACTTTATGTCTCCATTCCCATGACTCTCACTTTACCCACTTTGGAATAGCACAGTCACTATTAGTAAGAAGCATTTGTCTCTTTCTGCCTGTGCCTGCCTACTTTTTTTTTTTTTTTTTTTTTTTTTGGTGACAGAGAGACAGAGAGAGGAACAGAGATAGGGACAGACAGACAGGAAAGGAGAGAGATGAGAAGCATCAATTCTTTGTTGCAGCACCTTAGTTGTTCATTGATTGCTTTCTCATAAGTGCCTTGACCAGGGGGCTACAGCAGACCAAGTAACCTCTTGTTGGAGCCAGCAACCTTGGGTCCAAGCTGGTGAGCCTTGCTCAAACCAGATGAGCCTGTGCTCAAGCTGGCAATCTCAGGGTCTCGAACCTGGATCCTCCGCATCCCAGTCCGATGCTCTATCCACCGAGCCACCGCCTGGTCAGGTTAGCCTGTCTACTTTTTAAGAAAAATCACAATGTGTGTCACAGGGAGTTCTTCACTTTCTGATTGGAATTGTGCCAGTTTTGATAGTATATTATTTATAATTACTTACATTATATTCTGGATCTCTCTTCAAAGGTGGGTGGCAGAGGAGGGTTTACTGATTCATTCCATTACAGTATTTTTAAAACAAGCCCTCAGAATTAAGTCCATTTTACTATCTTCTTCTATGTGCAAGTAGGTTTTTTTAATGTGAATCAAGTTAAATAGCGTATTTAAACACCTGTATCTGTCATAATAGTGAGGGTCAAAATCCAAAAGAAGTGGAGGCCATGAAAAGATTTAGGAAGACAGTTCTCGAATCTAAGACCCTTTCTTTCCATTCCCACTTTTGCCACTTGAAGTGAGGCGTTCCCAGCCTGTGGCAGGACTGTTAGGAGACCTTTGTACTTGTTCCCAGCCTTGGCCTCTCTCCCCTGCACTCTGTGCTGTCCAGCCAGCTCAGTCATTCTGCTCCAGGTCAGCTCAAAGTTCCCAGCAGCTCAGCAATTGCAGATTCCACCTTCCTCAACCAGACATTCAAGAGCTTCACGACCAGGCCCCTCCTGACTTTCCAGGGACTCCATGGCTGTCAAATGGGTCTACTCCTTGTCCTATGATAGTCCTGAAATAGCTTCACTTTGTGCTTAGAGTTACAGACCCCCCTGTACCCCCGCTCAGAAATCCTTCTCCTTCTCCTCGGTGTGTGTCCCAATCCTACCCATGTCCTCTGACTGCTGAGCTGGAGCACAGGATTCACTTAGACATGCATGCAACTCTCTATCGTGGTGAGCAATCATTTTGTACTAAGCTTAAATTTACTATTTGAAGACTAATGAGATACCCTCGGGATAAAATAGTGCCTTCTGCCCCCCACTTTTCCTCCTCCCTTTTCCTGCCACTCCCACTGTTCCCCACTTCTCTGCTGCAGCCACTCCAGAGTTTCCTTTCTTCACAAACCCGGGAAGGAGTTGCTGTCTGCTATAATGTGTGTCCGAGCACATTTGACAAAGTTTTGCAATTTTGTCCCTCACTTTGTGCATCTATCCTCATGACACAGCTTCCTGAGAAGGAAAGCAGAGAGGAGCTGATGTTTACTGCACACCTGTGTGTCACACATGGGTGCATTTGAACACATTTGGATTTACCTACAAACTTGTCTGAAAGTATTTTTATCAAGTGAGGGAACTAAAGCTCAGAGGGGGTAATGACTTTCTCAAGGACAGTGTGATGTCAGATATGGTGCTAAAGAGAAAAAAATTGTTGTGGGATGGAACTTGTTAGGACAGGCTTCCCGGATGTGGGAAACCCAGCTGGACCGTGGTCTGGTGGGTGGAACGACCGGGTATGTATGCGCAGCATCACAAAAATTTCAGACTCGACGTGACACTGTGATCATTTGTGGCTTTTAGAGATCATAGCTGATTTCACTTAAGAATGCCATATTAAGGTTAGTTGCCAGGCTCTGAGTATGCGAACTCTGCAGTGTGCTAGGAGGGCCAAAGTTCAGGGGAACGTGAACTTTACTGCAGCATGTTAAGCACAGAATAAATGCTGACAACGAAGCAGAGATTTTTAAAGTTTAACTCCAGGTCAATACAGGACTCAACACACAATGGCTGAAATTGGGCAAACACACATTCTTAGATGGTTTCACCCAGCAGGATAAAAATGAATGAACCGATGTGAGTTCATTGGTGATATAAATGTACCACTCTGTGCCTGTGTGTGTGTGTGTGTGTGTGTGTGTGTGTGTAGGTGTGAGTATGTAGAGACTACTTTCTGCTCAATTTTGCTGTGAACCTAAAACTACTCTAAAAAATAAACCTATTTTAAAATAAAATCAAAACAACACAACAATAAAAGTGAATGAATCCAAGTCCCAAAGCTCACGAGGACCGGGGAATGTGCACTCTTCTTTCGGTGTGTTGGAGAGTAAACCTCGCTCAGCTACTGTTTTGTTTTTTCAGTTCACTTGCTTGTGAGCACTGACGGGCTCAAAAAGTCAGGCATAGACTGTGAAAAGGAAGGAGAGGAAAGTAAAAAGAAGGAATCGCAGGATACTTGAACGTCTGCACACTCAAAAATAAAAGGCTGGTTACATGTATGGGTATCAAAAGCATAATGGTTAGGTGTCTAAGAAGAAGAGTTTTAAAGAACATTTAATATGTGGTGACCTTGGGATGTTGTTCGCTTCTCTAATTTTTTATTTTTCTCTTCTAAAACATGGATAACAATATTTGCCTTATATGGTTACAGTGAGGATGTACATGAGATTTTAGCCCCAAAACCTGTATTCATTCATTAAAATAGTAAGAGCCTATTATGGGCAAAATAGTGATTTCTCTTGGTTCATAAAGTTTCCTTACAATCTAGAGGGGAGACAGATGTCAAACAAGCAAATACAAAAATAATTCATTGTAAATTGTGGAGAGTTCTATAAAGGAAGACCACAGAAGGCTGTGAGACAATAGCAGGGCCTCTGAGTAAGTGATCAATGAATAGTTATTATTTACAGACAAGCTTTTTTTTAGCTATAAAAAAGAATAATTTGGAAAAACTAGATAAAATATTCTAAAAAGAATCTGTTTGAAGAAACGCAAGAATGGCCCAGGCAGAAAAGGCTCTCATAAACAAGATTCCAGGGAGAAGGTAAGCACAGAGACAAGGTCGGAAGGCAGCTCCACTTTCTCCGCGAAGCCTCTGCAAGCTCATTCGTGGCTGAAGGTACTTTTCAGCATTTTCAGGGGACAAAAATTGACATTCATGGCCTGCTGGGAACTAGAGACACCGAGAAACACCCTGGGCTTTTCACTGGGAGCGTTGAAGGGCCACACACTAAGAGCAAAGCACGTTAGGTGCCGACCTGCTTTCACATAAACCAGGCGGCTTCAGGCTTAAGTGGGATCAAGGCAATATGCCTAGCCTACCCATCTGGACCTTATTCTCTGTGAAGAAAGATCACATAACCCAGTGCTCAAATAATCTATAATTTTTCATAGAACAATTTCCAGTATTCAGTTTGAAAAATTCTACTCTACCAGGAGACAAACCAATGATCAAAAGTCATTTAAAAACAATAGAAAAAGATCCGTAGAGAATAAAGATACTATACAGATATGTAAGTTATCAGTTTATTTTTTTAATTTTACATTTTAGTCACAGTTTACATTCAAAAACTATTTTGTATTAGTTTCAGGTGTACAGCATAATGGCCAGTCATGAACTTTACACAGTGACCCCCCGATATTTCCAGTACCCACCTGGCACTGTACATAGGTATTATGATATTACTGACCATATTGCCTATACTGCACCTCACACCTCTGTGACTGTTCTGTAACTACCAATTTGTACTTCTTAATCCCTTCACCTTTCTCATCCATTGTTGTAGTAATATGTTATAGTAATTAAATATATAGAAATATAAAATAATATGGAAGATATATAAAAGTATTAAGATATAATATTAAAATTAAGTAAATTAAATAAAGTTATGCCATCTGGATTGGAATTAATATATAGTGTGTGTAGATGTGATAAACAGACTCTGACTTTCGAGCAGGGCCCAGTTAGTGTGTGTGTGGAGTTATACATAGATAAGAAGGGCCTTGATGTCATAACTCTGTAAGTCGGGGTCCCCAAACTTTTTACACAGGGGGCCAGTTCACTGTCCCTCAGACCGTTGGAGGGCCGAACTATAAAAAAAACTATGGCCCTGGCCGGTTGGCTCAGCAGTAGGGCATCGGCCTGGCGTGAGGGGGATCCAAGTTCGATTCCCGGCCAGGGCACATAGGAGAAGCGCCCATTTGCTTCTCCACCCCCACCCCCCCCCTCCTTCCTCTCTGTCTCTCTCTTCCCCTCCCGCAGCCAAGGCTCCATTGGAGCAAAGATGGCCCGGGCGCTGGGGATGGCTCCTTGGCCTCTGCCCCAGGCGCTAGAGTGGCTCTGGTCACGGCAGAGCGACGCCCCAGAGGGGCAGAGTATCGCCCCCTGGTGGGCAGAGCGTCGCCCCTGGTGGGCGTGCTGGTTGGATCCCGGTCGGGCGCATGCGGGAGTCTGTCTGACTGTCTCTCCCCGTTTCCAGCTTCAGAAAAAAAAAACACAAGAAAAAAAAACAAAACTATGAATAAATCCCTATGCACACTGCACATATCTTATTTTAAAGTAAAAAAACAAAATGGTAACAAATACAATATTTAAAATAAAGAACAAGTAAATTTAAATCAACAAACTGACCAGTATTTCAATGGGAACTATGGGCCTGCTTTTGGCTAATGAGATGGTCAATATGCTCCTCTCACTGACCACCAATGAAAGAGGTGCCCCTTCCAGAAGTGCAGCTGGGGGGGGGGGGGATGAATGGCCTCAGGGGGCCGCATGCGGCCCCCCGTGGGCCGTAGTTTGGGGACCCCTGCTGTAAGTTAACATAAACAAAAGCTTCCCTAGGAACATCTTAAAAGTGGCTTGATGTGTTATTTCAGTAGATTAACATAAAAAAGTCTCCCGTGAGGAGCTCCCAAAAAAGTGGTTTGAGGTGATAATCCTGTAGATTGACACCTGTTAGAAGGTGTAGGCCAGAAAAGTTACTAAAGCTAAGGGGCCCCCCTGCTGCAGTAGTCGCCCAGACTCCAGCATTGTGGACTGTCTCCACGCCACTCTGACCAAGGACAGCCAGAGGAGTATGCTGATAGGGCCCCCTTAAACTGCGCCCAGGCACGCCAGAAGGATTAGTGAGTAATAAACTGCCTGTGTGATTCTTGCAACTAACTTGTGTGTAGGTCGTGTTTTTCCTCTGGTGGCAGTTGGTCTCAGCATTGATAAGTAGCATCCTCATAGCTGCCTCAAGAGTAGTCTTGAAAAGGCTGCCAGCCTGCTGATAAGCAGGAGTGTCCTACTGCACGGGGAAGTCAAATGGGGGATGCCTGACCCACGTAGAGCTTGGGCTCTACTGGGACACCCGTGCCCCTAAACTTCCTCCTGTCTGGCAACCATCACTCTGTTCTCTATCCATGAGTCTGTTTCTATTTTGTTGTTCATTTATTTTGTTCTTTAGACCATATATATATATATATATATATATATATATATATATATATATATATAATGTGAAAGCATATTGTCTCAGTAGAGTTCAAGCTCTAACCATCAATCAGGTGTCTCCCATTCGACTTCACATTTTTCTATATTTCTATATATTTAATTACTATAACATTATGTTACTGTAACACATATGGCATTTGTCTTTGTGTGTCTGACTTATTTCACTTAGCATAATACCCTCTAGGTCCATCCATGCTGTAGCAAATGGTAAGAGTTCATTTGTTTTTATAGCCAACTACCAGTCCATTGTATATACGTACAGCATCTATGTTAATCATGGATATTGGCCTATAATTTTTTTACCTACTGATATCTTTATCCGGTTTTGGAATCAGGGTAATGTTGGTCTTGTAAAATGAGCATGGGAGTCTTCTCTCCTTTTGAATTTTTTAGAATTGTTTGAGAAGAATAAGTGTTTGTTCTTTTTCAATGTTTGGTAAAAATTTACCTGTGAAGCCATTTGGTTCAGGAGTTTTGTTTGTTGGGAGTTTTTGATTACTGCTTCAATTTACTTGATTGTAACTGGTCTGTTCAGATTTTCTGCTTCTTCTTGATTCTGGATGGGAGACTATATGTTTTTATAAATTTATCCATTTCTTCCAGATTGTCTTGTTTGTTGACATCGAGTTGTAGTATTTTCTTATAATCCTTTGCATTTCTAGGGTGTCAGTTGTCACTTCTCTTTCACTCTGATTTTATTTATTTGGGTCCTCTTTTTTTCTTGATCAGTCTGGTTTAAGGTTTATGAATCTTGTTTATCTTTTCAAAAAGAAACAGCTTTGGTTTTATTTTTTGTACTTTTTTTTTACTCTTATTTATTTTCACCTGATGTTTATGATTTTCTTACTTTCTCACTTTAGGCTTTGTTTATTGTTTTTTCTAGTTCCTTTAGGTATAAAGTTAGGTTATTTGAGGTAGTCTTAGATTGCTAGGATTTCCATGTTAGGACTGCTTTCTCTGTGTCCCATAGACTTTGAGTTGTGTTTTCATTTTCATTTGTCTCAAGGTAGCTTTCAATTTCTTCCTCGATCTCATTGTTAACCCATTCATTGTTTAGCAACTTGTTTTTTTAGCCTGCATATGTTGATGTGTTTTTCAGTTGTTTTTTCTTGTAATTGATTTCTAGGTTTATATCATTGTGATCGGAGAAGATGCTTGAAATAATTTCAACCTTCTAAAATTTATTGAGATTTGTTTTGTGACCTAACATATGGTCTATTCTGGAAAATATTCCATGTGAACTTGAAAAGAATGTATATTTTGCTGTTTTGAAGATGAAATGCTCTAAAATTACCAATTAAATCCATCTGGCCACTGTTTCCTTGTTGATTTTCTGTCTGGAAGATCTATCCATTGATGTCAGTAGGGTGTTAAAATCTACTCTTACTGTGTTACTGTCTATCTCTCCCTTTATATCCACCAATATTTGCTTTATATATTTAGGTGCTTTAATTTTATTTTATTTTTTTTTACAGAGACAGAGAGTAAGTCAGAGAGAGGGATAGATAGGGACAGACAGACAGGAACGGAGAGAGATGAGAAGCATCAATCATTAGTTTTTCATTGCGCGTTGCAACACCCTAGTTGTTCATTGATTGCTTTCTCATATGTGCCTTGACCGCGGGCCTTCAGCAGACTGAGTAACACCTTGCTGGAGCCAGCGACCTTGGGTTCAAGTTGGTGGGCTTTTTTGCTCAAACCAGATGAGCCCATGCTCAAGCTGGCGACCTCGGGGTCTCGAACCTGGGTCCTCTGCATCCCAGTCTGACACTCTATCCACTGCGCCATCGCCTGGTCAGGCTATTTAGGTGCTTTATATGTTTAGATGTTATATATTCTTATGTTGAATAAATAAAAGTCTGTAAGGGTTACATCTTCCTTTTGGATTGACCCCTTTATCATTTTATGATATAATGTTCTTCTTTGTCTCTTATTATTGTCTTATTTTAAAGTCAATTTTGTCTGACATATGTATTGCTATTCCAACTTCTTTTCATTTCAATTTGCAAAAAATACCTTTTTCCATCCCTTTACTTTCAGTGTATGTTTGTCTTTTGTTCTGAGGTAGGTCTCTCTCGTAGGCAGCATATTTATGGGTCATGCTTTCTTTTCTGTTCAATTACACTATGTTTTTGATTGGAGCATTTAATCCATTTACATAAAAGTGATTATTAATAACATATTTATTGCCATTTTATTATTTATATTTAAGTTCCTTTTTTCTTTCTTTCTTCTTGAAGAAGCTCCTTTAACACTTTTTTGTAATACTAGTTTATTGTTGATGAACTCCTTTAGCTTTTTCTTGTTTGGAAAGCTCTTTGTTTTCCTTTTAGTTTTAAATGATGGCCTTGCTCAGTAAAAGAATCTTTGTTGTAGGTCCTTACTTTTCCCTACTTTGAATATTTTCTTCAATCTCTTCTGGCCTGAAATGTTCCTGTTGAGAAATTATCTGACCATCTTATGGGAGTTTTCTTATAGGTAACTACTTGTCTTTCTTTTGCTGCTTTTAAGTTTGTTTGTCTTTAACTCTTGCCACTTTAATTATGATGTGTTTTTTGTGTGCCTCATGGGTTCATTTTGTTTGGGGCTCTCTGCACTTCCTAGAGAGGTATGTCTTTTTCCTTCACCGAGTTAGGGAAATACTCAGTTAATACTTCTTCAAATAGGTTCTGAATCATTTGCTTACTTGCTTTTCCTTCTGGTACCTTATGATGCAGATGTTGCTGTGCTTGATGCTGCCCCAGAGGTCCCTTAAACCAGGGGTCCCCAAACTACGGCCCGCGGGCCGCATGCGGCCCCCTGAGGCCATTTATCCGGCCCCCGCCGCACTTCCGGAAGGGGCACCTCTTTCATTGGTGGTCAGTGAGAGGAGCAAAGTTCCCATTGAAATACTGGTCAGTTTGTTGATTTAAATTTACTTGTTTTTTATTTTAAATATTGTATTTGTTCCCATTTTGTTTTTTTACTTTAAAATAAGATATGTGCAGTGTGCATAGGAATTTGTTCATAGTTTTTTTTATAGTCCGGCCCTCCAACGGTCTGAGGGACAGTGAACTGGCCCCCTGTGTAAAAAGTTTGGGGACCCCTGCCTTAAGCTGCTCTCATTGTTTGTTTTTGTTTTGTTTTGTTTTGTTTTTTTGTGGAATAACAAAAGGCTTTATTGAGTACAGAGCATGCATCCCGCCTGGGAGGTTCCCTGACCCCGAGGAAAGATGGAGGCCAGGGAAGTCGCCAAACTGCTCTCATTGTTTTTAAATTCTTTTTTCTTTGTGCTATCTGATTGAGTGTTTTCTGCTACCTTGTCTTTTAAATTGCTAATTTGATCCTCTGCTTTATCTAATCTGCTGTTGATCCTTACTAGTATTTCTCCATTTCATACATTATATTCTTTATTTCTGACAGTTTCTTTTTTATGCTTTCTAGATCCTTTTTCATGCTTACAATCTCTTTGCTGAAGTTCTTACTGAGTTTGTCCATTCTTCCCCTAAATTCCTGGAGCATCCTTATAATGATTGTTTTGAACTCTGTATATGGTAGGTTGCTTGCCTTTATTCCATTTAATTTTTTTTTTCTGGAGATTTGTCCTGCTGTTTCATTTGATACATGTGTCTTTGCCTCCTCGTTTTGGCTGCCTTATTGTGTTCATTTCTATTAGGTAGCTCTGCTCTGTCTCCCAGCTTTGGTGAGGTGTCTTTATATGTGTGTCCTGTGGGCTCAGTGGTGTAGTCTTCCTGATCACCTGAGCAGAGTGCACCAAAAATGTCTCTTGTGTGGGTTACATGAGTCCTCCTGCTGTGGTTGAATCTTGATTGATGTCCCAAATGTGGATAAGGTTGAACATCAGGCTAGCTGACTGTGATGTTTGACCCCAACCACAGAGGATGAATTGCTGGGAGGGAGCTAACCACAGAAAGCAGGGTTCACCCCAGCAGGGGCTGGTGCGTGCCCAGACCTCTTTTTGGGTGTGCCACTGGTGGAGCTAGTTAGGTCATGTTCTGTTATGGTTTGAAGCTAACACTGGTTTGTTGGTTCTGGGGCCTCTTGTTGGGGGGATTCCAGGGCAGGTTAATGTTAGGTGCTGCCTTTGACTGGCCCTGGGCTACTTCTTAGGAGCTACAAAGTGATCCGTGGTTAGTTGCAGCTGGTGCTTGTCCTAGGTGGGTGTGTCTAAGCTGCGTACTGAAACTGGCTGTGACCAGTGCCACGCATGGGACAGGTCAGCAAAAGACCCAAAGCACCCTGAGAACTGCTGCCACCTGCCAGCCGCCCATTAGGCTCAGCTACTAAAAGAGCGTAGGGCAGTAATGAGTTGGGTGAGGCAGGTTCTAAGTGAGTCACCAGATAGGGAAGAGGGATGTTTTCCAGGTTAATACAGGTTCAAACTCTGTACCATTGCTTCTGGGATCATTCAGCAAAAGTCAGGGTACACCAAAGCCAGCTGCTACCTGCCTGGAGCCTGCAGACTTTTGTGGTGAGGTGAGCCCCAGGAGGACAGCAGGGTCAGGCCAATAGAGTTCATCAGGTTAAAACAGATGAAGATTTGGCCTTGTGGGGGGAAAGCTTCACACAAAAAAGGTGGTGCATGTGTAATGCGGGCCCAGGCTGGCTGTCGCCAGCAGATCCCTCAGGGAGTTAGCAGGGAAGGGCTGTGCATCTCTGGACGCTGATGTGGCGGGTGGGGTGTGGGGCAGGCTGAACACAGGAAGGTGGCGCCTGTCCTTGATGAAATGACTCCTGCCAGAAAGTCACATGACTCAGTCTCTCCCTGTGTGTCTCTGGAAGCCCCTAAGTTTGCCTGAAATTTCTGAGAGTTTTTCAGTAAAGGTTGCAACATGGGCCCAGGCTAGCCACCAGGAAATCCCTCCGCTGTGAGCTGGAAGAGAGCTTGGCTTGTGGGGCCTCAGGTAGTGGGCAGGGGAAGGCTAGTATATCTCGCAGGCTGATGCCACACGGGGGCTGGGGCAGGCCAAACACAGGACTGGTGGCGCCACAAGTGAAAATAAATGGCCCTCATTCCAAAGCCAGACATCTCAGTCCCTCTTTGTGCAACCACATACTTTAAATACTGTTAAAAATATTAAAGAAAATTGATGACAAGATAAAGAATTTCAACAGACAAGTGGAATCTATAAAAGAATAATAATAAGAAAACTCTAAAACTGAAAAACAATAAATAAAAGTGAAAATTCAATAAATAAATTAGGAGCACATTGAGCATAGCTGAAAAAAAAAAATGAACCAAAATACTATAGATCAGTAGGAAATATCCAGACTCAACCACAGGAAAAAAAAAGGGGGATTCAAAATATAAAGAAAGAAGATAAAAATTATATGAGACATTGTAAATATAAAATTGTAGTGCCAGAAGAGACAAAGAGAATAGACAGAGAAAATATTTTAACAGAGTTTTTTAAAGCTGTGGAAAGGCTCGATTCACAGATGCAAATACCCTATAAATCCTATGCTGGACAAACCCATGTACACTATAGCAAGGCACACCATAATCAAACTTGAAAACTAAAGACAGAGATAAAAATGTTAAAAGTATTGGGGGATGGGGGGTGAGGCACATTATTTTTGAGGACAACAATAAGGCTAATAGATGAATGTTTAAGAAAAATTTCACCATCTTAGGTGTATAAAATACCCCTTCCAAACTAGGAAATAAAAAATTGTCTTTCAATATTGAAGATAAATTTTACTAAATTTTCATTTATTTTTTTTTGTATCTTTTTATTATAAATAAGCCAAGATTTGCCTGACCAGGTGATGGTGCAGTGTACCAGGTGGTGGCACAGTAGATAGAGAATCAACCTGGGATGCTGAGGACCCTGTTTGAAACCCTGTCACTGGCTTGAGCACAGGCTTATCTGGCTTGAGTATAGGCTCACCAGATTGAATGCAAGGTAACCAACTTGAGTGTGGGACCATAGACATGATCCCATAGTTGCTGTCTTGAATCCAAAGGTCACTGGCTTGAGCTCAAAATTGCTGGCTCAAGCAAGAGGTCACCGGCTCGGCTTGTGAGCCCCCACTTAAGGCACATATGAGAAAGCAATCAATGAACAATTAATATGTTGCAACTACAAATTGATGCTTCTCATCTCTCTCCCTTCCTGTTTATCCCTGTTTATCTCTCTCTCTCTTACAAAAAAAAAAAAGAAAGTAATAAATAAATTTTAAAAAATAAAGCCCAGATGCAAAAACTACCCAAAACAAATATATAACTTAATAAATTAATTTGACCTTGGACGGTTGGCTCAGTGGTAGAGTGTCACCCCAGTGTGTGAATTTCCCAGGTTTGATTCCCAGTCAAGGCACACAGGAGAAGTGACCGTCTGGTTCTCTAACCTACCCCCCTCCCTTTTCTCTCTTTATCTTTCTTTTCCACTCCCACATCCTGGGGTTGAAGCAAGTTGGCCCTGGGCACTGAGGATGGCTCCATGGCCTTGCCTCAGGCGCTAATATAGCTCTGTTGCTTAGCAACAGAGGAATGGCTTCAGATGGTCAGAGCATCACCCCATATGGGGCTTGCTGGGTGAATCTTAGCCTGGGTGCATGTGGGAGTCTGTCTCTCTGACTCCCCACTTCTCACTTAAGGAAAAAAATTAATAATTAATTAATTCTAAAAAAGGAATTATCTTAAAGTGAACACGCTTGCAACCACTATAAAAAAATAAAACTTGGCCAGCCATTCAGAAACGTCTCTCTGTGTGCTATCTCCATTGCAATGTACTGCCTTCCTAAGAGCAACCATTACACTTACCATAGTTTTATTGTAATCTCTCTCTGTGTTTATCTTTTGATTATCTAAATTTGCATTTCCATACTTGTCCTTTAAGAAAATGTTTGCTATATTATGTAAGTCTCTCAATCTACTGGAGCCCCTCCATTCCTTTCTTCTCGCTAGGCTTTATCTGTTGAAGACCGTGGTCCATTTGACCAGTAGCATTTCCCAAAGTCTGAATATTGGTAATCTCATAATCATGATGCAGTTCAGCAGGTCCCTCTCTTCTCTGTGTTTCTTGTAAATTTTTGGCTAGATCCAGAACCTTGCGTACTATAATTTTCTGGAGGAATTTTTCATCAATACCTACACTAAAGGAATTACACAAGGTGTCCTTTAGGCAGAAGAAAAGTGATACTAATTGACAGCAAAAAGTTATAGGAAAGAATAGTAAGGAAAAGAATATGTAAATAAATATTGACTCTAAAAGTGTTAATTTTTTTTTGAGAGAGAGAGAGAGTGATGGGGAGAGACAGGAACGTCGAGTTGCTTCTGTAAGTGCCCTGACCAGAGAATTAAACCACCAACCTCCGTGCTCTAGGACAACACTCCAACCGAGCTGTCCAGCCAGGGCTTAATTTTCTATTTATTTATTGATAGAGACAGAGGGGAGGGGAAGAAAGACATTCATCTGTTGTTTCCCATGTGTACCCTGACCAGGGATCGAACCCACAACCTTGTCATTTCGGGGTGATGTTCTTAACCAACTGAGCTAAACGGCCAGGGCCAGGAATTAATTTTAAAAGTACTATTTTATATTTTAATAAATTCAGATTCATACTGAATCTTTAAAATAGCCTTTGAAGGAATGCCAGAAGATTATATAACTGCCAAGATGTGAAAACAGTGAAGTGGTGAAGCCTACTTGATTAATCGAAAAGAAAGTAAGAAGGGGGGAAAAAGGATATAGACTAAACAGGATAAATTGGAAAAAAATAGTAAGATGGTAAATTTAAACTCAGATGTTACAGCAATTACATTAAATACAAACAATTGTTAAAATGTATGTTTTCAGACTGTATTTAGAAAATAACGAGACCCACTAACACATGCTTGTAGGAGTAGCATCTGAAACACAGAGACACAGAGAAAACAGAAGTCAAGGAACGGAGAGAGAAATACCACACAAACCCTAACCAAAAGGAAGCAGGCAGTTGTGCTAATGCCAAACAAAGCAAATTGTAAAGCAAGAGGGGAGGGACCCTTTAAAATGATAAAAAAGTCAATCCAATTAGGATGATAAAACAGTCTCAAATTAGTAGTGTTTCATAATGTAACTTCAGAATATATAGAGAAAAAAATGACAGAATTAAAGGAGCACTAGACAATCCACAATCACAGTGGAAGATTATAGAAATATTTTCTAGTAAAAATGATAGATAAAACACCATAGTGAGAAAAGAATTAGACATGGCCCCTGCCTGTAGTGAACTTGCATTAGAGTAAGGGAGACAGCTAGTAATCAAATAAGGGTATGGATGAAAATTGCAAGTGAGTTGAGTGCTCAGAAGGGAAAGCAGACAGTTTCATGACAATGTACTTGACCTGGGCTGGGGGAATCAAAAACGGCTTTACTGAGAAAGTGACATCTGATCTCAGACTTGAGAGACCTCAGATCCGAAAGATGAGTCATGGTTAAGTAGGAGAGTTGAGGTAGAAGTGTGGAGCAAAGAGCATCAGACATCTGGCATCATGTCATCTGCAAAAGTCCTATGGAAGTAGAAGCATATGAGTTTGAGGAACTAGAAGGAGGCCTGAGTGACCAGGGCACAGTGTATGAAGAGAAGTGTAGCTCAGAATCAGGCTGGAGAGGTGGGCAAAGCCAGAACATTGAGAATTTGGTAGGCCATGTTACAGAGTGTGGGCTTTATCCAGAGAGCAATGAGAAAGCAGTCAAGAGGGTTAAAGAAGGTCTATATTATTATTGGATTTATGGCTGGAAAAGATGATTCTAGCTGTGGCATGTAAACGGACAGCAGAAGGCAAGCATCCACAGAGGGTGAACAACCCAGCAGTTTTTACCAGATAAAGGATGAGGGCATAGGCAGTAGAAATGGAGAGGAGTCCATACAAGAGGCATTGAAGAGGTAAAATCAACAGAACTTGCTGAAAGAGTCTACATGGCGACTAAGAGCAAAGCGACATCAGGGCTCTCTTTCCAGGTGTTTGCTTGTGCAGTGAGTCTGACGGCGGTGCCGTTCTCTGAAACTGGAAATGCAGGAAGAAGGCCAAGTTTTAGAGGAAAGATGATAAGTTCAGTTTTTGACATATTGAGATTGAGGGCTTTTTCTAGTAGAGATTGTTTTATAAAATTGTCTTCTCAAGGCTTTTAATTGATTTTTTTTGTGGAGTTTGGTTCGCTTTATTTGCTTTTCTTACCTCCTCCAGTTTAACATTTCAAAAATGCAATTTCAAGCCCTGACTGTGGCCATTTCTCATGTCACTGCATCAAAATATTGATGCTTGCCTAATTTGAACCTTCCCAGGGAGAAATGCAAACAAGAGAGAGGATGGAAAATTTATTGTGAACCCCAGGAGTGCTTGCAGGATGTAGGACGCTGACTCCAGTGAGAGTCCAAATGGGTCAGGGAACTTTCCTGGCTCTGGTTGTCCAACACCAGCAAACGTGGCGGGATCCCTGTTCTTGAACATGCTGCATGAGGACGAGCAGGCCAAGTTTAGGAGAAGTGGCTCTCTGTACACCGGGCCATTCAGAGAAACACTAATGAGCTCTCCTTCCAATGAGAATTGAATCTGTCAAAGATATGAATCAGGCGTCATGTGAAGGCGAGGCCAAGCAACTCTTCCAAAGCTATTTCCTGCTAGAGCTCCAGGATGGGAGGTGCCATCTCCCTTCTTTGCTCCAGGGTGATTGAGATCCTGTTGGCAAGTTGTCTTGACATCTTTTCTATGAGAAAGAACACAGTGAAGATGACAGCCTGTGCAGTCAATTCATATCCAGAAAAAGGGAACGTGTATTCATGGCTGTTTCTCTCTTCATGGCTGTTTCTCTCTCTTTCTCTCTCTCTCTCTTTTTCAATAGTAACCTTATAAAGATGTATAAGGCTATTTATCCAGCACATTTTTTCTTCTTCTCCCCCCATATGTCTTTTAATTGGGGGGGGGGTGAAGCTTAACTTAAAAAAATAAATTGAGTTCCTATCTATTAAGGTCTGGTAAGAAATTTGATTATGGTATCCAATTGTAATGCAGTTCATAGATTATATGAGGTGTAAATGGTGAATTCTTCTTGCAGAAAGCTTAAATGTAAGGTTTTGCCACATGTCATTATCATTGAGTCTGCCTATACTTTCAACAGTTGGCAAAGTGGAGAGATCTGTTTTCTTATTTGGAATAGAATCTTGCGTTTTGTAAATGTGTAAAGAAGATAGGAGATAGATGACTTACCCTACTTCAAAGCTATGAACAATAATTCACAATTGTCATAATCAAAATTGTCAAAAAAGGAAAGGTAGATGTTCAGGACATTGTTGTTTTATGTGATTTTCTGTATTTCTGATTTGTTTGAAATCACCATCTTAAGAATTTATAAAACAAAAGACTACGTAAGAACCATGACTTTGCTTAATGCCAATGCTGCTGACACAAAAATACCATACAACCTTTATGTGTGATAATATACATGGATTTAAAGATGTAATAAAATAAAATTCTAATAATAAGTTACTTATATATTCATGAAGATTTATTTTTTTAAATTTAAAAAATTTTTCAAAGAGAGTTGACATTCAATATTATATTAGTTTCAGGTATGCAGCATAGTGATGAGACATATATAACTCATAAAGCGATCCTCCCAATAAGTCTAGTACCCACCCGGCACCACACATAGTCTTACAGTATTACTGAATATATTCCCTGTGCTGTACTTTATATCCCATTACAAGTGTGAAACAGGGAGGCACTTGAGCCATCAGATAATCAAGGGCTCATAGTCTATGATTCGGGATCCTGTTCTTAATTTTTCTAACCTCCCATTACCCATAAAGAAATAAAGTCCCAGAGGGGGAGTGTCTTGGGAAAAGTCACATCATTTGTATCTCAGAATTCATCTTATGAATTTTCTTCAGAGGAAATAGCCAGAAGCTTAATCCAGTCTTTATTCTAACTGACTGATCTGGCACATACCAAAGAGAAAGACTCAAGTGACAGCACTGGGAAGAACAATCCTCCAAGGAGTCCCTCTCCATGGGTTCTGGGCTTTGAGTGTGCTTCAGCTATTTCCATTTCCCTCTGGGGTTCTCACAGATTCTGTAAGTAGGAGAAAACTATCAGGTCCTTGAATAACTTCTGGGTGGAATTGAGGGAAATGAGAGGAGGGGAGTGTCGTAGAGCACTTAGAGTGGTGTCTGAATTTGCTCCCTGCTTTGGATGCCCCCCACACAAACACACTGAAAATGAGTATTAAGCTCTTGAGTCTCAAGACTCAAAGGTCTTGGATTTGAATGTTTTGCTTTCATGTTTGCAAGCTTTGATTTTTTTCCCCTTTCTTCTAAGAAAACACTTGCTTATTCCCCATGTGGCCCCAAACCACATACTGAGAAACATGGGCCAAATCTACCTTTTAATAATTTATCATGTTGTTGCTTGTTCTTGAATTTGATGGATGAAACAAGTGCCCTAGAGTTTGTGATTAATGGAACCCCATTTCCACTCCAATCCAATTCATTAACCAATAATTTCTACTTGTTTCTGTCATATTAACAAATGTCAGAGGGCTTCATTTCAAATCTGGAATTAAGCTGGTGATCTCAGTTGCAATACTCTAATTTATTCTGAATAGTGATTTGGTAGAATAGCCTTGGTTTTCCCATCTGTAAAATGAATTCGATGCTAATGATACAAGTGTTAAAGTAAAATAACTACAGAAATGCTCAAGGCTGTGACATATGACTTAGTCTACTACTATTTAACAATGAAGAGTTTTACCTACCAAAGGAGAAGAGCCATCAGCAGCCATTGGCATAGCTGGTGAATTTATCTTTAATGATATCTATAAATTCCAGCATTGCAGGAAGCTTCAAGCATCATTACTGCACTGCATTGTGCTTTTTTGGTAATGGATAGCCATTATTCACTGTCACTTTCATGGGTAGCAAGAAGGCACAGATGAACACTTTTAACAAGTATAGGACAGCAGAAGACATATTCCAGGCTCTGTCACCTGTCATTAATTGAATGATCAATTTCAGCTTTTATCAGAGCCCAGAGTTTCCTGGACCTGAACAGTAACCCATATACCACCTCTCACTAGTGCCTCTGATACATCACACCAGCTCAGAGCAAAGGTCAGGGAAGACTGACTTTCGTTGGCAGTTTTATGCTTAAAAAATTAAAGAATCCACATTTTTAATTTTTATTGCTTTTAATGCAATTGAGAGAAAAAAATTATGTATAATTTCAGGCAGTGAAGATACTTTTATTCAACTGAATTTCCCTATGGATTAAAATGAGGAAGCCCTTTTGATGTCACCAAAGAGATCTTCTCCTTCTAGATGCTTTAAAAAAAAGATCATGTCTCACCTCTAGAGAGTCCTCTGCTTTGTATACAGCTCTTGGAGGTAAGAACTCCCTGCTTCCCCACAATCTAAAATGTTCTAAGTCAAACTCAGTTGACATACTATAGAAGCAAAACTATGCCAACCCCAATGTTACAAATGAAAAGAATACTTTCTGAATAAATCACAAGTCCCCATTCTGCATCTCCAGCTTGTGATTTGTGCCTTCAAAGTCTTTTTACCCTGAGGATGACTTATCTGAAGATGCTAACAGTCCCCAGGAACTCGGACATCAGGAGTCTTGGTCTGTCTCCCTTTGTTTCCCACGCCTGACCTTTGGTTAGCTGGTGCTGTGAGGACAAACAAGTTTGAATGGCATATTTTCAAATGGATGAAGAATGCAGGGACAATAGCTCTCTGCAAACATGGTGCAACTGACAGATGATAAAGGTGAAGAAGGAGATAGTTAGCATGTATACACTCGTTAATAGTTTACAGCTAAGCAATTGCATATTTTTTTTGATATCTTCTGATTCCCCTGAGCTTTCCTTTATGCAGTCCAAGCATGTGCAATAAACACTTTTTATTCAGTTACAGTTGGCAGTGTATTTTTTCCCAATCAGCAGGGTCCTTGGTTGTGTGGTAATATCAGCAGGAACAAGGACCTCAGGGGTCTTGTTCTTCCTTCTATTATTTTCCATGCCTTCCCTTTGTTGTTTGGCTCTCAGTTTTTCAATGCTGAGAAACAACTTGAAATGCCTCATATTTTCCACCCATTAATCAATGCGAACCCAAAGTCACATGAGGCATAGGCAGAAAAGGCCTCTTTCCTTCACTGGCAGAAAAATCAGTGTTTATACTTGAAATTTGTTCCAGACATATTAAAGGGGGGGAAAGAGAGAATGCACTATCCATTAAGTGTCACAAAAACCTGGTATAAAAACTCACAATTTGTTCTGAGTCAGTAAATAGATATTGTGATATTTGTTATCTGTATTATGGTCTAGAGAAGGGTTTCTTAAAAGGATTTTGTGGAAGAGAAGTTTCTAAAGGTGCTTGAGAGAGAGATTATGAAGAGTGCTTCATACAATATTTCTCTCTTTGAGATTCATAATGCATAATAGAATTTTATAGCTCTGACAACTCCTGTTAAAAAAAAACACTACTATACATGCTATAACTCAGCATTTTAAAAGTGGATTGGATCACAGATCATATTTTTATAACTCATTTTTTGGAATAATACCTATCTGAAAGTACCAAGTAAAACAAATGATTTATAAATTATAGTTTGGGAGTGGATCAACTAAAAAATAAAGTTTCCAACCCAAAGTCTGCTTCTAATTTTCAGTATATCACAAACCACCATCAGGTCCTGCTCTTCTTTGTCAATAACTTTCATTTTTAAATGAAAATAATAATATTTAAAGTTTATTAGGGCCTATGATGTGTCAGCACTGTGTTAAGTGCACCAATTGCTATATTGCATTTAGCCCTTTAAACGTGTTTTTTTAAACGTGTTTTTTTCAATAAACCCTCATAGTGCAAGAATATAGTCTTACTACAAAAAGTAAAAAAATAAAGATGCAAAGAAAATTTCTTTAATTTTAGTATGTAAACATCTAGCTCTTCCTCTGTGCATGTAAATAAAAAATATGTGTTCTTGCAAAAGCATATACTTTTTTTTATTATTTACATAAACAGAATCCTATCATACATGCTATTTCTTTTTTTATTTCCCATTTAAATGCATGTGTTAGACACAGAGTAGCAGAATGAATTAAAAAAGAAAATCCAACTGTATGCTGCCTTCAAGAAACAAACACATTTAAGCTACAAGGATAAAAACAAATTCAAAGTGAAAGGTTGGAAAACGATTCTCCAAGCAAATAACATTCGAAGAAAAGCAGGTGTAGCCATACTCATATCTAACAATGCTGACTACAAGACAGCAAAGGTAATCAGAGACAAAGATGGTCATTTCATAATGATAAAGGGGACAAAGGGGACATTGAATCAAGAAGACATAACACTTCTTAATATATATGCATCAAACCAAAGAGCACCGGCCCTGGCCTGTTGGCTCAGCGGTAGAGCGTCAGCCTGGAATGCGGGGGACCCAGGTTCGATTCCCGGCCAGGGCACATAGGAGAAGCGCCCATTTGCTTCTCCACCCCCCCTTCCTCTCTGTCTCTCTCTCTTCCCCTCCCGCAGCCAAGGCTCCATTGGAGCAAAGATGGCCCGGGCGCTGGGGATGGCTCCTTGGCCTCTGCCCCAGGCGCTAGAGTGGCTCTGGTCGCAGCAGAGCGACGCCCCGGAGGGGCAGAGCATCGCCCCCTGGTGGGCGTGCCGGGTGGATCCCGGTCGGGCGCATGCGGGAGTCTGTCTGACTGTCTCTCCCTGTTTCCAGCTTCAGAAAAATACAAAAACAAAAACAAAAACAAAAACAAAAAACCAAAGAGCACCAAAATATATAAGACATCTACTAACTGACTTAAAAATAAAAACTGACAGAAATACAATCATACTTGGAGACCTCAATACACCACCGATGGCTCTAGATCAGGGGTCTCAAACTCGCGGCCCGTGGGCCGCATGCGGCCCGCCAACCAATTTTGTGCAGCCTGCAGACTAATCAAACTTCGTGGATTAGTCTGCGGGCCAGTCTGCAGGCCACACAAAATTGGTGGGCGGGCTGCATGCGGCCCACGGGCCCGAGTTTGAGACCCCTGCTCTAGATCATTCATCCATACAGAAATCAATGAAGAAATATCGGCCTTAAACAAAACACTGGAACAATTGGATATGATAGACATCCACAGGATATTTCATCCTAAAGCGCCAGAGTATACATTTTTCTCCATACATGGAACATTCTCAAGAACTGACCATAGGTTGGGCCACAAAAATAACATCAACAAATTCAGAAAGATTGAAATTATACCAAGCATATTTTCTGACCATAAAGACTTGAAATTAGAATTCAACTGCAAAAAAGAAGTAAACAAAGCCACAAAAATGTGGAAATTAAACAACATACTTCTAAAAATGAGTGGGTCAAAGAAGAAATAAAAGCAGAGATCAAAAGATATATACAGACAAATGAAAATGACAATACAACATATGAGAATCTCTGGGATGCAGCAAAAGCAGTAATAAGAGGGAAGTTCGTATCACTACAGGCCTACATGAATGAACAAGAAAGAGCCCAAGTAAACAACTTAACTTCACATCTTAAGGAACTAGAAAAAGAAGAACAAAGGCAACCCAAAACCAGCCGAAGAAAGGAAATAATAAAAATTAGAGCAGAAATAAATGAAATAGAGAACAGAAAAACTATAGAAAAAAATCAATAAAACAAGGAACTGGTTCTTTGAAAAGTTCAACAAAATTGACAAACCCTTGGCAAGATTCACTAAGGAAAAAAAGAGAAAGGACTCATATAATCAAAATCCAAAATGAAAGAGGAGAAATCACCACAGATATCATAAATATATAAAAAATTATTGAAGACTACTATGAAAAACTATATGCCACCAAATTCAACAATCTAGAAGAAATGGATAAATTCCTAGAACAATACAATCTTCCTAGACTGAGTCATGAAGAAATAGATAGCCTAAACAGACCCATAAGCAGGGAGGAAATAGAAACAACTATCAAAAACCTCCCCAAAAATAAAAGTCCAGGGCCAGATGGCTATACTAGTGAATTCTATCAAACATTCAAAGAAGACTTGATTTCTAGTCTACTCAAAGCCTTCCAAAAAATTGAAGAAGAAGCAATACTTCCAAACACATTTTATGAGGCCAATATAACCGTCATTCCAAAACCTGGCAAGTACAACACAAAGAAAGAAAACTAAAGACCAATATCTCTAATGAATACAGATGCTAAAATACTAGCAAATCAAATACAACAATACATTAAAAAAATAATTCACCATGATCAACTGGGATTCATCCCAGAATCACAAGGATGGTTCAACATACGTAAAACAATTAACGTAATACACCATATCAACAAAACAAAGAAGAAAAACTATATGATCCTATCAATAGATGCAGAAAAATTATTCAATAAAATACAACACCATTTTGTTTAAAACACTCAACAAAATTGGTATAGAAGAAAAATATCTCAACATAATAAAGGCTATTTATGACAAACCATCAACTAACATCATATTAAATGGCATAAAACTGAAGACTTTTCCTCTAAAATCAGGAAGAAGACAAGGTTGTCCACGCTCTCCACTCTTATTCAACGTAGTGCTGAAAGTTCTAGCCAGCACAATCAGACAAGAGAAGAAAATAAAAGGCATTCATATTGGGAAAGAAGAAGTAAAAGTTTCACTTTTTGCAGATGATATGATCCTATACATTGAAAACCCCAAAGACTCCACAAAAAGACTATTGGAAACAATAAACGGATACAGTAAGGTCGCAGGATACAAAATTAATATGCAGAAGTCTATTGCCTTCCTATATGCCAACAATGAAACATCCGAAAACGAACTCAAAAAAATAATCCCCTTATGGTTGCAACAACAACAAAAAAATACCTAAGAATAAACATAACAAAGAATGTAAAGGACCTATATAATGAAAACTACAAAGCATTGTTAAGGGAAATAGAAAAAGATACAATGAAATAGAAAAACATTCCTTGTTTTTGGATAGGAAGAATAAATATAGTCAAAATGACCATATTACCCAAAGCGATATGCAAATTTAATGCAATTTCCATCAAAATACCAATGTCATTTTTATTTTTTTTCCTGAAGTTGGAAATGGGGAGGCAGTCAGACAGATTCTCGCATGCGCCTGACCGGGACCCACCTGGCATGCCCACCAGGGGGCAATGCTCTGCCCATCTGGGGCTTTGCTCTGTTGCAGCCAGAGCCATTCTAGCGCCTGAGGCAGAGGCCATAGAGCCATCCTCAGCGCCAGGGCCAACTTTGCTCTTATGGAGCCTTGGCTGCAGGAGGGGAAGAGAGAGACAGAGAGGAAGGAGAGGGGGAGGGGTGGAGAAGCAGATGGGCGCTTCTCCTGTGTGCCCTGGCCAGGAATAAAACCCAGGACTCCTGCACGCCAGGCCAACGCTCTACCACTGAGCCATCTGGCCAGGGCCCCAATGTCATTTTTTAATGAAATGGAACAAAAAATCATCAGGTGTATATGGAACTATAAAAAACCCTGAATAGCCAAAGTAATCCTAAGGAAAAAGAACGGAGCTGGGAACATTACAATACATGACTTCAAATTATATTATAGAGCCATGATAATCAAAAGAGCATGGTATTGGCAGAAAAATAGACACTCAGACCAATGAAACAAAATAGAGAGCCCAGAAATAAAACCACATATATATGGTCAAATAATCTTTGATAAAGGAGCCAACTACACAGGATGGAGAAAAGAAAGCCTCTTCAATAAATGCTGGGATAACTGGAAAGCTACATGCAAAAGAATGAAACCTGACTACAGTTTATCCCCTTGTTCTAAAATTAATTCAAAATGGATCAAAGACCTAAATATAAGACCTGAAACAAAAAATTACACAGAAGAAAACATAGGTACTGAACTCATGGGCCTGGCCATAAAGAGTACTTTATGAATTTGACTCCAAAGGCAAGGGAAGTGAAGGCAAAGATAAATGAATGGGACTACATCAGACTAAGAAGCTTTTGCACAGCAAGAGAAACTGACAACAAAACAAACAGACAGCCAATTAAATGGGAGATGATATTTTCAAACAACAGCACAGATAAGGGCCTAATATCCAAAATATACAAAGAACTCATAAAACTCAACAACAAAAAAGCCAACAATCCAATAAAAAAAATGAGAAGAGGACATGAACAGACACTTCTCCCAGGAAGAAATACAAATGGCCAGCAGATATATAAAAAGATGCTTATCTTCATTAGCTATTAGAGAAATGCAAATTAAAACTACAATGAGATACCACCTCATACCTGTTAGATTAGCTATTATCAACAAGACAGGTAATAACAAGTGTTGGAGAGGCTGTGGAGAAAAAGGAACCCTCATTCACTGTTGGTGGGAATGTAAAGTAATACAACCATTATGAAAAAAAGTATGGTGGTTCCTCAAAAAATTAACCATACTACCATATGACCCAGCAATCCCTCTACTGGGTATATACCCCCAAAACTCAAAAACACTGGTACATAAAGACACATGCAGCACATGTTCATTGCAGCATTGTTCACAGTGGCCAAGACATGGAAACAACCAAAAAGCCCTTCAATAGATGATTGGATAAAGAAGATGTGGTACATATATACTATGGAATACTATCCAGCCATAAGAAATGATGACATCAGATCATTTACAGCAAAATGGTGGGATCTTGATAACATTATACAGGGTGAAATAAGTAAATCAGAAAAAACCAAGAACTGCATTATTTCATACATAGGTGGGACACAAAAATGTGACTCAGGGACATTGACAAGAGTGTGGTGGTTACCAGCAGGAGGGAAAGGGAAGAGAGGGAGAGAGTAGGGGAGGGGAGGGGCACAAAAAAAACAAAAAACAAATGGAAGGTGACAGAAGACAATTCGACTTTGGGTGATGGGTATACAACAGGGGTTGGGAACCTATGGCTCACGAGCCAGATGTGGCTCTTTTGATGGCTGCATCTGGCTCGCAGACAAATCTTTAATGAAAAAAATAATAACGTTAAAAATATAAAACATTCTCATGTATTACAATCCATTCATTTCCTACCACTCATGTTCATGGTTGCAGGTGGCTGGAGCCAATCACAGCTGTCCTCCGGGACAACACCAAATTTTTATTGGATAATGCATAACGTAAATGGGTCGTTGTATGGCTCTCATGGAATTACATTTTAAAATATGTGGCGTTCGTGGCTCTCTCAGCCAAAAAGTTTCCCGACCCCTGGTATACAACATAATCAAATGTCAAAATGACCTGGAGATGTTTTCTCTGAATCTATGTACCCTAATCAATCAATGTCACCCCATTAAAATTGTCTAAATAAAATAAAATAAAATAAAATAAAATAAAATAAAATAAAAGCATGTGTTACAGATATTTCTATGTCAGTATATTTGCATCTACCATATTCCTTTAAATGGCTTCATGACACTTATAGTGTATATATACCCTAACTTTTTTAATAGGTAGATTTTCAGCTTATTTTCAAGTTTTTCATAAATGTAAACAATTAATTTTACTGCTGTTTCTGGTAATATGCCAGCTAGACATGTTGGAGTGATGCCCTGAGTGATTCAACCAGAGTGCTGGAGAAATCCTAGAGTATCTCATCTGGTGCATTCAGAAGGAATCCTTGGGGGTCAAAAACAAAGCGAAACCTGTGGAGCAAGACATTGCCAAAGCTGTCTTTCTTTCTGAGGTTATCTACTGAATCCAGGAAAATCTGAGCTATTGCCTGGCAAGAGGCAGGAGTGGGGAAGTGAAACTTAAGGCCCATACAAGGAGCTGAAGCCAATAGAAAATAACTAACATAAATACGGCACCCAAAGGGCTATGCCTTCAGTGTAATGGTATACAAGAAGTAAAACCCCCATCCAGAAGAACAATAATAAATTTACCTGGCTTAATCTGGGTACTAGGCAGAGGATGGGGTAATCACTCTTGAGAACTCAGAACTACAAACCTGACTTCGTGTAGGTTTACAATATAGTTTATGTTTTTGTATTTCAGAAAAACCAAGTAAAGAATTTAAAGTAAGCCCAGGTTAGTGGTGCTTCTCAGCATATTATGTGAGCAAAACAAATCCCAGGCCTCAAAGAATTCTCATCAATAATGTTATCAAAAAACTGATCAACCTACAGTCAAAATTCAGAAAACACATAAGGAACCAAGACACTATAAGAGAAAACCAGTGATAGAAGAATCAGATTTTCAAAACCTTCATATATTGGAATTATCAGACATTATAAGGTTTTTAAAAAGACTATTTTTAATATGTTTTGAGAATAAAGGCTAAGCTTAAGAATATAAACAAGAGTTAGAAATTTTAAAGCACGAACAAAATACATTTGTAAAATAATCACTAGAGAATTTATAGGATTAAGAGAGTAACAAATGTACAAATTGAAAGTAATTAGGTAACATAAACAGCAGATAAGACACACAGCTAAAGAGATGAGTTCAGTTGGAAGATCAAGTTATAAAGCTATACAGAATATAGTTCAGAGAGGGCAAAAGATAAAAATGTTAAAGAAAGGTTGTAGACATAGGAAACAGAGTAGGAATATCTGACATATATTAATGGAAGTCTCAGAGGGCAATAATTGAAATAATGGGGAAAAGGCAATATTTGAAGACATAATGACTGAGAATTTCCCCTAATTATTAGAAGACTCTAATACTTATTTTCAAGAGTATCATTAGTCACAAGAATGATTTTAGACAGAAAAATTTATGTTTAAATATGTCACAGTGAAGCAAAGCTCCAAAGAAAGAGATTTTAAATAAGTAACCCCCAGTATGACAAAACTGCCTACAAAGAAAAGGCAATTAGAACAGTGGCTAACTTCTTAGAAGCAATGTTGGCAACAATAATTTCTTCATGCTGAGAGAATATAAACTTAGAATCTTATATTAAGATACTAAGAGAACAACTCAAAATTGAGATGAAACAAAGATATTCTCTCTCTCTCTCTCTCTCTCTCTCTGCTTAACTATCCTGTGTGGTGTTACTTACTTTGCCACAGAATGACTGCTCCACCTCGAATTCTGCGTCTGCATTCTGAGTAGGAAAAAGGAGAGAGAAAAGGGCAGGAAAACCTGACGGCTGAGTTGGCTTCTTTTCTTCCAGGAAGTCCCATTGACACTTCCACTTACGCCTCATTGGCTAGAGTTGCATCACAAGAGCCTCACTTATCTGAAAGGGACCTGAGACAGTATGCCTCTCCCAACAAAATTAGTTTTGTTTGTAAAAAGGAAGAGAGGATAGATATTAAAAGAGCCACTAATTAATGATTTCTCTCACAATCAAGAACAAAACATGCTTTCTGTCCTCAAAGAATTCATAGTCTAGTGAGAGAGAAGGACCAATAAAAAAGGTAAATGTAGAATTCTAGACACATTTTCCTATAAATGAAATGGAGAGGCTTTACTACTATCATTTTGAGTCTTTGTTCATTCACCATTCCACCATTGAACCAACCAACTGGCTTTAGTGAGCCCCCCTCCATTAGTTCAGGGGCACAAAGGAAGAATAAATGTTTCCCACTTTGTAAAGGTTATGACCTAGTGGAAGATGTCAGGTAGAAAAAAAATACATTGGAGCAAGAAATTATTACAACATAAATAGAAAAGGAGGAATAAAAGTGGGTGTTGTGAGTGAAATTGTATCCCCTTCCCAAAATTATACGTTGCCATCTTAACCCCTAGTACATTAGAATATGGTCTTATTTGGAGATAGGGTCTTTGCAGAGGTAGTTAAAGTAAAATAAAGTTATTCAGTTGAGCCCTAATTCATTATGACTGGTATCCTGCTAAGAAGGGGGAATTTGGACACAGACATACATTGAGGGAAAGCAGTGTGAAGAAACAGAAAAAAGATGGCTATTTACACACCAAGAAGTGACTGGGACAGCTCCCTCCCTTCCCCATCCCTCAGAGGAAACCAACACTGCCAACACCTTGATTTTGGACTTCTAGCCTCTAGAACGGTGACACAATCAATTTCTATTGTTTAAGCCACCCTAGTCGGTGGTATTGCATCGTGGCAGCCCTAGCAAACAAATACAGAGGCAAGGGTAAATTCTCCTTGAATTTACAAAATGAAGAGTAAAACTTTGAGAAAAGCCTTCATGGATTATCTGAAGAACGAGCTGTGGGATGAGTAGACACTCAACAGGTACCGTTATAGAAAAGGAGGCGCCACCGGGAACCCAGTCCAAAAGAAGGCTGGGAGAGGAGATTTCTGAGTATGGCGAGCTGTGAGGTACGGCGCAGCAGGATCTGAGAAAGCGCCACGGCAGGGACGTGGTTTGAGGTAAGATGCCCCGAGAGAGGAGACTGGAGTAGTAAGATATCCAGAGGAAGGAGGACCTTTGGTTTCACAAAAAAATCACTTTGGAAAATAAATGTGAAGCAGAGAAGTCTTCATAGTTAATTTTGTATTGATTGGGACTGTTTCTGATTTCTTTGGTGCCATTTGAAGGTGCTTTCTTCACATAGATCCAGATAACAGGAAGCAAATCCCAAAGGGAAGGGGGCAAAGGCGGGTAATGGAGGACAAGGGGGTGGGGGTGAGGGTGTTCTATTGAGTGGGACACTTGAATCCATGTTAGTCCAATAAATTAAAATTAATAAAAAAAATTTTAAAAAGTGATAGCCAGTTGACACGCCCCTTCTAGTCTGCATACATTCTGCACAGCACCCCACACTTCCGTGCACACTGTGTTGAACAAATAGTTCCTGATGAAAATGCCGATCTCTGCACTTAGTGTGTAATGAAGCTAGATAGCTTGACTTACTACCATGAAGTCAAGATCTTACTCCTTCTAATACACATGTGCTCTTTTGATTTTTTTGAGACCGTTTAAGAGTTGGACCTTTGTTTAAAGACATGAAGTCAGTTAATGTAGATTATATTGTCTCAGAATGTGTTAATAGGTAACCCCTACAATTACGTCTTTTCAAATAATTGAATATTCTTGTACCCTTCTAATTTGAAATTTCTATTCTGGTTCTGTGTCTCATTACTGAATTTAATTAAGTCAAGGAAATATTAGAGGAGCAGTAAATGTGGACCTTTGTGTTCAAAACCAGAGAACAGAACATTCTAGTGTGCTTTAAAATAAAAACTTTTTCAATTAAACCAACTCCCTCCTGCTTAATTAAATCCATCTAAATCAAATTTGATGACAGTACTTCCTAACTATAATAAATGACAGTAAATAAGCAATCTAATTTTCAATGCCTACAACATAAAATATAATTAACCTAGCATAATCTTCATAATATTTGTCACACCTAGAATCAGGGTTTTAAAAATGGCCATTATTCCTAAGAGACAGCAGCCATTCATTGATGACTTTTTTTATGCCTACATTCTAAACTAATACTCTATGTTTTATGTAGAAGTTAAAACAAAATCAATTAAATAAACAACATATCACAAATCCTTGTCCCTAAAATACAGGATGTGGAAGGTATTCTATACACGGGGCAAATCTAAATGACATAGCAACTGGATTCCATTTGAGAAGTCTGGGGTCCTTTCATTGTGAGGGAGAGGTAAATTTTTCAATGTTAGAGTGCTTCTGTTTTTTCCATTGTAAAATAATTAGTACTATATTCTGCTTACATAATACATTAAGTAGATTTTATGATTTAGAAAGTAATCAATACCAGAATTCTTCTTTTTATCATGAGAATGTAACTCTACATGAGAGGCCCTTGACCTCTTCTGTTCTATGGTGAATATGGCCACCTGCTTACCCACCTAGGTCCTGTATGGAGGGGTAGACACAAAGTGAGATAGTCAGGAAAATCAAACTTATCTTTCAGTTGGGTTGCACCAATAATTGTGGAGGAGAGTCCTAGGTCCTCCCTTCCCTGCATATCACTTCATCCACCTTCTCCTAAAATGATAGTAAGTGCACTAAATATTGAGAATAACAAAAACCGTTCTTTACTCAAGGGTTCAGTTCATAGGTGTCAAACAGGGTCTCTCCTCTATCATACTATTGACATTGGAGCTGGATGACTCACTGGTGCGTAGGGCTATCCTGTGCAGTGTGGGGTGTTTAGTAGTACTCCGGCCTCTCCTACCGCCTGGATGCCAGTAGCTCTCCTTCCTCTGAATATGACAGACAACCAAAGGTGTTTCCAGAACTACCCAGTTTCCCTGAGGGAAAAGCCACCAGTGTAAAGCTAAAGGAATCAGCAAGCAGTCGGGTGTTCTGCTGCCTTTCTCTTGCATCACACACCGAGGCCTAGATTCCGTGGGATTTCCCATGGATTCTTCCTCTTTCCCTTCTCAGACCTCAATCCTCTCTTCCTGCTGTCATATTTTTAATCCTTTTTTCTTTCAGTATCCTTATGTTCTCTGGGCATGCTACTCAACCCTACGAAGATGATCAGCACCAAGTCCATTCATATCTTGCCAATTTCATAGCCTCTGTTGCATGAGGAATATCAAGACTGTTCTCCTTTCTCCTGTGTCCACTGAGCCTGCTGAGTGGAGGGGCAAACTCGTTTCTCAGTGTTTATGGACCTGAGGGTGGGATGGGGAAAAGGAAGGGCTCTGACCACCTCTCACAACCTGTGCTGCTGCCAACCAAGTTAGCATCATTTTTATCTCTCGTGTAGATCACTGCATTAATTAATTGGTCTCTCTGTTTCTGCACTTGCAGCTAACCATCTGTGATCAATCTAGGAGCTAGACTGAGCTTACTAAACATGAATCAGATCATGCCATTTCTCTGCTCAAAACCCTGCATTTTACTCAGAATAAAATCTGACATTCTTACAACGGCCTAAAGGCCTTACTTGCTCTGGCCCATATATTTGTCTCTGACCTCAAGTCCTCCTGCTTTTCCCTCCTGTTCTCCTGCCTCTGCTGTACAGAACTCCTTGGGTTTCCTTGGTCCGGCAGGCATGTTGCTGCCTTAGAACCTTTGCACCAGCTTTTTCCTCAGCCTGGACTGCTCTTCTTTCAGCTACCCACCCTAATGGCTACCTCTTCCACCTGCTTCAGGTCTCTGCTCAAATGTTAGCTTCTCCACGAAGCCAGTTCTGCTCATCCTGATTAGCATCGCAACTCCTCCTATAACCTGCCCCAGCTTTCCTAAACCATCTAACCTATTCTTCTTCTATTTCTTATAGCACTTCTCAGCTTTTAATCTGTTTTATTCTTTTACATATCCAGTGTCTAAAACGGTGCTTAGTACATAGTAGGCAGTCAATATTTATTAAATGGTATTGATTAAATAAATAAGTAAATATTGAATTCTCTTCCTAGTGAAAGTGGGGCAGAGAATGGAGAGAGCTTGCCTCCCAGATTTTGATGCAATCTCTCTTACAACACAGAGGACATAGGACAACCAAAGCACCGTTGACGGCCTGGGTCAGTGAAGTCTCTGCTGTATAAAATCAAACATGTCCACTGAAAGGATTCATTTCCTCCTGAATGTCCTTATTGCCTGTATCTATGATTCATATTCTTCCTACTGGAATAATTTAAACCTTATCTCTTACAATAATAGAAAAGGACTTTTGAAGGCATTTAGTCCCCCCCACCTACTCCAGTTTGCGTGACAAAGCCTCCCTCACTCCCGACTTCTCCGGAAACCGGATGGGCGTGAAGTGTGGGACAGTAGTCTCTTTACCACCACAAAATATATTTGCAAACTTCTATATTTTAATCTTTTGTACATTAGATCTGACTGAATTCAAGATGTAAAGTGCAACAGAAAAGCAAGACATTTGGTTTTATGAGTTGTGTAGGGTCAACCAACAATTTCTCTTTCTTTTTAGAAAAATTAAAGGTAAAAAAAATGATAAAGGTATAAGAAGTAAAGGAAGAAAACTTTACCTTCTTTGTGTTACAATTTTAACTCCTAGTATTTGAATCTAGTGCCTCCAGGACAATGTCAATTAATTTTCTAAAACATCGGTCAAGTGGCTACTGGTTTTTAATTAGAATTTTAGGTTTGCAGGATCTACAGAATTTAATTTCCCATCTACATACTTTATAAATTGACACTAGCTCTATCAAAAAATAATTTACAAATGTATGCACTTTCATTTTAGCTAAATAAAGTAAAGTGTATTAATTTAGGCAACATGGGACTTCCAGTCAACACAGCAACAGTAGGTAAATACTGTGATCGCTTTCTCCCACAACCATATCAAATTTACAAGTAAATTCTAGAACAACCACCCTTGAGAACCACCTGAAGACTAACTGAACAAAATTTCTATAATAAAGGATATAAAGCAGAAGCCATGTCAAGACTGGTCGGCGTCGGCGGGGCAGGGATATGAAACAACCTGGTCGCACACCCACATGTGGCAGCTGAGAACTGGGAGGGGTCACTCGGCTATTGAGGTGCCCCCTAAGAAGTGAGGGGCCCAGCCCCACACTGGGCTCCCAGTTCAAAGCATTGGCGCCAGGAAGAGAAGCCTTCATAACTCCTGGCTGTGAAAGTCAGCAGGGGTTCTTTCCCTGTGCGATGTGGGGCTGCTGTAGGCTTAGGGGCCCTCTCAGAGCCTGAGCACTCACTCACTACTCACACTCACCCCAAGCTCCTGAGAAGGAAGAGAAGCTCAGGAAATGTCACTGACATACCAGGAGTAACTGATTTACTTGGTTTCAGGGCAAGGACTGGAGAGGCAGCTGTCCCCGAGACTGAAGTGCTAACAGGCACCACAGCCCCGTGGCGAGCCCTTCCCCACATAGCCAGCAGGTGCAGACCAGTGCCAGTCCCGAGTCTCCATCAACCTGGCTGACACTGCTAGCCCACCCTGCTGATTCCCGGAGACCTGGCCCCACCAAATTCACTTGCTGGCCTGAATCTCTTCCAGCAGCTTTTTCACATGAGCAGCCAGCCTAGGCTTATGCTGCAGATTTTCATAAGATCTCTCAGAAGACCACAACCCCCAAACAAAGAGCAGCTGACCTCAGCATGGCCTGTACTATTTGCTATGAGTTTCAGCCCAGCACTAGTGACAGCCAGCCTCAGTTCACAGCATACACTTCCCCAGGTGCCTTCAAACCCAGCACAAGAACACCTATTGCAGATCCCTTTGTAGCTTCCACAGGTGGCCCCTGGCTGGACACAGATGGCAGCTGACCTGCGTCTTCATCAGACCCCCTCCTGGAGACCCCAGACCAAAACACTCAGGGATCAGCTTCAGACCACATCAGAGCACCAATGAATTAGCTACACAAATGACTCACTTAAAAGGTGGACTCAGAAGGCACTAGAGCCCCACAAAAGCAAATTCCACTCCATGGGGTCAAACCCATACAATAGTTTGTCAACTGTGGTTATGGCCAGTCATAATAGCCAGTCAGCCTTAGGGACAATCCCAACCATTGACATACCAACAGCAAGCAAGGCTCAACTGCAACAAGTGGACACATATAACCTCTACAGGGGACACCCCTGGAGCTCAGGTGAATGAGGAGACTCTGCTACTGGGTCCCCCAAGACACATTCTACATAAGACCACTCTGCCAAGACTGGGAGATGTACCTGCTGTACCTAATGCATCAAAACAAACACAGAGAGTCAGCTAAAACAGGGGGACAAAGAAGCATACCCAAAATGAAAGAATATGACAAAACTCTGGAAAAGAAACTAAATGAAATGGAAAGAAGCAATCTACCAGGTACAGAGTTCAAAACACTGGTTATAAGAATTTGCAGTGCACTGAGGGGAAGAGCAGATGAAGTCAGAACTTACACAGAGAGATAAAAACCATTCAAAAGAGTCAGAAATGAAGAATACAAAAACTAGGATGAGGACTGTTGATTAGATGGAATCAACAGCAGATTAAATGAAGTAGAGGATACAATCAGCAATTTGAAAAGGTAGAAGAAAATACCCAATTAGAACAGTAAAAAATAAAACAAATTTTAAATGAGGATAGTTAAAGGACTTCAAGGACAACATTAATCATAGCAACATTCTCATCAAAAGGGGAAGAAAGAGAGGAAGAGATTGAAAACCTATTTGAAAAAAATAATGACTGAATACTTCCCTAAACTGGCAAAAGAAATGGACATATAAGTCCAAGAAACACAGAGCTTTAAACAAGATGAACTGAAAGAATCCCACACCAAGACATTTAATTATAATACCCACAAGGGACCTCCCATAAAGCTGTGAGCTGGTTTCTCAACAGAAACTTTTCAGGCCAAGAAGAATTGGCATGAAATATTCAAAGTCATAGAAAGAAAAGGACTACAACCAAGATTACTCTAACCAACAAGGCTATTATTTAACACCAAAGGAGCTCCCTAGATTTAAAAAATAAACAAACAAAAAACTAAAGGAGTTTATGACCACCAAGTGAGTATTACAAGAAACGTTAAAAGGGTCAGTCCCCTCAGCATCCCCCATGGCCCCTCAGCCAGGGCTCAGACACCACCTCCAGTGGTCTACCATGGAAGGGAGCCAGGCGGTGGGTGTCTGGGATGGCAGCTGACAGGGGTGCCAGTTGTCCTGTGTAATGGATGGAAGCATCTCCATGGAGTCAGCTTGAGATGAACAGCACATCTTTGTTATCGGGATATTTCCACCACTGCTCTCAGAGAACACCTATCTTCAGTGGGACTTGGAATTCCTGGAGAACTGCCTGCCTTTGTGAAAAGCTGGCAATTTCTTTAAATCTTATCCCTTAGTTTTCTTTAAAAACATCCAGAAAACATGAACAAGTTAAATAATGAAGAGTTTGACTGCTATTTTCTCCATGAAGGCTTTACTGTCAAGAACCTTCTGAACCAAAATAATCAATGAAATTTCTTCTTCGAATGATGAAGATGCCTTCTATGTTGTGGACCTGGGAGACATTATACAGAAACATGAAATGGGCAAAAGCTCTTCCTCAGATCAGTCAAATGCAATGACAGCAGAACCATAGTAAAGACCCCAGCTGCCATCTGGGGGTCTGACTGTGCCAGCAAGCCTGAGATACAGTTGGTACAGAGTCTTGGGGTGCCTCCAGAGAGCGTTCTTTATGCAAATCCTTGTAAACCAGTGTCTCAGATAAAATACACTACTAGTATTGGAGTCCAGATGATGACTTTTGCTAGTGAAGTCAAGTTGATGAAAGTCTCCAGGTTACACCCAAAGGCAAAGTGGGCTTTGCAGATTGCCACTGATGATTCCAAAGCAGTCTGTCATCTCATTGTTAAATTTGGTGCCATTCTCAAAACCAGCGGGCCTCTTTGGGAACAGGTGAAAGAGCTAAATGTTGATGTCATTGGTGTCAGCTTCCACGTGGGAGGTGGCTGTGTTGATCCTGAGACTGTGTGGAGGCCTTTTGGGATGACCACTGTGTCTTTGACATGGGAGCTGAGGTTGGGTCCCACATGGATCTGCTTGATAGTAGTGGTGGCTTTCCTGGATCTGAGGGTGTAAAGCTTAAATTTGAAGAGATCACTAATATAATCATCCCAGCCCTTGACAAGTATTTCCAGTCAGACTTGGGAGTGACACTCAGACTGAGGCAAGCAGACGCTATGTTACAGGAGCTTTCATGCTCACAGTTAATATCATTGCCCAAAACCTCATATTAAGGTAACAGACATTAAGGCATGAAGATGAGTCTAGCAAGAGAATCTTTTTGTATTACGTGAATGATGTAACATATGGATCATTTAATTGCTTCCTTTAGGATCATGTGCACATGAAGCCTCTTGTGTAGCAGAGGCTCAAACCAGATGAGAAGTATTGCTCCTCCAACATGGGATGGCCTCGATAGCATTGTTAAGCACTGTGGCTTAACGAGATGTATGTGGGAAATTGGATGTTCTTTGAAAACATGGGTGCTTACATCATTGCTGCTGCTTCTACTTTCCATGGATTCCAGAGGCCATTTGTCTACTATGTGATGTCCAGGCCAACATGGCAACTGATGCAGCAATTCCAGAACCATGACTTTCCACCCAAACTGGAGGAACAGGACATCAGCGCTCTGCCTGTGTCTCTTGCCTGTGAGAATAGGATGAAGCCCCACCCAGCAGCCTGTGCTTCAGCTTGCGTTAATGTGTGGATACCATTCCTGTAACTGTTACTGCGATTGTGGCCTGAATTAAGGGATTGAGGGGGGGCTTAATTATTGCTAGGTATGAAATGCCTTTGTAAGTAGGGGTGGTACAGATGGAACAATATGGAAGGCTAGGAGATGGGGTCACACTTATCTGTGTTCCTATGGAAACTATTTAAATATTTGTTTTATCTGGATTTTTATTCAGTTTTGAAATATGCTGCTAAAGCGCCACTCAGCTGCTGAGCAAGCATTTGTAGCTTGTATTTTGGCAGAACAGGCTAGCGGTTTAGTGTTGTGATCTGTTGTAAAAATAAAGTACCTTGAAATAATTAGCCATTGGGAAATTTTAAGTGTGTCCATTCTACATGGCTCACCTTGCATATGTTTTTACAAGTGGGAATTAATGTTTTTATTTCACCAAAGACTGAGAAATTTGTCCTAGAGGACTTAGGAGTTGATGGGTTTTTGTTATTTTGAAGTGCTATGGACATGCCTTTTTCCTCTTGGGCATTTTTATTTCAAGTATGTGAGTCCTGCATATAGTTTGCTGTGGATTCTCATAAGGAATAGTAAACCTATCCCCATGCAAGTGGAAGGAAAAGGATGGATGAGGAAAGCCAGATCTTCTACTGCTGACAGTAGCCAAAGTCTGCCTTAGAGGCTCCGCCCACCCCTAATGTCCACAGAGGTGGCTGGGACGTGGAATGCCTGGAGCCCCTTGTTAACTAACTGGCCAGTTCCCATGACAGCCAGTGCCAGAGAAGGAGCAGTGGGCCCTCTGAGCCCTGCCCGCAAAGATCAGGGACGTTCTCCTCCCACTTTGACTTCACACCCAGGACAAGCGTAGTCACAAACTAATTCGGAATGCAGTGTGGCATTTGGCAGTCAACTCATTTTAATAAGTTCAGCAACAATTTAAAAGAAAAAAAAAATGATAAAGGGACTTCTTTATCCAATTCTATCACCAATTTTTTTTCATAGAACTAGAACAAATAATACTGAAGTTTATATGGAACCACAAAAGACCTCAAATAGCCAAAGCAATCTTGAGAAAGAACAAAGTTGGAAGTATCATACATACTACGAGTATTGAACTATACCAGTGGTTTTCCACTACTGGTGAGGGGCCAATGCTGGTCTGCCAGAAATTTGAATCAGTCCTCAAAAGAGTTAACCACCCTGATGTTGTCTGATATAGAGTCTATAATCATTGTGTTTATCATCTTTGTCCAACATCAGGGTGGTTAACTCTTTTGCGAACTGGTGTGAAATTTCTGGTGGACCTGCACCAGTGAGTAGACCAGCAATTAAAAACCACTGAGCTATACTATAAGGCTATGGTAATCAAAACAGCATTGCATAGGTATAAAAACAGATATATACTTCAATGGAATAGACTAAAACCCCTAGAAATAAACCGACACTTACATGGACAATTAGTCTATAAAAAGGGAGGTAAGAAGTCTATTAAATAAGTGCTTTTGTGAAAACTGGACAGATACATGCAAGAAAATGCGCCTAGACCACTTTCACATACCAGATACAATAATAAACTCAAAGTGTATTAAAGACTTAAATGTAAGACTAGGAATAAAACTCTTGGAAGGAAACACAGTAAGCATTTTGAATTCATTCTAAATAATATTTTTTTGGATATGTCCCCTTGGACAATAGAAACAAAAGAAAAATAAACACACAGGACTACATCAAACTGAAAAGTTTTTGCACGGTAAAGGAAACATCAACAAAACAAAAAGACAACCCTCTGAATAGGAGAAGATATTCATCAATGATACATCCAATAAGGGGTTAATAACCAAAATTTATAAGGAAGTCATACGATTTAACACACAAAAATAAAACAATCCAATTAAAAAATAGAGGACCTAAATAGACATTTCTCCAAAGAGGACATACAGATGGCCAATAGGTATGCAAAGATGCTCAACATCACTAATCATCAGAAAGATGTAAATTAAAACCACAATGGATATCACCTCACACTTGTCAGAATGACTTTCATCAATAGACCGACAGGTATTGGCTAGGATGTGGAGAAAAGGGACGCTTGTGCACTTCGGTGGAAATGCAGACTGATGCAGCCACTGTGGAAAACAGTAAAAGGGTCTCTCAAAAATTTAAAAGTAGAACTCCCTTATGACCTCGTTATCCCACTTTTGGGTATTTATCCAAAGAAATCCAAAGCATTAATTTAAAAAGATACATAAATCTCTATGTTCTTTGCAGCATTTTTTACAATAGCCAAGATATGGAAGCAACCTAAATGTTCATCAATAGACAAACACATAAAGAAGAAATGGTTCATATATACAATGAAATATTACTCGACCATAAAAAAATTAATAAAAACTTACCATTTGCTACATCATTTATGGACCTCGAGGGTATTATGTTAAGTGAAATAAGTCAGATAGTGAAAGACAAATACCACCAAATTCCACTTACATGTGGAATCTAAAAGACAAAATAAACAAACAAAACAGAAACAAACTCCTAGACGTAGAGAACAGACCGATGATGGTCAGAAGAGAGGGAGTGTCATGGCGCTGGGTAAAAAAAGGTGAAGGGATTAAGAAGTACGCATTAGCATTTACAAAATAGTCATGGGCATGTCAAGTACAGGATAGGAAATGTAGTCAATAATACTGTAATAAGTGTGTATGGTGCCAGGCTTATTAGGGTGATCACAGCATAAATTATCTAACTGCTAGCCACTATACTATATACCTGAAACTAATATAATATTGAATGTCAGCTCTAATTGAAGTAAAATAAAGAAATTTTAAAAATGGAAGAAAAGCAGGAGGCTGTGAAAGTAGGAAGAAGAAGCCCCTGAAGCGGCCCAAGAAGCAAGCCAAGGAGGTGGATGAGGAGGAAAAAGCACTCAGGCCTAAGCAAAAAGAGAAGTGGAAGAAAGAAACGCGAGAAGTTGAAAGCAAAGGCTGTAGGGAAGCGCCTTCTGGCCACAGGTGGATGAAGAAACCTGGGTGGAAAAGTGAACTGTTTCTTGGGTTTGGAGCAATGGTGAGCCTTAATTCCATTCGTGTTTTATCTTCTGGGTTTCCCGTCAGAACATCTCTGGCCACCTATAGCTAGAATGAAGTGTTGTCTTGGAGCCTGTTGTATATTTAAGAATAAACTTTTGTAAAAATAATAATAATATTTTTTTAACGGAAGAATAAAAGGATATAGCATTGAGCAACTTCCATAGTGAACTTTGGAATTTGTAGTGGTCAGATGTTCTCCAACCAATGGTCATTATTATGTCCTTCATAAGACTCTTTAAAATATTTGTATTTTATTCTAACCGACTCAGTTGGTTTTATCCTTTCAAGAATCTGAATCCAAGAAGAGATTAGATGTGTAGGGGAGCCAGTGCCTGTGCAGGGCAGCAGGATGTAGCCAACCTGCAGACGGGGATGCTGGTCTGAAACCTATAGAAGGAGATGAGAAGGAACAGCCTTAGATTCCAGTGCAGGTCCAAAAGCATTTCAGCCGAACTGATGAGAGCCAAACCTGCTATTGAAAGGAGTCCCAATGTTCCAGGAAACCAGCCTGTGTCAGGACCTCGCATGCTCAGTTTTTGGTTGGCAGCAGCTTGTGGGAAGTGTGGCCTTAGAGAGTGAGAACCCCCATAGGAAGGAGCCCTTATCCCAAATGCTAGCAGCACAGCCCCTTGAGCAGTTATCACTTTCCAAGATTACCTTCTTGATTTACTTTATTTCCTTGTGTGATAGCTTGTCAGCTTTCTCCTCCATCAAAATACCAGCTCCCTAATGGCAGGAACTTCATCTCTTGTTTCCATTTCCAGCCCCTGACACAAGGCCAGACATCTAGTAGGTACTCAGATATTTGTTGAAGGAAAGATTGCATGGAGGGAGATCTGGGCTGGACAAATATTATGTTGAAACGGGAATTGTGAAACCATAAAAGCTCAACTCATCAAATTAGAATAATAAATATTCAGATTTTTTCCTTAAAAAAGTAAAATATTAATTTTAGTAATTTTTTTTCTCTTTTAATTATTTATTTTTTACTTTTATTATTTTTTCCTTTTTAAATTTTTATTAATTTTAATTTATTGTGTTAAGATGGATTCAGCTGTTCCACTCATTATAACACCCTCACCCCCACCCTCGTGTCCCCCATTACACCTCCTCGGCCCTCCTCCTCAACTCCCTCCCCCCCTTCCCCCTGGGATTTGCTGTCCTATTGTCCGTATCTCTGTGAGATATATATCTGTAACCAAGCTCGTAAGTCAGTCAACTCATATATATATATATATATATATATATATATATATATATATATATATAAATATATATATATATATATATATATAAGTTTCACTAATCTCTTCATCTTCTCTGACCCCACCCCCTCATCCCCTTCCCTCTGACAGCTGTCCCTCTGCTCCCTGTGACCACGCCTCTGCCTCTATTCCATTCCTCGGTTCACTTTGTTCATTAGATTCCACATATAAGTGAGATCATATGATATTTGTCTTTCTCTGCCTGGCTTATTTCACTTAGCATAATAATCTCCAGGTCCATCCATGCCATTGCAAAAAGTAAGATTTTATTATTTTTCACAGCTGCATAGTATTCCATTGTGTATATGTACCACTGCTTTTTAATCCACTCGTCCACTGATGGACACTTGGACTGCTTCCAGATCTTGGCTATTGTAAACAATGCTGCAATAAACATCGAGGTGCATCTCTTCTTTTGAATCAATGATTTGGTATTTTTAGGATATATTTCTAAAGTAGGATAGCTAGGTCAGAAGGCAGTTGCATTTTTAATTTTTTGAGGAAACCCCATACTGTTTTCCACAGTGGCTGCACCAGTCTGCATTCCCACCAGCAGTGCAGGAGGGTTCCCTTTTCTCCACATCCTCGCCAGCACTTATGGTGTGCTGATTTGTTGATGAGTGCCATTCTGACAGGTGTGAGGTGGTATCTCATTGTTGTTTTAATTTTCATTTCTCTGATGATTAGTGACATTGAACTTTTTTCATATGCCTATTGAACTTTTTTTTATATGCCTATTGGCCATCTATCTGTCCTCTTTGGAGAAGTGTCTAGTCAGTTTCTTTGCCCATTTTTTAATTGGATTGTTTACCTTCCTGGTGTTGAGTTTTAGAAGTATTTTATAAATTTTGGTTATTAACCCTTATCAGATGTATTGACAAATATGTTCTCCCATTGTGTGGGTTGTCTTTCTATTTTGTTAGTGGTGTCTTTTGCTGTGTAAAAGCTTTTTTTTTGTTTGATATAGTCCCATTTGTTTGTCTTTTATTTCACTTGCCTGTGGAGATAAATTGGTAAAAATATTGTTACAAGAGATACCAGAGAGTTTATTGCCTATGTTTTCTTCCAAGATGTGTATGGTTTCACGACTTACATTTAACTCTTTTATCCATTTTGAGTTTATTTTTGTGAATGGTATAAGTTGGTGGTATAATTTCCATTTTTTTTGCATGTTCCTGTCCAGTTTTCCCAACACCATTTATTAAAGAGACTGTCTTTACTCCATTGTATGCTCTTACCTCCTTTGTCCAATATCAATTGACCATAAAGGCATGGGTTTATTTCTGGGTTCTCTGTCTGTTCTATTGATCTGTATGCCTGTTCTTATGCCAGTACCAAGCTGTTTTGAGTACAATGGCCTTGTAGTATAACTTCATATCAGAAAGTGTGATACCACCCACTTTTTTCTTCATTTTCTAAGATTGCTGAGGCTATTTGTGTTCTTTTTTGGTTCCATATAAATTTTTGGAATATTTGTTCTATATATTTGAAATATGCCACTGGTATTTTAATAGGGATTGCATTGAATCTATAGATTGCTTTGGGTAGTACAGTTTAATTGGTTCTGTAACCAACCTCGTAAGTCAGTCAACTCGTATATTGAACAAATTTCTCCCATTTAAAATAACTAAAATAGATTTAATCTGTTCCAGCCCTGTGAAACATCCCCAAACCATCCTAAATTATGAAAAAAAGACATGTTTTTAATTAAGAAACACACATGTATACTTTACCAATGCATAAAAAAATATATGAAATAAAAGAAAAAAGTGTTATTTAGTACTATATTCTTACCTTGGAGACAGACGAGTGCAGCTAATAGAGGTGAATGGCAGAGGAGGAGGGAGAGAGGAAGGGATGCAGGCACTGTAGACACGTAAACTAAAACTGCATTTTCTTTACTTTAAACAAAACTAAAACTGCACTTTATTTACTTAAAATGAAACCACAAAAACTTAATTGTAAAAAAAATGCACTTTCTTAACTCTAAACTTACCCTAAGCTTAACATTACGTATTTTTCATTTAATCATCACCTGTTTTTTGCCTTTTTGGCTGCATTTTCGGCACTTTCACTTGCAGGACTTTTGAACAAAAATCTATCCAAAGGGGTTTGCTTTTGCATGCCTTTTAAAATGTTATGGAAATGTGACAAACAAGTGTCACTAAAAAGTGCTGAAGCACAACCAGTTGAAACTTTTTCTGGATGTTTTTTTTTCAATGAAACTTGAAAGCTTCTCCCACATTGCCAGCATGTCTTTAATTTCACTTGTAGAAATCATTTCCTTCGATTCTACCTCCTCCTCACTACTAATCTCTTGCAGAAGCTCCCTATGTTGCATCATCTGTAGCTCCTTCACCTCCTCAGTTGAGAGTTCTTCCTCATGTTCCTTGAGGAGCTCGTTTACGTCACCCTCATCTACCTCCAGACCCATTGACTTTCCAAGGGACACAATCTCCTCCAACGCTTCTACCTCAGTCTTGGTCTCTGGTTTGAATCCTTCGAAGTCCCTGTCTGCAACAACATCAGGCCATAACTTTTTCCATGCCGAGTTCAAGGTTTTCTTGTAATCTCTTGCCATGCCAAGTCAATAATGCATAAACAAATCACGATGTTGTAGTAATCCTTCCAAAACTCTCGAAGGGTTAGATTTATATTCAGTCACCTCAAAGCAGCAGCGGAACAAGTGCTTTGTGTAAAGCTTTTTAAAGTTGGAAATGACCTGCTGATCCATAGGTTGCAAGACTGAAGTCGTGTTGGGTGGAAGGTAGAGGACTTTCACAAATTTTAACTCATCGAGAATGTCACCTTCAAGACCAGGTGGGTGGGCTGGAGCATTTTCAAGAATTAGTAATGTTTTCGTTGGGAGTTTATTTTCTTGAAGATATTTCTTCACTGCAGGACCAAAGATGAGATTTACCCATTCAATAAAAAACTGCCATGTAACCCATGCCCTAGCACTGGCGTGCCACATAACCTGCAGTTTTTCTTTAAGAATCTTGTGAGTCTTAAAGGTTCAAGGATTTTCGGAATGATACACTAGCAGTGGCTTTACTTTACAGTCACTGCTAGCATTTGTACACAATGCAAGGGTCAGATGGTCCTTCATGGGTTTATGGCCTGGCAGCTTCTTCTCCTCCATGAAGTAATGAAAGTCCTCCGGGCCATTTTTTTCCAAAACAATCCTGTTTCGTCACACTTGAACACTTGTTGGGAGATGTAGCTTTCCTTTGCAATAAGCGCAGCAAAACATGTGATGTACTCCTCAGCTGCCTTAATGTCAGCACTCGTAGCTTCACCATGCCTCACCACTGAGCGGATGCCAGATCTCTTCTTGAAATTTTCGAACCAGCCGTGACTTGCCTTAAACATATCTTCTGCTGCCTCTTTTGAGGTTGATTGGTTCTTTCTTTTTCAAGTCGCCGTAAATAATACGTGCCTTTTCACATATTACAGTCTCCATCACTGTATCTCCTGCCAGCTCTTTTTCTTTCACCCACATCAGCAGAAGCTTCTCCATTTCTTCAAGGATATTTATCCTTAACTGGGATAGAATTGTAGTTCCTTTTGCTGGATTTGCACTTTTGATGGCATCCTTTTGTTTAAGGATGGTACAAATTGAAGATGTATTGCGGTCATACAGCCTTGCCAGTTCAATCACTCGTACACCACGCTCATGTTTTTCTATTATTTCTTGCATTACTTCTATTGAGATCATTCTCTTCTTCTTCTCACCACTGTCCTTTATGCTCACTTTCTTTGGCCCCATGATAGCACACAAAAAAAGTTAGTAAAAAATGGAAAAATGATGCAAGAATGAGTACAGTGCATGAGAATTGACTTAATTCTACGGTAACACGTGAGAAAGAACGAGATGCTGGTGTAGTGCTGCTGATACTAGACCCTTGTGCCAACTAGCGGCAGCTTCCCGAATCATGACTTGTATCTCAGAATTTCGCTCGGATCTGGAACAAAAATACAAACTGAGTCACAGCTCATATCTTAAAAATTGTAAATTGGTCTGCTCGTATCTCAAGGTACTACTGTATAGTCATTTTAATGATGTTTATTCTTCCTAACAATAAACACAGTATATACTTTCACTTTTTCTATCTTTCTTGATTTCTTTTTTTCAATGTCTTATAATTTTCTGAGTACAAATCTTTTACTTCCTTGGTTAAATTTACTTCTAGGTACTTTATTTCCTTTTGTTGCAATACTGAAGAGGATTGTTTCCTTAATTTTTCTTTCAGACAGTTTATTGTTGGTATATAAAAATGCCTCTAATTTTTGAATATTAATTTTATATCGTGCCACCTTGCCAAATTCATTTCTCAGGTCCAGTAGTTTTTTGACTGAGACCTCAGGGTGTTCTATGTACATGTCATCAGCAAATAATGATAGTTTTTCTTCTTTTCCAATTTGTATGCCTTTTATTTTTTGTTCTTGTCTGATTGCTGTGGCCAGGACTTCCAGAAATATGTTGAATAGGAGTGGTGAAAGGGGACACCCCTGCCTTTTTCCTGATCTTAAGGGAATTGCTTTTAATTTTTGCTAGTTGAGTATGATTTTGGCTGTGGGTTTGTCATATATGGCCTTTACTATGTTGAGATATGTCCCCTGTATTCCCATTTTGCTGAGAGTTTTGATCATAAATGGATGCTAGATTTTATCAAATGCTTTCTCTGCATCTATTAATATAATCATGTGATTTTTATTCTTACTTTTGTTTATGTGACGAATCACATTTATTGATTTGAGAATATTGTACCAGCCTTGCCTACCCAGAATAAATCCCACTTGATCATGATGTATGATCTTTCTGAAGTATTGCTGCATTCAGTTTGTTAGTATTTTGTTAAGAATTTTAGCATCTAGGCCCTGGCCGGTTGGCTCAGTGGTAGAGCGTCGGCCTGGTGTGCAGAGGTCCCGGGTTCGATTCCCGGCCAGGGCACACAGAAGAAGCACCCATCTGTTTCTCCACCCCTCCCCTCTCCTTCCTCTCTGTCTCTCTCTTCCCCTCCCGCAGTGAGGCTCCATTGGAGCAAAGATGGCCCAGGCGCTGGGGATGGCTCCTTGGCCCTCTTTCCCAGGCACTAGAGTGGCTCTGGTCATGACACCCCGGAGGGGCAGAGCATCGCCCCCTGGTGGGCAGAGCGTCGCCCCCTGGTGGGCGTGCCGGGTGGATCCCGGTCGGGCGCATGCGGGAGTCTGTCTGACTGTCTCTCCCCGTTTCCAGCTTCAGAAAAATACAAAAAAAAAAAAAAAAAAAAAAAGAATTTTAGCATCTATGTTTATCAGGTTTATTTGCCTATAGTTTTTTTTTCTTTGTAGTGTCTTTACCTGGTATTGGAATGAGGATAATGCTCGCCTCATAAAAGGAGCTTGGAAGTCTTCTCTCCTCTTGAATTGCTTGAAATAGCTTGAGAAGGATAGGTGTTAGTTCTTCTTTAAATGTTTGGTAAAATTCTCCTGTGAAGTCATCCGGTCCAGGACTTTTATTGTCTGGGAGGGTTTTTTTTATAATAGTTTCAATTTCATTTGTTGTAATCAGTCTGTTTAGGTTTTCTGATTATTCCAGATTGAATTTTGGAAGATTGTATGTTTCTAGGAATTTATCCATTTCACCTAGGTTGTCCAATTTTTTGGCATATAGGTTTTCATAGTACTTTCTTACAATCCTTTGTATTTATGTGGTGTCATTTGTTACTTCTCCACTTTTATTTCTAATTTTATTTGAGTCCTCTCTCTTTTTTTCTTGATGAGTCTGGTTAAATATTTGTCTATCTTATTTACCTTTTCAAAGAACCAGCTCTTGGTTTCATTGACCTTTTGCATTTTTTTTTTTTTTAGTCTTTATGCCATTTATTTCTGCTCTGATCTTTATTATTTCTTTCCTTCTACTTCCTTTGGGCTTTATTTGCTGTTATTTTTCTAGTTCTCTTAGATGCAGGGTTAAGTTGTTTATTTGAGTTGTTGTATGTTCAATTTCATCTGTTTCAAGGAAACTTTTTATTTCTTCTTTGATCTGGTTAACTCATTCATTATTTAATAGCATGCAATTTAGCCTCCAAATGTTTGAATGTTTTTCAGTTTTTCTACTGTAGTTGATTTCTAGTTTTATGCCATTGTGATCAGAGAAGATGCTTGATGTTATTTCAATCTTAAATTTATTGACATTTGTTTTGTGTTTTAATATGTGGTCTATCCTAGAGAATGTACCATGAGCACTTGAAAAGAATGTATACTCTACTGCTTTGGGGTGAAAGGTTCTGAAGATATCAGTAAAATCCAGTTGATCTAATGTGTCATTTAAGACCACTGTTTCTTTAATAATTTTCTGTCTGGAGGATCTATACATTGATGTTGTGGGGTATTAAAATACTCTACTATTATAGTATTGCTGTCTATCTCATCCTTTGTCTATCAAAATCTGCTTTATATATTTAGGTGCTCCTATATTAGGTGCATAAATATTTACAATGGTTATATTCTCCATTTGAATTGCTGTCTTTATCATTATGTAATGACTTTTCTAATCCCTTACTATAACCTTTGTTTTAAAGGCTATTTTGTCAGATAAGTATTGCTACTCCAGCTTTTTCTTTTCATTTCCATTTGCATGAAATATATTTTTCCATCCTTTCACTTTCAGTCTATGTGTATCTTTTGTTCTGAGGTGAATCTCCTGAAGACAGCATATGTATGTGTCCTGTTTTCTTATCAATGCAGCTACCCTATGTCCTTCCATTAGAGCATTTAATCCATTTACATTTAAGGTTATTATTGATATGTACTTACTTATTACTATTTTATTCTTTAAACATACAATCCTCTTTTTTCTCAATTTCTTTATTTCCTTTTCTCTTTTTACAGCAGGCCCCATAACATTTCTGGAAGTAATAGTTTCATTGTAATGAATTCCTTGAGTTTTGTTTTTTCCCTGGGAAGCTTTTTATTTCTTTTTCAATTTTAAACAATAGCCTTGCTGGATAAAGTAGTCTTGGTTGTAGGTTCTTTTTTGTATCACTTTGAATATTTCTTGCCAATCCCACTGGCCTCAAGTGTTTCTGTTGAGAAGTCAGGTGTCATCCTTATAGGGGCTCTTCTGTAGTTAATTAACTGTCTTTCTCTTGTAGCTTTTAGTATTCTTTCTTTGTCTCTTAACTTTGGAATTTTAATTATGATGTGTCTTGGTATAGGACTCCTTGGGTTCCTCTTTAATGGGACTCTCTGTGCAACTTGAATTTGTGTGACTTTTCCTTCATCAATTTAGGAAAATTTTTAGCAATAATTTCTTCAAACAGGTTTTTGATCCCTTGTTCATTCTCTTCGCCTTCAGGAACACCTATGATGCAGTGTTGTTTCTCTTCATGTTGTCACAGAGGTCTCTTAGAGTTCCCTCAGTCTTTTTGAGCCTCTTTTAATTTTGCTGCTCTGCTTCTGTGTTTATGTTTACCTTGTCTTCTAAATCACTGATTTGATCTTCTGCTTCATCCAGCCTGCTACTGATTACTTTTAGTGCAGTCTTCATTTCTGACATTGTATTTGTCATTTCTGACTGGTTCATTTTTATAATTTCAATGTCCTTTTTGATGCTTGCTATCTCTTTATTTAGGTACTCATTATGACTATCCATTGTTGCTCTCAGATCCTTGAGCATCCTAAAAATCATTATTTTAAACTCTGTAGTTTGGTTACTTCCATTTCATTTAGTTCTTTTTCTGGGAATTTCTCTTCTTGATTTATTTGGGTCATATTTCTTTGTCTGCTCATTTTGTCTGTGTATTAGGTAGCACTGTCTGACTTTGAAATTTTTGTGGTGTCTTTTTATGAGGAAGATGGGCTTGGTGTTCCAGGCCACCTGTTTTCCTTTTCCTAAGAATGCTTCTTGAGGGTACTATTTTCTCTCCTGTTGTTTGTGAGTATTGAATGCTGTTGTGAACCAGTACGGCAAGTTACTTTGTTGGTTTCAGGTGGGAACGGTGGAGGATTAGAAAATAAACACAGAAAGAAAAAGGATGGGATTGTGAGGTTTTATGGTGACTTGATGGCCTACTGTTGGGCAAATAAGTTTGCGAAATCTGTATTTTCTGTTTTTTCTCTCTTTTATTGTTAAAAATGGCACTACCTATGTAAATGGCTGCTGCTATGTGATAGATAGTGTTGATTGGCTTTCTGTTTGGGAAGGGACTTGGTTATGCTAATGTGCTGAAGGAAGGGCTTTCATGCCAAAAAGTTTTAAAAGGAGGAGCTAGGAAGACATTTTGGGGAAAGGAGACCACATTTTTTGCAGGGGAGAGAGGTCACATGGTTGCAGAGGAAGAGGCATCCAAAAATGGAGGCATGCAGAGGGGACTGAGTGAGGCTGGTGAAGCCTTTAATTCTAGGGAAAAAACTGAAAAGATTCTTCTGGTTGTGAAACCGGCGGACATGTGAATGGGTTTTGGTGCCCATGTGTATTTTCTTGCCCGCCAGTTGCGAGCAGAAATAAAGGATGGCCCACCAGTTCTTGGCTCCACTGTTTCATTATGATCTATCCAAATCAAATGGGAACCTGCATGGGTTAGGCGGCTGTGACAATGGCCTTGGCTACTGGCTGTACACCTACAAAAAAGCACCTGTACTTCCAAAAGCTTTATTTTTATAGTGTAAAGCAAAGTCATTTGCAAATCAAAGAGGGCTCAGATACAAAGTCACATTTCCCAGGCAAAATAAGAATTCTTCCCAGAGTCCAAGAACCCCCCCACCATGTGTAACATCTTAACTTCACAAAACAAAGGATAAAAGAAAACTGCCTCCAGTCTCTTTGAGAAACATGGGGGATAGAACGAGTAGAAACTATCCAGCATCACAGCTAACATAGAGGTGTGAGGAAAGCATGTAAGTTGCCTTTATCAATTTAAACAAATAGTCAGAGGTTGTAGGGAAGAGGTAAGTTGCCTTTAGCAACTTAATCAAGTAAGTGAGGTGGGGGGATGGGTAGCAAGGACCCTGTCAACTTACTGCCAGTCCCGCACACCTCTGTTCCCCAAAAATCTAAACTGCAAGGACCTGTCAGCTTGCAGTCTCCAACAGAATGCAGTTGGTCCTTTTGTGAGAATGATTATATATATTTTCAGGTTGGCTGGCTCTAAGGGTCAGCCTTCATCATGTGTATAAAATACTGTTCAATGTCTGTCCTGTTGGGCATATTTATTCTCCAGAGTGTTTGGTGCCTGCTAGACTTCTCCTTTGGGCATGCTGCTTGTGTAGTTAGCTGAGTCTAGGGTTGGTGCTATCTGCCACCCACTACCAATTGCGTTGGTTCTAGGTCTTCTTGGGTTGGCATCAGCTATTGTTTGTAACCTGCTGTTTGCAGTTACTGCTCTTTTTGCTGTTTGTGTCTGCATTTTCTGTGCCTGGGTAGTGTGGGAGGGGCCAATCTGTGTATAAGGATTAGCTTCCTCCTTCTTAGAGATGACAGCAGCCCCGTAAAATCCCAAAACTCTGTCAGATTTGCCTCCACTTTTCAGCTGTTCCACCTCCTCTTGCAGCTGCCTGGTCTTCACAGAGTCTTCTGTAGAAAGACTGTAGTGTGGGCTCAGACTGGACTCACCCAACCAACCCCTCTACAGGTTGCAAGCCTGGTGGGTTAGGGCAGCTGAGGTTGGGAATATAACATTAGTGGGACCCCCTACTTCAGGGGTCTTTTGGTCAGGAGCTCAGTACAGAAAATGTGGCCCCTATGCCACAGCTTAATGCCTCTGCCACTGCTGGATATTCAAATTTTATTTCTCCCCAACAAGGTGAGCAGCAGGTTCAGATTGAGTGGGGCCAACAGTCCCCTCTGCAGAAGTTCTTACAGTTGGTCTCAGGGAGGAAGACTGAGAGAATCCTCTCCTGGGGCTGACTGTGCTCCCCCTCAAAGTGGCTAAGCCCCTCAACCAGATCCAACAATAGAATCACAGGGACCCATACTTTGAAATGTCCATGCTCCAGGCCTCTCTCCCTTCCCCTATAGAATCTAGCCCAATGGGACAAGATATCCAACACCCAGGCAATTGACTGTGAAGCTCCACCTTATCCAATGCACATGAGCCTCTGTGCTGATCACATAGAGTAGAACTCACCTCAGCTGGGCCAGGTGTGAGGAGCCCTTTTTTAGGATATCTCCCTAGTAAAGGTTGTTATGTCCTAAACTGATGTTTTTCATAGCTGGCCACTGGATATGCCAGCTCTGGGTCTCCCTGGCAGGAACCTGGAGCAGACCAGGGGGAGACACTGCCCATGACTGGCCCTCAGTAACCTTCTTGGAGCTACAAGCAATCCAGAGTTTATGGCTGCCTCTGCTGGGCCTAGGTGCACATGGAAATACCAGCTGGACACCTAGGCTGGCTTTTACTTACACTGGGCCTGGCAGAAGGTCTGCATAAAAGGCCAACCTCCTGAAGCCTCTGTGTGCTGGCTGCTTGTTGGGCTTGGCCACTGAAAAAAACCTCTAGTACAGTCTAGGGACTGTAGCAATTCAGGATTAGGAAAGGTGGTGGGTGTGGCTCCACCTCTTGGCTCCAGGTGTTAGTCTGTCCAGACTTTTTTCACAGACCTCATTAGGGTGTGGCCTCTGAGACCCAGAGATCTGGTCTGCCCGGTGTCCAGACAGTCTCCCATGAGGCGGAAGCATCAGTCTTAGACTGGGGAGCATGTGGGGGAAACTCCAGTCTTAACACCACAAAACTGAGTCACTGACATGCCCCTGTTCCTGGCTTCTCAGAACTACCCAGTCTCCATGATTGGGGTAGCAGAGACTCCGAGGTCAGAGCAGTTGTTTTTCCCCAGGGTGATACCACTCAGAAGGGACTGCTCCATTCAAGAAAGATGGCAACTATAGTATTGGAGAATGACTCAGCACAGGAGTTCCTGTGGCTATCCCTCACAGTGTCTCTCCCTGGGCCTCCAACTTTACACTCTCCTTATGCAACTGTAGGCCTCTCAGCTCTCCCTCCACTGGAGCCCCAGGTAATTGGCTGTGACCACAATTTTATGCACTGGCTCTTTAAGACAGAGCCTGCATCTCTGAGAGCTCCATCTCTTTCTTGCAGACAGAAACTCTGGCTCTGTTCACCTCCAAATGCTGTCTGGCTGCCTCTTCTAGGCTCTGGGGCTCTTGGCTGGAGCTCCGTGCCTGGGGCTTTGGACCTACACCTCTCAGGAGACCCTCCCCACAGTGAAAGTCCCTCTGGACCCTCAGCTGCCACTCACTTCTGGGTGCAGGGCAGCCCTTTCCACATCTCTGCCCTTCCTAACAGTTTCGGTGAGGCTTCTTCTGTGATCCTAGGTTATGGACTCCTCTTCGTTTAGTCCAAAGTTGGTTTTTCAAGATGATTGTTCTTAAATTAAGTTGTTATCCAATTTGGTCCTGGGAGGTGGCAGTTGGAACGTGCGCCACCTTGCCATCTTGGAATCTCCCTGATTTTAGTAATTTATAACATTTAATAATTCTATCAGGGACTAAAATTTACCTAATGATAATTTATATAAAAATAATCTACTAATTTAAAAAGTAAGAATCCAATAAAATATTTATGTAAAAAATCATTTTCAATGATCTACTACTTGGTAATTATTGATTTATATATCCGCCTGAGGGAAGGAATCTATATCTTTTTATATTTGACATCTAAAATATTCTTGGTACAGAGTGAATGTTTAATAGATAATTGTTGAATGAATAAAATAATTCAAAAGTTAAAAAATCTTTTATTTAATAAAGAAGGTCCCTAAAAGAGAGTTCAACTTAAAAATACTTTGTTAGGCTAGTCTTACTATTATCTGAATATAAAGTAATAAAAATGCTTGTCTTTAACAATATCCCCTGAATTTAAAGGTCTTTGGCAGCATACTTTAGATACCGAATACTGCATGCTCATAACCTTTACCTTAGCAATTATACTTTTGGCATTCAACTCTGAAAATGTGTTAATAAAAACTTAATATAATTTAAAATAGCATAGTGTTTAATGCAACCTAAAATGACCCACAGTAGGAAATAGTTATATAACCAATGGCAACTGTTGACAAATTATTAGGCAGATATTAATGGTTATATATATAAAGCATTTTATAGCATGAAAAAAATCTACAGTATTAAGTTTATAAAGCTCTATTCTGAATTTGCAAACAGGCTAAAATTTATATGTAAAAAATTACTGGAAAAAATATTACTTATGTTATCTATGATTTTGTGTGGATGTTGTTTTGGAGTAGGGAAAATTTCCTCTTACCCTTTAGTTCTTTAGTATGGTTGAATAATTCAAGTGACATATAAAAGATTAATAAGAAAAAATCAATTGTTAATACATGTTCACAGGAAATTCACCAAAGCATGAAAATTTCAAAGACAGTGAGGCAAAATGAGGTATTGTATGTCATTTTGGACTAAGGAGGAGGTGGTAGGCAATTCACAGGTAGATGAGGAAGAGCAAACATTGGTTAAACAAATTCACGCAGGGCCACCCAGAAGCAATGTGACATAAAGGGAATCTAGGGAACAGATTTTCGCTTGGGTCCTCTTCACTCGTTGAAGTTAAATCATATATGGTAAGGTAATCATGCTATCCCATTTCAAGCGCTCAGTAGCCCTCTATGGCTAGGGGATACCACATTGGCTCCCTTCCTGAAGCAACTTTGAATTTCCTTAGGCAGATAAAGGGGGAGGTAAAAACTTTTCTTGAATTTGTTGGGCTTTAATTGTTTTTAGCCTCTTGACACCCACAGTACTATAATTATGACTTTTTTTCTTCTCATATTTTTCCCCTAAATGCTTATTATTATAGTGTATATTCCAAGTTGCCATTATCTCTTGCCTAAACCATTGCAACCTCACCACTGTCATAATTACATGGTTTTTTTCATTAGCTAGAGTGATCTTCTTAAATAAATTGGACCCTTCTTAAATAAGTTGACTTTCTAGTTCAAATAGAATAAAATCCAAACTCTTTAGCTGGTTGACAATAACATGCTTGATCTGATCTGCTGATATAGGACCTATATTTATTGAATACATATGTAAAGGCATATGCCATTTCTCTTGTAATTAATTCATCATTGTCTTTCTGTACACTAAATTCCACCTGAATCACTGATGGTCAGTCACATGCCCCTTAATAAAAGTTGTTAACTTGGCAATTTAACAACGTTTGCTAATAGGACATATATGTATTTCACATCCCCCTTCATGTAAATATAGGTGCAATTAAGACAAGTCACCTAAAATTGCTGCTAGTGGTAGCCACTAAATAAGGAAATATAAATTAATGATTGTCAAGATGATTTCATGTTAAGCATTTTTTCCCCTTACTGATTATATAGGAAGAGTCAGCTTTCTGTAGCAAAACCCATAACTGTTTAAGAGGGATTAAAGCAGTTGCTCTAGGAAAGTAGAATTAGAAGAGCATTGGCATGCATTTAGCTCCTACCTGTGGTGGATCATTAATATTTGTTCTCTATCTTAAGTCTGGAAGTGTTAGTAAATACCCAATACAAGGAAAACAAACAAAGACAACTAAATAGCAGTCGGAAATAAACTGAACCTTTGGCTTAGTTCCAGTTCAGTGGGTCTCCCTGGGTAGGAATTAAAAGCACCAGGTCAATGCTGTCTTATAGAAAAATGATGCAAGCCACATAAGTAATTTTAAATTTTCTAGTGGCTATAATAAAAAAAGTTAAAATTAAACAAATGAAAGCAGTTTTAAATAGTATATTTTATTTAACTCAATATGTCTAAAAGATCACTATTTTAATATGTAATTAGTATACAAATTATAAGGGAATTTATTTTTTGTACTTGTTTTTTAAACTCCAGTGTGCATTTTGTTTTTAAAAAAACATCTCAGTTTGAACTATCCCATTTCAAGTGCTCCGTAGCCATCAATGGCTAGTGGATATTATGTCGGACAGCATGGGTCTCAGTAAGCAGCCAAAAGGAAAAAGTAACCAAATAAGAGAGTATCTAAATTCGTTACCTGGGTGGCTTGTGAGGCAAATTGCAAACCCTTCTCTGGGACTGGTTCCCTTCAGTTTTTGAAAAACCACAGCTATGAAGCCTGATTCAAACAGTCTGACATGAATTGGCCATGATCCTGGCCAGTCAAGGTCAATCAGTGGATGCACTTTGTTGTGCATGGTGGAAACTTGGCCAAGATTTCTCTTTGCCATCCAAACAAGTCTGCAATCCACCCCAGATGAAAATGGGAGTCTCTTATTGCTTCATCAGCCACATTGATCTTTAGTTTGAATGACCATATACTTGATTATTCAAACAGGGATACTTTCTTTTGTGAGTGTGTGTGTGTGTGTGTTGTGAGTGTGTGTGTGTTGTGAGTGTGTGTGTGTGTGACAGAGAGAGACAGAGAGAGGAACAGATACGAACAGACAGACAGGAAGGGAAAGAGATGAGAAGCATCAATTTTTTGTGGCTCCTTAATTTTCTCATATATGCCTTGATGAGGGGGGAGGGACTACAGCAGAGCAAGTGACTCCTTGCTCAAGCCATTGACCTTGGGCTCAATCCAGCGACCTTGGGCTTCAAGCCAGTGACCCTTGGGCGCAAGCCAGTGACCTCATGCTTAAGCTGGGGAACTCCAGGTTTTGAACCTGGGTCCTCTGCATCCCATTTCAATGCTCTATCCACTGTGCCACCACCTTGTCAGACCAAACAGGGATACTTTCAAAAGAGAAAGAAAATACTCTTAATAATTACCCTGAGACTACAGGTATAATATGAGACTATCTCTGCTGGCAAATCAGGACACATGGCCACCCAACATTTAGTCAGTGTTTCCACCTCTCAGAAGAACTTGGGTTACTGTCAGTTTCTCCAGGATCTACGTAACTCCATGAAGAGGAGCCAGTTTCTGCTTCTGTACCCAAAGCCCTGAATTTCTCATAAAGAGTTTTAGTTCTCATCCTAAGAGCCAGCGTCATAAAGGGTCTTTTACTCCCATGTCTAATACGTTGCTTTGATGCAATTTGCAAGCTTCCTGTTTGCAGTTTTCCACTGTGGGTCATGCTTAAATCACGGGTTTAATGACAAACAGCTGTTGTTAGCTAAATGGAGCTTCCTCTTGGCAGAGTCTCCCAAGGAAAATAGAGAACAGTATACAAAGCTGCACATGCAGGTGGTCAGGAGATGTCTTTCTGTCTCTCTTTCTCTCTCTCTCTCTTTTTCTTTCTTTCTTTTCTTCTTATATATATAAAAAAGTAGCTAGAGAACTCAGCTGTGACAGCCAAGGAAAGCATTTCACAAGAAGTAACAGATGGCTCACAGCCACCTTCATCTCTGAGTGAAAAGGAGAATGCCCATGGGCTTGGAAAATTAAAGGTTTGGAAACTAATTTTGTTTGATTCTTTAATCCATTGCAGACATGAGCTACAAAATGGCAGATTAAAGGATTTTACTTTTGCTGCTGAGTACATTGAGCTCAGAGAGTAAAAGATAGAGAAGTAGGGTGACTGTGGATGAAATAACAGGAGACTGAGCAGGCGGAACTTACTCTTATTGCCACAGGGTAGTTGATGAAATTCCCAAATTAAGATTTTGCTGGTGGGCTACCCTATGAAGTTATATTTTATGTAGAAACTATGGGTAAGATTACTTAGTGCGAAAAGTCATGGAATGAGATTTAGAGGTTAATATGAGTATTACAATAAAGGTAATGAAAAGTGCAAAGGACTTAAGTACATTCATTCATTCATCCAATATTTATTGAGCACCTACTACATGGCTGTTCATTTTAGGTTCTAGGATCAGCTGTGAATACTGAGGAGAAAGATTCTGTTCTCTATATTACAGCAGCAAGAAACTGACAATAAAACTAAACAAGTAGTAAAATAATTTCAGATAGGCATGGAAAGCAAACTTAAAAGGGTCTTGGTAGAAAAATAAGTAGTCTGACCAGTGCTGGTACAGTTGATAGAGCATTAATCTGGGACACTGAGGTCCCAGGTTTGAAACCTCAACATTGCTGTCTTGAGTGTGGGCTTACCCAGCTTGAGTGCAGGGTCACCAGCTTGAGAGTGGAATCATAGACATAATCCTATGGTTGGTGGCTTGAGTCCAAGGTCACTGGCTTAAGCAAGGGGTCACTGGCTCCCCTGGAGCACATATGAAAAGCAGTGAATTAACAACTAAAGTGATGCAGTTATAAGTCGATGCTTCTTATCTCTCTCCTTTTCTGTCTCTCCCTCTGTCTCTCTTCAAAAGTAGGATGGAATGGGGGTACTTTAAATAGTGCAGTCACGGAAGACTTCTCTGAGGGGGTGGTATTTAACTTGAAACCTAAAATTGTAAGAAAGAGCCTTCCAGGTGGTGGCAAAACTAGCATATACAAAGGCAGCTTGGCCCACTGTGTGTTCAGCATTATTTTCAGGACTGAGGATAGTGTGAAAAAAATAGGTAAAATTCTTGCCCTCATAGAGCTCATATTTCACTGGGGGGTAGAAAAGTAAATAAAGGCTAAATAAAAGAACTTAGCAGGTAGGTGCTGGGTTGAAAAATTACCATATTTATCACTCCATAAGATGCACCTGACCATAAGATACACCTAGGGTTTTAAGGAGGAAAATAAGAAAAAAAAATTCTGAACCAAATGGCGTGTTGAAATATTTAATAAAATACCATATTTTTTGCTCCATAAGATTGACGGGCATTTTCCCCTCCACTTCTGGGGGAGGGAAAGCCCATTTTATGAAGCGAAAAATACAGTAATCGAGGAAGGTGACAGACCGTGGCTGGGGAAGGTTTCACCGAGAAGGTAGCAGTTGAGCAAGGATCTCTAAGAAGCAAGAGAAAAAAACATTCAAATTTATGGGGCAAGACAAGTGTTGTATAGACAGAGGAAACTGCCAGTGTGAAGACCTCAGGTAAGAATGTGCGTAGCTTATTGGAGCAGCAGCAAGAAGCCAATGTGGCTAGAGTTACCCCAGACAAAGACAAGAGCAATTTACACTTAATAGTTAATATTTAATATTAGAAGATGATGGGTGGGTGCCTTGAAGGTGGAGAGAAACTCTCTGTCCCCAAAGCATCACATCTCCTGCAGAGAGACGCTCTTTCTCTGATTATGGAAAGCCTATGTCTAGCTCTGAGAGATAATGCACACTCCAGGGAGTGGTTTTCTTTTCTTTCTTTTCTTTTATTTTTTTTCATATTTCATCTACCTTGAATCTCCCAATTCTCTCCAGATAATATAAACTACAGAATTTAATATATGTTCAGAGGTATTTTGCTTCAATATTTTCTAACTCGATTTATTGATTTGTAAGAAAAGATTAAAGAAAGATCCCTTAATCAATACATTAAGACTTCATGATTTCATTAATTATTAGTATGTTGTTTAATTTTTAATTCTTTAGGGGAATTTTCAGATGTCTTTCAGTTACTGATTTCTATTTTAATTTGTAGTGGGTGGAGAACATAGTTTGTACGACTCAGACTATTCTACAAATATTTAAATTGTTTTATGGCATTCAGTATGGTCTTAGTAACCACATGCACTTGGAAAGAATATTTTGTTGTTAGATGTAGGTTCTACAAATGTAATTTATAACATTTAGTTGTTAGTGTTGTTCAATTGTTTATATTTTTTTAAATTTCTATCTAGCTTTTTTTTACCAATTAGAGAAATGAGCTGAAATCTCCAACTATAATTGTGGATTTTTTTCCTTTGGAGTTCTACTGGGTATTTCATTATATATTTTGAAACTCTACTATAGAAGCATTGACACATATAATTGTTAGGCACTCAATATTTTGATAATTATGAAATATACTGTTTTATTCCTTTAAAAAAATTTTTAAGACTTTACTTATTCATTTTTTTAGAGAGAAGAGAGAGAAAGAAGGGGGGAAGGAGCAGGAAGCACCAACTGCCATGTGTGCCTTGACCAGGCAAGCCCAGGGTTTTGAACTGGCGACCTCAGAGTTCCAGGTCGATACTTTATCCACTGTGTCACCACAGGTCAGGCTGTTTTACACCTAATAGTATTCCTTGAAATAAACTTTAGCTGATTTAAGTATAACTGGACTACGGTTTATTGTCCAATCTAACAACCTCTACCTTTTAATTGGAGCATTTAAACAATTTAAATTCAATGTAATGTAATTTTTTATATAGTAGGGCTTAAATCTACTATCTTGACACTTCATTTATATTTTCAATTGTTTCTTTGGTTTTTTTTAGTCTTCTATCTTTTGGAAATGAATATATATTTTTTATGATTCCATGTTATATCCATTTTTGGCTTATTGACTATAATTTTAAAAAAATTTGGCAGTTCTTCTTGGGTTATGCTATTGATTTTTAAATGATCACTATCTACCTTTAACAAATAGAATGCTACCTAATGTGGAGTATAAAATAAAGTATTGCCTAATGCATAGTATTAAAATCTTCCAACAAAGTGCTTCCCCTTTCTGTCTTTTGTGTTATTGCTGGAATACATTTTTTTTTCTACATAGTATAAACTCCTCAGTATACTGCTATTCAATTTTCTTTAAATAGTCAATTATCTCTTAAATTAAACATGAGAAAAATATTTTTCATTTACCCATATATTAACCATTTTTGACCTTTTTCATTCTTTAAAGTATTTCCATATTTTCAAAAAAAAAAGGAATAATATTTATTTCTGCTGCTCTTTTGTGTAGTATAGTATGCTGGCAATAAATTCTGTCAACTTTTGCTTGTTAAGAAGTTTCATTTTTTTTTTAACTTTAAATAATTTTTAAAATACAGTTGACATACAACATTATATTGGTTTCAAGTGTGCAACATAGTGATTAGACATTGTGTAACTTATTAAGTGATCACCCAAATGAATCTATTACCCATCGGACACCATACATAGTTATTACAATATTATTGACTATATTTCCTATACTGTACTTTATATCCTTGTGACTGTTCTGTAACTACCAATTTGTATTTTGTAATCCCTTCACTTTTTCACCCATTCCCCCAACCCCTCTACCACCTGGAAACCATAAAAATATTCTCTGTATCTATGAGTCTGTTCTTTTCATCTATGAGTCTGCTTGTTCATTTGTTTTGATTTTTAAATCTGTTCTGTCTGGTGTAAGTATTGCCGCCCCAGCTTTTGTTTGTTTGTTTCCATTTTTATGAAATATCTTTTTCCTTCCCTTTACTTTTTGTCTGTGTGTGTCTTTTGATCTGAAGTAAATCTCTTATTTAGAGCACATACAAGGGCTTTGTTTCGTTATCCATTCAGCCTACATATGTCTTTTGATTACAGTATTTAGTACAGTTGCATTGAAAGTGGTTGTTTATAGATATGTATTTATTGCCATTTTCTTATTCATCTTTTTCATCCTTTTCTCCCCTTCTTCTTAAATAAGACCCTTTAACATTTCTTGTAAAATCAGTTTGGTGGTGATGAATTTCTTAACTTTTTCTTGTCTCAGAAGCTCTTTATTTCTCTTGCCATTTTAAAAGATAGACTTGCTGGGTAAAGCAGTCTTGATTGTAGGTCCTTGCTTTTCATCACTTTAAATATTTTTTTGCTAGTTCTTTCTGGCCTGCAAATTTTCTGTTGAGAAATCTGCTGACAGTCTTATGGAAACTCCTTTGCAGATTATTAACTGCTTTTCTTTTGTTGCTTTTTTTTTAAACTAAGACATTTTAATTATGATGTTTCTTGGTATGGACCTCTTTGAGTTCATCTTGTTTGAGACTTTCTGGGCTTCCTGGATTTGTGTTTCCTTCACCAGGTTAGGGAAGTTTGCCATCATTATTTCACATAGGTTTTCAATTTCTTGCTGTCTCTTCTCCTTCCATCTCAACCATAATATAAATATCAGTACCCTTGAAGTTGTCCCAGAGGTCCTTATACTATCTTCATTTTTAAAAAATTTTTATTTTTGTTATTTTGATTGGGTGTTTTCTGTTCCCTTATATTTCAATTCTCTGATTTGATCCTCTGCTTCATCTACTCCACTGTCAATTATCTGTAATGTATTCCTCATTACAGTTAGTGTATTCTTTATTTCAGACTGGTTCCTTTTTTATGTTTTCTACCTCTGTGTTTAAGTTTCATTAAGTTCATTTTCTCTTTCCTGAAGTTCATTGAGCATCATTATGACCAGTGTTTTGAACTCTGTCTATAGTAGATTGCTTGTTTAGTTCTTTTTCTGGAGTTTTGTTCTGTTCTTTCATTTGGGACACTTTTTTTGTTGCCTCATTTTGGCTGCCTCCCTGTGTTAGTTTCGATATATTAGGTAGAGCTGTTACATCTTCTGGGCTTGGTAGAGTGGCCTTATATAGTAGATGTCCTATAGGGTCCAGTGGCACAGCCTCCCAGATTACCCAAATTGGGCACTCCAAGTGTGCCCCTCCATGTGGGCTGTGTACACCCTCTTGTTGTAGTTGAGCCTTAATTACTTTTGGCACCTCAATGGGAGGAATTGAGCCTCAAGCAAATTGGCTGTAAGGACTGGCTGTAACCACCATGGAGAATTAGCTGTGCATGGGCTAACCCCTTAAAGTAGAGCTTACTTCAGCAAGCTCTGGATCTGATAACTGCTGCATCCTCCCTTGTGGAGGAGGTTAGGTGATGCTTGGACATGGTCTGAAGTTGTTCACTGATGCTCCGGCTCTGGGGACTTGCAGGAGGTGCAGGCCAAGATCAGCTGTGTCTTGCCCAGGGCCAGCCAGCATGAGCTATTTAGCAATCTGCAAATGGCTGATACTTGTGTGGACTTAGAGTGCCCAGGAAAGTGCAAGCTGTAAACCAAGGCAGTACCTCTTAGTGAGAGGTCATGGCATGCAGAGGCCAGCTGTTGCTTGTCTGAGAGTTTTTAGAAAAGTCCAAAGGATGAGCCAAGACAAGCCATTTGTATGGAAAAGCCACCAGAAATGGCTTCTGTTGAGCCTACAAGTTGGGTGGGTTGGGTCTCAGGGAATCACCAGGGCAGGGCAAACTGTGTTAGCCAGGTTGATAGAGACTCAGCTATATTGTGTGCTTGCTGGACCTGTGAGGGGAGGGCCCAGAAAAGGAACAATGGTCTCTGTCAGCACTTCTGTCTGGGAGAAAGCCATTCTTCCAGCTTTCAACTCAGTTCCTACCTGTCTGTCCCCGGTGTACCAAAACTAAAACTCAAGAGTAAGCGAGTTTAAGTAAATCCATGGGTGGGCCCTTCAAGAACACCTGGGACTCCAGCAACCCTCTGTCTTACTCAGCTACAATTCAAACTGGCTTTTACAGTCAGAAGTTATGGGGACTTCTCTTCTTGGCACTGGAACCCTAAGCTGGGAGGCCTGGTGTGGGACTGGGACCTCTCATTCCTCGGTAGACCTCTGCATCCCAGGTATCCCCTCCTGACTTTTATCCGCCACACGTGGGTATGGGACCATCCCTTCCAAGTTTCTGCTCCTCCTACTGGTCTTGAAGTAGCTTCTTCTTTATATCCTTAGTTGTAGAACTTCTAGATTTCAGGTGGTTCTACATAATGATTGTTCTGTAGTTTAGTTGTAATTTTGATGTGGTTGTGGGAGAATTTAAGTAACACATTTATCCATGCTGCCATCTTGATATGACGTTTTTCATTTTTTCTTAATTTTTGAAAGATAATTTTTCTGGATATAGAATTTTTTACTTAGAAATTAAATTTAATGGGGTGACACTGATCAATAAAATTACATACATTTCAGGCAAGTGTCTCTAGAGCATTTGAACTGTTGATTGCATTGCGTGTGCCCATCACCCAAAGTCAAATAATTTTCTGTCACCATATATTTGTCCCCCTTTACTCACCATATATATTAGATATAGAATTCTAATTATATATTTTTTCCTTTTGGTGCTTTAATTCATTGTCTATTGACTTGTACAGATTCTGAAAAATAATTCTGTAATTCCAATATTTGATCCTCTACATCAGTGGTAGTCAACCTGGTCCCTACCGCCCACTAGTGGGCATTCCAGCTTTCATGGAGGACGGTAGCGGAGCAACGAAAGTAGATTTAACTATAGTAAGTTGTTTCATAAAGATTTATTCTGCCAAACTTAGCGAAAATCAGACATAAAGTACTTGGTAAGTAATTATTATTATATGCTTTAACTTGCTGTAATTCTGCTTTATAAATTTTATAAAGTAAAGTTACTTCCCTACTTTATAAATCACCATTACTGGGGAACCAGTGGGCGGTTAAAAAATTTTACTACTAACAGAGATACAAAAGTGGGCGGTAGGTATAAAAAGGTTGACTACCCCTGCTCTACATAATGTATCCTTTTCCTGCTGCTTTTAAGATTTTCTTTTATTGTTGGTGTTTTAAAATATAATTATAATATGCATTTGTGTAGTTTTTCTTTATGTTTATTTTGCTGTAGTCTTTGAGCTTCTTCAGACATCATATTATTTGCTTTGATTAGCTCATTGTTTCTTTATTTCTCACCTCTTATATTTTCTTGGATTAATCAAGTGTTTTTATTCTTTTTCTTTCCATATTAGTTTGTTAATTATTATTCTAGTAATTAATGTAAAGATTACAATATGCACACATGCTTATTTCTGTTTATAAAAAATTAGTATTTTTTTCCAGATAATATTAACTTTATATTTTTTAATTTTTATTTTTTTATTTAGAAAATTAATTTTAACAGGGTGACATTGATAATAAGCGTACATAGATTTTAGCAAACATCACTCCGTCATTTGAATAGTCAATTATGTTGTATATCCATTACCTAAAGCCAAATCATTTTCTGTCACTTTATATTTGTCCCTCTTTACACCCTTCTGCCAGCCCTCCCTCCCTTTCCCTTACATTTCTCTCCCCCTAGTAACCACTTTACTTTTATCTATAGCCATAAGTCTCAGTTTTATATCCCACCTATGTGTGAAATCATAGTTTTTAGCTTTTTCTGATTTACTTGTTTCACTCAGCATAATGTTCTCAAGGTCCATCCATGTTGTTGTAAATGACCCTATGTCATCATTTCTTATGGCTGAGTAGTATGTATAAAAACCACATCTTCTTTATCCAATTCTCTATTGAGGGGCACTCTGGTTGTTTCCATGTCTTGTCCACTGTGAATAATGCTGCAATGAACATGGTATCTTAACGTACCAATGTTTTTTGAGTTTTGGGGGTTGATACCCAGTAGAGGAATTGCTGGATCATAAGGTAGTTCTATTCTTAATTTTTTGAGGAACCACCATACTCTCTTCCATAATGGTTGTACTAATTTACATTCCAACCAGCAGTGAATAAGGATTCCTTTTTCTCCACAGCCTCTCCAACACTTGCTATTACCTGTCTTGTTAATAATAGCCAATCTAACAAGTGCGAGGTGGTATCTCATTGTAGTTTTGATTTGCAGTTCTCAACTAGCTAGTAAAGAGCATTTTTTCATATATCTGCTGGCCATTTGTATGTCTTCTTGGGAGAAGTGTCTGTTCAGGTCCTCACCCCATTTTTTAATTGAATCGCTTGATTGTTTGTTGCTGAGCTTTGTGAATTCTTTGTATATTATGGATATTAACCCCTTTCAGAGCTGTTGTTTGCAAATATCATCTCCTATTTTGTTGGCTATCTGTTTTGTTGTAAATTAGTATTCTTTAAACTTTCTTAAATGATCCTTAGAATATTTTACTTTATTTACCCAAACTACCTTTTGTGCTATTATTTCATGTATTGTATTTTAACTCTGCATATACTTGAAATCCCAGAAGATATTATGTTTAGATTATTATTTTATATAGCCACATATTTTATTTACTCACATATTTACCCTTTTCAGTATTCTTCCCATCTTTGTGCATATCTGTGATTCCATTCAAAATAATTTTACTATTTTTCAAAGAATTATTTAAAATATTTATTATTTTGTGGCTTTGCTGATACTTAATTCTCTAGGAGTTTCTTTGTATTAAAACATCTTTATTTCTCCTTGACTTTTATAACAGTAAGTTCATTAAATATAGAATTTTAGGTTGCCAGTTATTTTATTTCACACTTTACAGATGTGTATATCTTATGACTTACTGGTATGTTAGTTCTGTCTTGGGTTTTTGAGCTTCTTGAATGTGGGCTGATATGTTTCATTGGGTTTTGGAAATTCTCAGTAACTATCTCTTGAAATATTTCTTCTGTCCTATTTCTTGCTCCTCTATATTTGTAAACCCTGTCATAAGTATTAGCATTTTTTTAAAACTGTATTTTATATGATGTTATTCTCTTACTCTATTTTCATCCTATTTTCTTTCTGTGGTTCAATCTAAATTTTCCTTACTTGTTTTAGTTTATTAATTCTCTCTTTTGTTCTGTCTTTTTGTTAAACCAATCTACTAAATTATTAATCTAAGATTCTGTACTTTTCAAATCTAAGATTTCTATTGGATTCTTTATTTAAACATTTCAGTTTTCTATTCTCCAACATGTCATCAATTTTCTCAAAAATATCAATTACAGTTAGTTTGATGTCTTTTTCAGATAACTCCAATGCCTGGGCTGCCTATAGGTCCATTTCTATTTCTTCCTTTTTATTTCTTGATTTTCAGTCATCTGGTACTATATACAGGTATGCTCTGTCATTTTCAATAACTTGTATTGCATATGAAAAATTATAGAGGCTGTTATGATATTACCTTCTTTCACAAAATCTTTACTTTTATTTTGGAAGACAGAGTACAATTCATTTGGGGATCAAAAGAAATCAGGGTTGAATTTCAATTCTTGTGAGGGCTTGCCTGTTTCCATTTTTTTTTACTTTTAACATGAGTCTCAATTCAGAGTAGAATTTTTACCATTGCTTCTCATCCTTGCTTGGCTCATGAACTCCAATTGTGTCTCCCCTGTATCTGATATCAACAAAAGTCAGCTGGGCTTTTAATACCCCTTTGATATGTCAGTATGTTTTGTCTCCTAATCCACCCACCCTTCACAGTTTAGCAACGGCAAAATGATTCAACGGAAAAAGCAAAAGAATAAGTCAGCTTGTCTTACTATGATTTCTTTCTTTCAGGATATTTACCCCTAACTCCTTTCTCCCTTATTTGTTTTCTAATGTCTTCGAATTGCTACATTTTAGTATTTGTCCAGCTTTCCTTAATGTTATCAGAGGGAGAATTGATTTGATATATGCTACTCAAATTTTTTTAAATGTAGATAAATTATACTTAAACTTCTTTTACTTCAAAATATCATTTTGATGAAATATTTTATTTAAGTATCAAAGAATCATTACATTTATGTCAAGCAAAATAACAACTTGAAGTTAGGACACCTATTACTTGACAACCACATTTTTAATAGACGACCAGATTGTACTCATTCTGGAAACCAAGTGGTAGGAGGAGAGAGAGAAACCATGACATCATATTACCAGAAAGATGTAGTTGAAACCAAAGGGAAAAGTACTGGAAAATAATTTCTGCAATGTCAGTGTGGGTGTGTGTAGGAAAAAAATAACCCATTAATAATCCATTTGTTTTTAGAACATATCTTTTTCATTCTAAAAATATCACCGTTTATCAGGTAGCACTATGATCTTTCAGCGTAACTTGGTAAAAGATATTAATTGAGAGGTAGATGATATTAGTTATTGTGTGTCTGCTGAAAATTTGAAAATAAGATAGCAGAACTGAGTAGCCTCTTTTTTTCAGCTCTTGAAAAATAGCAGGTGCATTTGTTACATGAGAGACAGCACAACATGGTAGAAAAGAGCTATTCTGTGTGCATTCTACAGCAAGAGCATTTATGTGAAATGAGTAAATGAGGGAAGACATGACACAACCTTTAGACCCTTTCCTTGAATTCTCAACCTCCAACAAACTACTAACTTGTCCTCCCACAATAAAATGCTAAATACCATAGAGTAATGTTACAATTCACCAAGCAGGTGATACCAGAGAGTACATGGAAGAAATCCAAAGGGAAGTAGAGGAGTGGGAAAGAATCCTAGAGTCATAGTAACTAGGTTCAAGTTTCCATGACTAAGACTCTGTGGTCTTAGTCATGTTTCCTGACTATTCGCTTTTTTATTTCTAAAATTAGAACAACAATACCTACTTTGTCACGCTATTGCACAGGTTGTTAGAAATTTTCATGCAAAATGACAGACATAAATAGATCCCAAAATAACTGGCATCCTTGTTATCTCTTTCTCAAAAAACTCCAGCATAATAATATATATCTAGTTAATTATTCTCATGTATCATTTATGTGGAAGAAAATTTGGCTTAGAAATTCTTTTAGAATGAATTTTCAATTTTTATATTAGAAGAGTCACATGACATCAGCAAAGGGTGAGATAATGATTTCATTAAAGAAATTCATAATAATTCTCCCAGGAGCTATTAGTAATTTCTCATGGGGAAATGAAACAATTAAACACTATAAGGTTGAGAAAAAAGAAAATCAAATGAAGTGTAGCCTTTGCAATTATGGTTTGTTTTCCATTTATCATTTCAATGCAATGAGATTTCAATGTAGGTTTAGTTCTTTGTCATCAGTGATGAGAAACAAAATTAATCTGTGGCACAGTGACCTTGACACTGATCAGTGTGCTCTTTCTGGTATCACAACTTTAACAATTATTCATAAACAAGAACTTCTACTTCATTACTTTACCACCACTTTCCATCACCTCCTTCATGTCCTCAACCTACCATCTCACTGGATTTGGAATACACAGCCCATAATTATAATCCCTGTGTCTCCCACTCAAACTCCTTGCCACTTCTGCTTCCGTTATGAAGGTATGATAAGACAACAACCTTCTCATTGTTGCCATTTCTCCCTATAGTTATTTTAAAGATTTCTTTTTAAAAAAATTTTTTTTTAATTTTATTTATTCATTTTAGAGAGGAGAGAGAAAGGGAGAGAGAGAGACAGAGAGAGAGAGAGAGAGGAGAGAGAGGCAGAGAGAGAAGGTGGGGAGGAGCTGGAAGCATCAACTCCCATATGTGCCTTGACCAGGCAAGCCCAGGGTTTCGAACCGGCGACCTCAGCATTTCCAGGTCGATGCTTTATCCACTGCACCACCACAGGTCAGGCTCCCTATAGTTATTTTAAAAATTCAAGTTTTCTATTTTTGTTCTACCTACTCCCTTTGTACTCATTAGCTCTTAAGTCCACTCCAATCAAGCTACTGGGCACAACACTCCTCTTAAATTGTTCTTATCCACCAAATGCAGTAATGAACTCCACATCCTGATCTTATCAGCAACATTTGATGCAGGTGATAATACCCTGCTTTTAAGAAAACCTTCTTTAATTGGTCATAGGGTCACATAATTGCCTAGTTTGTCTCCGACTTCAGGCTGCTACTTCTCAGTCTCCTCTGGTGGCTCCTTTGCTTTTCTTGGTTTCTGAATGTTGCAGCGCATAGGGGGAAAACCCTCAGACTCATCTTCATCCATATCTACTCCCTTGACAATCACATCCACACTATGGCTTTAAATAGCATCTGCATATTGTGTCAAGTCTAAGATTGTGAGATAGGCTGAGTAATGGCCCTCAAAGACATATAGGTCCCAATCCTTTGAATCAGTAAATGCTACCTTATATGGCAAAGAAGACTTTGCAAATGTGATTAAGTTTATGATATTCTTATGGGAAGGTTGTTTGTTAGCCCTAAATGTAATTACTAGTGTTTTTATAAGAGGGAAGCAAAGGAAGAGTTGACTACATAGCTAGAAGGCAATATAATGACTAAAGCAAGATGCTATGCTCTTGCCTTTGAAGGTGATGGCAGGGACTACAAGCCAAGGAATGCAAGAATTATAGCTCTAAGGGCTGAAAAAGACAAGGACATGAATTTTCCCTCAGAGCTTCTGTAGGAATGTGGCATTGGTTTCCACCCAATGAGATTATTTGGACTTTCTGACCTCTAGGATTGTAAAACTATAAACTTGTGTAATGTGAAGCCATAAAGTTCGTGGCAATTTATTACAACAGCCCTAGGAAACTGATATAGATACACTTTTTTCTTTACATTTTGACATCTTTGAGATTAAGATGAACCTAACAATTATGGCATCTTAGAATTTCTATCAGCCATATGGAAGTTATGACCTAGATGGAATAGTTCAATAGTGTTCTGTTGGGCAGATAAAATATATTATGCTCACTTTGTTAAAGATAGCGCTGCCCACGAGGAGGCCGTCGCCCAGGTGATATTAATGTGTGTTGGGGGTGGGCTAAAGGCAGGCAGAATCCTTGTAGCCTGGGGCTTGGTTTTGGGATTAAGCCTTTCCCACCCTTTCAGTGTTCAGTGAGAAGCCAGTTAGTGCAGAGTTTGTGCAGGGAGAAGGAAGGAGATGGGGAACAGAGGTGAATAAATCTGGTGAGCTAGAAACCTTTGATTCTAGGAAACTCGGATAAGTCAGTAGCTTTGTGAGCACTGAATGTGAGTGGGTTTTGGAGCTCAGTGTGTGTTTTACTTGCCTGCTGGGCGCAAGCTAGAATTAAAGATGACAGCCCATCAGTTTTTGGCTCCGTTGTTTCTTTACCGACTGTCCGAATCCAATGCGAACGTGCATGGGCCAGGCTGCTGTGATGGTGGCCCTGGCCACTGGCTTTACATGTTCCTTCATCTTATTGTATAACTGTAATTGCTGGTGGTTCAGGCCAGGCAGGTTCACATTGCTTTTGAGCAGTTGGTAGAGGAACTGTGGAGCCAGAAAGTGGTGGGCCATATCCATGTACTGGAAACAAAGGAAAACCTGCTTTTTGTAGTAGAGGGCAAGGGATCAGGAAAACTGCTACTCACGGTGGCGGTGGCAGCTGAGGGAATCAGGGAACTGCACTTGCAGTAGCAGAAGAGCAATCTGGGAGAATCGCCCCCAAAGGAAAGACCCACAGCTTTTCATAGAGACACACACGTGGTTTTCTGCCATGTGTTCATGCACTAACTGTGCAAAGTGCTTGCAGCCGGTAAACCAGCGAGCAAGCCTAACACAGCTGTTTTCCCCACAGCAACCAATCTCCAGAACTGTTTATATCTTGCAACACTGAAACTGTATATTTATTTAACAACCATGTCCCATTGCCCCCTCCTCCCATGCCCTGGCACCCAACCTTCTACTCTCTGTCTCTACAGATTTGTCTACTCCAGGTACCTCTCATATAAGTAGAACTATACTGTTTTTGTCTTTTTGTGACTGGCTTATTTCACTTAGCATAATATCATCAAGGTTCATTCATGTTGAAGCACATACCAGAATTTCCTTCCTTTTTCAGGCTGAATAATTATTGGAGTGTATATATATAAGGTCTACCAGAAAGTTCTGTTCATTTTTGGAATAAAACAAAATACAAATTTTTCTTACCATCAATAAACTTTATTAAATAATATATTTCCACACCAATCCTATCTTCCAAATACGGTCTGGAATGGTTTGCTGAGCTGAATTAAGCCTTTCTGCGATCTCTGATGTTGTCAGAAAAGGATCTTGCTCCAACATGGTCTTAACAACATCGTCATTGATCAAAGATGGTCGCCCAGAATGTGGCTTATCAGAAAGGTCAAAATCACCTGTTTCGAATTTTTCGAACCATCTTCTGCATGTCCTATCAGAAACTGTACCTTCACCAAACACTTTCAATAAATTTCTACATGCTTCTGTAGCATTTCTTCCTTGTTGAAATTTGTAAAAATTACAGTAGCGTAAATGAACTTTATCAGTAGCCATGGGTACACTGTCGCTTCACACATAAGACTAACGTGAATCAACTTTGTTTTAGTTAATTTGCTACGTCAGTATGTATACATTAAGTGATAAAAATAGAGAGGTACACATGCGCCAAATAAACATGTGCTTACGTGTCAAAACTTGTGATAGAAATGAACAGAACTTTCCGGTAGACCTTATACTACATTTTGTATATAACACTGGGGAACAAAAATTTTGTTGCATCCACAAAAGCACTTGTTCTTATCTAATTCGAGTGTGCTGATCTCAAATCTGACATTAGTTTTTCTCTGTAAGCTACAGTTTTTTTGCAATTCAAGATTTTAAGTTTTCATTTTATTGTAAAATTTTCAACATTTAGTTTAACATAATGAAATAGAATATCTTCTTGGGCATCATCTTTGTGAAAATATAATAATTTATATAATGCAGTAAATACACTAATATACTGAAAGATATGATTGCATCAGAATTTGTCTACAATTTTGAAATAGAACATATTAAAACACTTATTTTAATATAAAATTTGTGCAAAACTTATTTAAATTCTATTCAGGCAAAAATTTGCATTTGTAGCTCTTGCGTTTGGGTACTTGTTGAGGACAATCTCGTTTGATGCTCCAGCAGTAGTCTTCTCATCACTAACAGCTCCAAGATTTTCAGGAAACTTATCAAGGTGACTGTTCAGGAAGTGAATCTTAACACTCATGTTACATCCAATGTCGTGGAAAGCCAACAGCATCCTTTGAACCAGAAGTTCATAGTTTTCTGCTTTTTTGTTGCCAGGGAAGTTCTGGCAACAAAACAAAGTCTTTTGTAACTGCCACAAAAGACTGCCATGCTGTTTTCTCCTCCTTATTCATCTTCCTGGCAAATTCTTTGTCGTGTATGAGGGTTTGAATTTGAGGTCCATCAAATACATCTGCTTTTATCTTCTTGAAAGACAAGGCAGGAAAAGCAGAAAAAATATGTTGAAAGCATTTACTTTCTCTATTCAAAGCCTGAACAAACTGCTTCATTAAGCCAAATTTGATGTGAAGTGGGGGAAAAATGATCCTGTCTTAATTAACTACATGTTCATTCACAATATTTTGCATCCCTACTTCCAGAGCTTCACATTTCGGCCACTCCTTCTGTGTCCAGTGTTTCTCCCAAGCTCGGCTATTCCACTGACACAGAAAGCAAGGATACTTCGGGAAACCTCTCTGTTGTCCTAGCAGGAAATTTACCATTTTAAGATCCACACAAATAATCCAATATGCTCCTCATACTTCAGAAAGTCGAGGACAATTTTTTTTATGTCATTCTTACTAAGTCATTCAATTCGGGTTGGCTAAACTGCCGAGGGGTTAATGACTGCTTGGCATTAGAAGAAGACCCTTCAGATTCTACAACCATCTCCTCATGCATCTTATCAAAATACACTTGATCACCATGTTCACTTTCTTTGTCCTTAGAAGAAATAAAACCATTGCAAACTGGAACCAGGAGTGTCTCAGAGTGTGGGATAGGTCGTATTGCTGAAGGAATATTAGGATATGTGATTATATGCCGTTTTTTCTTGCCGGTGCCCTTTGAATGGATCAGACAGAAACAAACAGTCACTGCTGTGGTCCTTAGGTTCACACCAAACCGTGGGAATACCAAAAGGCATCCTTTGCATTTTCCTTTTGTCCAGTCACGAAGCATTTCCTCACAATTATGACACACAATATGAGGAGCCCAATTCTTGTCTTGATTGGCAAGGGGAACTTGAAACTAGGCAATATATGCACGTGTCACAAATAATGAAATATTGCGCCTTTGACATTGAAGTGTGTAACAGCCACATATATAACAGAAGGTATAAGAACTATTCTTACATTTACGCCTACTCGAAGAAGCCATGATTCAATCTTAAAACAAAATAAAGAGGGTGTTTTTATCAGATAATAATTTTTACATTTAAAAACAACTACAATTGCCTGACCAGGCGGTGGCGCAGTGGATAGAGTGTCGGACTGGGATGCGGAGGACCCAGGTTTGAGACCCCGAAGTCGCCAGTTTGAGCACGGGCTCATCTGGTTCAAGCAAAGCTCACCAGCTTGGACCCAAGGTCGCTGACTTGAGCAAGGGGTCACTCAGTCTGCTGAAGGCCCACAGTCAGGGCACATATGAGAAAGCAATCAATGAACAACTAAGGTGTCACAACGAAAAACTGATGTTTGATGCTTCTCATCTCTCTCTGTTCCTGTCTGTCTGTCCCTGTCTATCCCTCTCTCTGACTCATTCTCTGTCTCTGTAAAAAATAAGCAAACAAACAAACAAAAAAACATTAAAAAAACAATAAAAACAACTACAATTATGTAAAAGTAATATTTGTAAAACATTAATTGCCTTGTGGTTATGTTCTATACAAGAGTCATTGCCCTTTAACTCCAATTTAAAAACCAATGCATGCCATTAACTGTAACAAAAAGAAATTAAAATTGCATAAAAACTAGAGCATGCACCAAAAAATGGATTTCATATTTGGAATCAGAGATGCAGAACTATATAGAAACAGTTCTAAAACCTCATGCAACAGAAAATGAAAAAAAAAAATTATTCTTTAGTGTAATGTATGCAACCATACTTTGTTTATTCATTCAGCTGTCAATGGAGACTTGGGTTGTTGTTCCTATGGCTTTTCATGATGCTTGAAATAACATCTGAAGTCTTACAATGGCTTCCATGGTATGATCTGACCACTTCCATCACTTTGACTTCTTTGCCTATTAAGCTCCTCCTCACTATACTCCAGCCGTACCACCTCCATCACACCTGTGCTGTTTCTTTTTTGCTAGTACTCCAGGACTCCTCTCTAAGTGGATCACATGGTTTCTCCCTCACTTCCCTCAGGGCTCCTCAAATGTTCCTTTCTGAGAACGCACCTCCCTAACCACCTCATCTAAAACCCCACTGCTCTGCCTCTCCAGCAATTCCATTATGCAAACTTTTTCCTCCATAGCATTTACTGCCTGACATTATTTACATTTTTGTAAATTTCTTTATTATTCATCTCCCAACATAAATAAAATTCCAAGAGGGCAAGGATTTTTTCTTACTAAATGTTGCATCCTAAGTGCTTAGGGTAAGAAATAGCTTACAGTATATAAATTCAATAAATGACCTAGAATATTGAATGAAACAAAGAAGATCAAATCCAGCAATTAACTTTGGAGTATTTTAATTTTTTTAATTAAAAGACCTTATTTCTTAGAGCAGTTTTAGTTTACAGAAAATACAGAGTTCCCATCTATTCTCTTTCTCTTTCGAGCTACCCTATTTTTAATATTTTCATCAGTGTGGTACATTTGTTACAATTCATGAACCAATATTAACACTGGTGTATTAAGAAATATTTAAACCTGCTCTGGCCTGGTAGCTCAATTTGTTAGAGCATTGACCTGATATGCCAAGACTGTGGGTTCAATCTCGGTCAGGGCACGTACAAGAATCAACTAATGAATACATGTTGGGCGGATAAAATGTATTATGCTCACTTTGTTAAAGATAACACGAGGAGGCAGTCGCCCAGGTGATATTAATGTGTGTTGGAGATCGTTATAACCTGGGGCTTGGTTTTGGGATTAAGCCTTTCCCACCCTTTTCGCTGTAGGGCGGTACAATCCTATCATGCCTCAGAGAAGTGACTTTGTATTAGAGACTACCCTATTTTGTATATTGGATTAAAGGTTGTGAAGCTACACTATAAAATAGGGGTAGAACAGGAACTTGCCGCTTGGTTCCTGAGATTAGCAAGAGAGAGCAGAGGAGAGCAGAAGGAGGCCACGTGGAGGAGGCCAGGAGAAGCAGCCAAGATGGCGGAGTACTGAGTGAGATGCCAGTCTGTGTAGAGTTTGTATCTGGGATAAGGAAGGAGATGGGGAACTAAGGAGAATAAGGTTGGTGAGCTAGAAACCTTTGATTCTAGGAAACTCGGATAAGTCAGTGGCTTTGTGAGCACTGAGTGTGACTGGGTTTTGGAGCCCAGTGTGTATTTTTACTTGCCCGCCGGGTGCAAGGTAGGATTAAAGGCTATGGCCCACCAGTTTTTGGCTCCATGGTTTCTTTACCGACTGTCCGAATTCAATGCGAACCTGCAAGGGCCGGGCTGCTGTGATAGTGGCCCTGGCCCTGATTACTGGCTTTACAATACATAAATAAGTGGAACAACAAATTGATATATCTCTCTTAAATAATATCAATAATAATAATAATAATAATAATAAAGAAATGTTTAAACCTATAAAGAATTCTTATTAGAGTTTATTTGAGCCCAAACTGATGACATATGTTAGGAAGCAAGATCTCAAATGCTCAGAACAGTTTTGTACTTTCATTTATACTCTTGGAGTTAAGGAGGGAATTTAAGGATGATGCATAAAGGTGGTTGAAAGCAAGGTAGGTGGGGACTAGATTACAAAATCCTTAACAAGATTATGTGCTCTCTTGAGAGTAGCTTCCCAGGAGTCTGGAAAAGGTATTTCAAAGGTGTGTTAACCTAAAAATCCCAAAACAATGGACAGTGCTTGCTTAAGGCAAAGATAAACCTAGTGTGCCTGGAGCATGACTACTTCATCATGACCTGCCCAGTTAGGAATTTATGACCAGATCACCCTGTGAGGTTATTTTCAGTCACTAGACTTATCAAATTGTTACAGGTCTCCTTTTTCATTCACATTACAGTGTTATTAACTAAATCCATAGTTCACATTAGGGTTCAATCTTTGTGTTGTACAGTTCTATGGGTTTTGACAAATGAGTAATGTCATGGATCTGCCATTATAGTATCATAATAGAATAGTTTCACTGCCCTAATAATTTCTTGTTCCACCTAGTCACCCCTCTCTCCTTCCCCTCAAGCCTTGGCAGTCACTGGACTATTCTGATTTTCTGTGACCCAATGACTAGATTCTACCCAGGACAGACATGAGAAAGCTCACACCTGAGTTTTCTACTGTGCCTGACACATTGTCTCCATGTTTAATGTTCTTGCCTTTCAAAGCTAATTAGAAACTGCAACACATTGCTTGGGTTAAAAAAACAAAAACAGAAAAGACTCTACCTAATAATGTTCCATCTTGTACTCCTTTCAGAAAGATTGTTTGGTTTCTAATTATTATCCAGCTGTGGTCTCTGCGGCTGCTGCCTGAAAGTTGTGATTAATATGGGGGCTCACTGGGAAAGACTTTCTCACGTAGATTCATTTCCTCTCTCCTGGATTCTCCCCCCTCTCACCCCCCCCCCTTCTTGTCTTCATTTTCTAACAGGGCTGAGTTATTGAGATTTCTAAATCTGTTTTTATGCAATGTCACTTTAATTAAGAAACAGCCGCAAGCAAATTGATTTTTCCCACTAGTCCTGGGGGAAGGCTGTGCTTAAAACTTGCCAAGTGGCAGATGCTCTAATGTTGCTCTTGGGGGTTGGGGTAGGGAATATGGAGACCTACCAAAGGGCCAAGTGTCTTTCTGTGGGGATGGGGACAGAGGGAGTGCTAAGTGAATGACTTGTGTTTCCTAATAAGGAAAAGATCTCTGTTCTGTTTACTCCTGGACTACCCATGAAGGCAGCCAAAATGTGGCAAGAGAGAGGAAAGCTGTGTTATCTTCAGCTTAGCTCCTGGGGGTACCTTCTTTCTTTACTCTATAGCCACTGGCGTTGGATTGTTTGCTTAGCCTTCAATACTAGGTTATCTCCTCTGAGAAATTGGCCAGTTACTAAATCACAGCTATTGCTAAATGCAGAGAGTCTTCTTAACTCTAAGGAAGAGGACCCTGTGTTCAAGAGAGTGTATTATTATGTCTATTTTATAAACCAAGTCTGTAAGAATTTGTTTTCCCAAACTGCTTGCCATTTCCCGCGCACATAATTCTTTCTTGCCCATGTGTTTTTTTATGTGCTCACATGCTGATGTCAGTGTTAGTATTTCTTTCTTCTTCCTCTTCCTTTGTAAAGTCTTCTCTGTGGCTCCAGTATGAGTCAGTCTCTCCTTGTTTAATTTCCCCATAATTCTTTATACATAATTTTAATATAACCCCTTTTACTCCTTTAGTGAGTGAGACATTCTCTTTTAAAAGCAAAATGTTCCTCTAATGCTCCACAATCCATAGTTAGGTACTCAAGAAATTGTTAATTGAAAGAATGAATTTAGATCCTTTAAATATAGTGTAGGAGGAGTCCTGGCTAAAGCGTAAGTTGTTGACCCTCTTTCTGGAGAACTAGTGGGACCCGTCCATTACAGGCTGTTTCCATCTGGACTGAGAATCTCTGGAGAAAGAATTAGCACTATAAGACTCATTTCTATAAAGACCTAATCTCTCCCACCTCCGGGCCGCTACACACGCTCTGCACGTGTTCTGCCTGAAATGCTTCCTCCTTCTGAGCTAATTTCATTTACAGTTCAGACCTGAGTTTAAATATCCTTCTGTGGGAAACCTTGCCACCCGATTGTCAGCTCCGTTGTTCTTTCCTCCCAAAGGGGTTTCTACATCAGTAAATGTATATCGTGCTTGGTCACTTGTCCTATTTGCTTGCAAATTTCATAAAGTCAAAACCATCTCTGTTCTGTTTATAGTCTTACCCCCAAAACCTGACCCAGATCCTGTGCACAATAGAAACTCAAAAATATTTGTTAAATAAATGAGTATATGCAAATGCCTACCCAATGTCCACTTCAGTGACTCATAAGCACATCAAATTGAATATGTTGCAAACTTTTGATTTCCCGTTTGAAATCTGTTTTTTATCTTCCTCATCTTAGTAAATGCATCAACATTTATCCAGTTACTCAAGCCAGAAACTTGGTAGTTGATCACAATTCTTTTCTTTTACCCTACCTCCATATTGAACCTGTTGGGAAATCTTCCCCATGCTAAATTACATCTCCCATTTACTTGTAATCATTGTCAGTGTCACTGTCCTTCTCCAAACTGCCATTATCTCTCACTTGGAAGACTACAGCCTGCCTCCCGACTGTTGTTCCTACTAGCACGTGTTTCCCTCTAATTGCTAATTAGACCGCTAATTGACTGCTAATTCCCAGCATAGCAGTCAAGATGATCTTTGCAAAACGTAGGGAAAAGCATGCCATCACCCTGCTCTTCAATGTGTGTACAACCCACAAACCAAGCACAGCCTGGCCACTCCTGACTGCTCCCATCCACCCCTGGCCACTCTGCCTCTCTCTCATTCCGCTCTAGCCACACTCACTTCCAGTTTATTTGAGGTCATCGAATGTACCATGCTTCATCTTTCTTTTTTTCCCTCTCATGGCCTTCGCTATTCCCTTTGCCTAGAAAACTCTTCACTCAGCTCCTTAAAGTTGTTTCCTTTTCACCCTTGGCTTCTCGATCTAAATGTCATTTTGTGAGTGAGGCCTCCTCCTGACAACTCCATCAACTCTTGTTTGTTATCATAACACCTTGTTCCTTCTTAACACATCGTGTAGGTAGCTGCCCGCTCTTTAAGTTGCTCACTCACTGTCTGCACACTGCTGTGTGAATGGAATGTGTCTTCTTTTGTACGCGACTACACCATGGGCCTGCTTTTGTGCTCAGCAAACGATATTCAGTAAACATGGGAACGGAAACAACAGACAAATAACTTGCTAGCGCTCAGGGCAGTGGGATGGGGAGGGAGTAGAAGGGTGGTTTTGAGGACAGCACAGGGTCTGTCACAACTAGCAGCAGGAGCCCAGCATGGGATCCTTTTACTCTGGTCACCATCAACCTCAGTGTGACATCTGCCACAATCGGCCTTTCTGGTCAGCAGTGAAAGCCATTTTCTTACCTCAGGCTCAGCACCCTGGAAGGCTGGACACATGGTTTTCATCAGGGCCAAGGTCAGTTGTTTGAACCCTTGGGTGGTGCCATATGGGAAAAATTTGGCCCTGGCTAGGACCCGTATGGGAAGAATTTGAGAGCGTGTGAGGGTAGAGCTAGAAAATGCCATTTGCAAGAGCTGTGGCAAGGGGCGTGTGGGTGTTTTGGTTGTCTCTGTCTTTTAAGCCATGCCTCTCAATTGGTTGCTTACTTTGGGTTTGATTTTGATCTTCAAGACTTTAGCATAGGAAGTATTAATAATCCTTTGCATCAGTAGTGGTGGAAGGTGAGGACTCTGGGAGTTACACAAAACCTCGGTCCCGAGGGTGGCAGTGGTTACCATTTCATGAAGTCACTTTAGAAGTACATTAAACAGCAGACACATAAGACCATTGAGCCATGTTCCAGCTGTTGTGGAAACCCTTCAGGTATTTATGTCAACGAGTACATTAGCAGTCTCAATAGGTCACAGGTGGCTTCATTTTACTTTTTAAAGCATACTTACCTGGAGATTCAATTTAAGTATACATTTGGGCCAAATTCTCATCCTTTATGACTCTGTGGAGACATGAATTTGTAGTGCAAAAGCCTAGAGTTTTTTAAAAGGAAGAATTGTTCACCAGTTAGTGTGTTGGCCTAAAATATTAAGAACTCTGTATTCTGTTTGAAGTCTGTTCATTGTCAATTTATTTCTTCTAGTAGGGGCTGGTTCTCCTCCCAGCCAATGTTCCTTATTGTCATACTCGACAGGAGTCGGGTGGCGAAAATGAGATCACAGCAAACGAGCATGGATGAGTCTAGTCCAGTATCCAGCTTCATTAGTCTTTCTGTCCCTCCACAGTGGAGGCTACTCAGGCCCCGTTTCCATTTCCTGGGCTTAAACAGCAGCAAAATGCTCCAGCCCACACCCTGTCTCAAAGCCACTTGTACCTCCAGCCCGGCTCTGATCTGGCGCACAGGCCATTCTGACGAGACCAGGCGCGTTCAGGGTGGTATGGCCATAGACGCCTTGCACAGGCCATTCTGACGAGACCAGGCGCGTTCAGGGTGGTATGGCCATGGACGCCTTGCACAGGCCATTCTGACGAGACCAGGCGCGTTCAGGGTGGTATGGCCATGGACGCCTTGCACAGGCCATTCTGTCCTATACCTGAGAGCAAGTCTCCGCCTCCTCTGCCACTTCTGAGAATCCTGCTTCTCCTCTGTCACTAGTGTCTGAGTTTTCTCCCTGGAAACCTGATGCTATTGATGCATCTCTTTCAAAAATGTTTTACTTCTTTCAAAAAGAAAATGTTTTGTTAAGGCAAAATATACATTACATAAACTTTATCATCTGAGCCTTTTTTTTCTCTTTTGTATTTATCTGAAGAGAGAAGCAGGGAGACAGAGAAACAGACTCCCACATGCACTCGACCAGGATCCACCCAACATGCCCACCAGGGGGCGATGCTCTGCTCATCTGGGGCGTTGCTTTGTTGCAACTGGAGTCATTCTAGCACCTGAGGCAGAGGCCCTGGAGCCATCTTCAGTGCCTGGGCCAACTTTGCTCCACTGGAGCCTTGGCTGTGGGAGGGGAAGAGAGAGATAGAGAGAAAGAAGAGGGGGAAGGGTGGAGAAGCAGATGGGCGCTTCTTCTGTATGCTCTGACGGGGAATCAAACCCGGGACTTCCACATGCTGAGCTGACACTATACTGCTGAGCCTATCAGGCAGGGCTAATATATCTGAGCCATTTAAAAATACACAGCACATTTTCGTTGTAAATTCATTAACATCGTTTTGCAACTATCACTACTACGTACCTCCAGAAGCTTTTAGTCATCCCAAACTGAAACTGTTCCCAAGAAACACTGACTCCCCACCGCTGCCCCCGCTCCCCCACCCTCAGCCCGGGAGATGTCTGTCCACTTGCTGACTCTTGCCTCCCCTGTGGAGTCCTGCCTTGCTCTTGCCTGCCCAGCTCTTTGTCCCCAAGCCACAGGGACTACAGTCTTATTTTTGAACTTTGACCTTGGAGGCGAAGCCTGCTACTTGCTAACAAAATGTTTATATCTCCTGTCTGCTTAGACCTCTGAGTATCACTTCATCCCTCAGTCTTCACTGCCTTTCTCTGCCTGTCTCTCATATTTTCCCTACCAAGTTGCTTTGAGCTCCAACTCCACAACACATTCTTTCTGTTTCCAAATCCCCTTTCCTGTGTCTGTGGCTTATTCCCAACCCTCTGAATCTTCCCATACCCCTCAGCATCTGTAGCTGAGCCTGTCTCCTGCTCCCTCACTCTAGGTCAGGGGTCCCCAAACTATGGCCCGCGGGCCACATTAGGCCCCCTGAGGCCATTTATCCGCCCCCCCCCCAGCCGCACTTTTGGAAGGGGCATCTCTTTCATTGGTGGTCAGTGAGAGGAGCACATTGACCATCTCATTAGTCAAAAGCAGGCCCATAGTTCCCATTGAAATACTGGCCAGTTTGTTGATTTAAATTTACTTGTTTTTTATTTTAAATATTGTATTTGTTCCCTTTTTTTTTTTTTACTTTAAAATAAGATATGCGCAGTGTGCATAGGGTTTTGTTCATAGTTGTTTTTTATAGTCCGGCCCTCCAATGGTCTGAGGGACAGTGAACTGGCCCCCTGTGTAAAAAGTTTGGGGACCCCTGCTCTAGGTCCTTGTCCCTGCCACCATGCTCTTCCCCAGCCCGCCTGGGAGGCAAGAGGACATTACCACCGTGTGCACGGGCACACGAGACAGAGCCGCTCCATGCACGGGCACACAGAGGAGACAAAGCCACAGGCCCTGCTCCCTAGACGCATGCAGACTCGGATTCAGAATTATTAGCATAAGGCAATGAGAATTGACAAAGCGTCAAATCAGGAAAACAGCACTGCTGTAACACAAGTGAGAAGAGTTTCAAAGGATGGGAGTGACCAATATTTTAATACTGTTATTTTTTTTAGAGAGAGCTATTTAAAAGACTGACTTCAAAAGTCATCATTTCCATTTCCCCTGGCTCTCCACACCATTACTGTGTGAAATGTGAACCTTTCTGACAGAACTCCCAACAAGGACAGGAACTGGACCCATCGCACTCGGTCCCCTTGTACCTGAGCCAGTCAGGTTGTTAACAGCTACAGTTCCATCCTGAAGAAAAGCTTGTTTTTCTAATGTATGGTATTCTTCTCCTCTTCTGTTAAAGACGGATTCAGCTACAGAATTAGTTTCTATACCATTTTAATAGTAGGTATTTTTAGAGGTCAGTGAAATATTACGGTGAAAATTCAAATAATGACCCAACCCCTCAGTTCCTTTCATAGAATTGACACATTTAAGACTCATCTCCCTGAAAAGAGAGAGGAGGTAGAATCAGATATTCATAATAACTCTGTGAATCCTTAAGTATTTTATTTTCTGTGATCCTTTAAAAATACTACAAAGAGACTATTGAAAACAGCATTTGGGCTGTCTCTAACAGTAGGGGTCACTTTCGGTCAGAACCAAGGTGAAACAGGAAAACAGGAATCAAGGTCTCACCATTAGGCAAGTGAATGAGAATTTTGAAGCTGCATTTTCAGCTCTAAGATAAAGTCTGAAGATCTATTGTCAAACGTGATGACTATAATTGATAACACTGTATTGTGTCATTGAAATTTGCTAAAAAGTAGAAATTAAAGTTATCACTAAAATAAAATGAAATATTTTAAAAAGCAGAATTATTAATACATAGTGGGGAGGCAGAATCAAGTAAGGTAGAGATGACCATTCACCTGCTGAGCAGGAATCAGGGAAATTAAAATCTGATCTGATTCATACAAGAAGCCAAAGAATAGGACAAAGGCTTTCTCAAAACACATTTAGTTGTAGAAAGAGTATTAGATTTTAATTTGCAAGACCTAAGATTAAGTTTTAATCCCACTGCTTCTTAGAAATGTATTTAAAACAAATAACCTACGCTTTCTGGACTTGTTTCTTTCTCTAAATAACAACAACCAAACCTATTTCACAGAGTTCTTTTAGGCATCAAGTGAGTTAAGAAGGTTTTGAGCATCAAAAATCATTCTCTATTATTAAAGCTAGATTTTCCTGAAAGAAATGTCTTGCAAGCTCTTAAAAGAAAAGCTAGCCGATTATGCCATAAATGTCAGCTGCATACAGAAAACAACGCTGAAAGAATTTGTACTTTACGCTCAGGTCTGTTCAAGAATTGCATGTCTGTTTTCTCAGCTGCTAATAATGGAAATTTCTGCCAAATATGTAATAATGATAACACTAACTAAACCCTTTTTGGCTGCTACCTCAGCACTAAGCCCGCACGGAGCCAAATGGCACCCATCTCTGTGGTATCAGTCCATTTCACCCCGGACTTTCCGATGTAGATCTTCCCTGATCTGTCTTGCAATGTTACATAAAGTAATTTTCTCTTTTTAATAAACTTCATTTTTTAGAAGAGTTTTACATTTACAGAAAACTTGTGTAGATACTTCAGAGAGTTGCCATATACCCCTACACTCAGTTTCCTCTGTTACAAACTTCCATTAGTAGTGTAGTGTATTTGTTGTGATTAATGGGTCAATATTAAAACATTATTATTAACCAAAGTACATAATTTATTTAGTTTTTCTTAGTTTTCACCTAAAGTGTGTGTGGGGTGTTTTTTTTGTTTGTTTGTTTTGTTCTGTTCCATAATCCATCCAGGATCCTGTATTACCTTTAGTGGTCTTGTCTTCATAGGCTCCTTTTAGCTATGACTATTTTACAGACCTTCCTTGTTTTTGAGGATCTTGACTGTTTGGGGGAGTCCACATTTGTGGAATGTCCCTTAACTGGAATTTTTCTGATTTTGATTTTGGTTGTTATGACTATACTGGGATTATGGGAATGGGAGAGGAAGACCACAGAGGGAAAGTTCCATTTTCAGTACATCATATTAAGAGTGAATACTATCAACATCATGCATCACTGTTGATGTTGACCTTGATCACCTGGTTGAGGCAGAGTTTGTAAGATTTCTGCACTATAAAGTTATTTTTTTACTCCCCGTTTTGTACTATATTCTTCTGAAGGAAGGCACTAAGCGCAGGCTGTGCAGCCACATTTAAGGAGAGGAGGGTGATGCCGCCCCTCCAGAGGATGAAGTATCTAAATAAGTTATTTGGAATTCTATGTGTGAGATATTTCCCTTCCACCCCATTTATTTATTTGATCAATTATTTATATCATTATGGACTCATGGGCATTTACTTTATATTTTGGATTATAATCCAATACTATAGGGATGGGCAAAAGTAGGTGAAAAAGAAAGTTTATTCTTGTATTGTTATTTATTAACTAGAAAGCCCAGCGGTCATACGAAATGACCGCTGTTCTAGATATTATAAATTGTAATTAAAATAATTTGTGCAAAGGTGTCTGCTAATTCAGACTGAATTACCCAGGGCAGGCGGCGAGGACACCCCTTTGCTTACTGCCCCACGGGGTTTCCCCCTTCTACTTGCTTAATTGCTTAAAGTAGAGTGCAATGAAGGAAACCACTGGCGGTACATTTCTTAAGAGCCACTGCTAGCTCAATAAATAAAGGTGATTTAAATAATAAAATGTTAATTCACATGTCAAAGATCTCTTTGTACACAACATTTCTTGTGTAGATCTTTCCATCATTTTTAAGCTCGCCTTGCAGAGGACCATCAATTATTTTTAATTTTATGTCCGTTCTTTTATGAACTCTTGAACAGGCAACATAAAGTTGACCGTGTCCAAATGCAGGCTCAGGTAAAAAAATGCCAACACGCTTAAGCGTTTGGCCCTGAGATTTATTGATGGTCATAGCAAAGGCAAGTTTTACAGGAAATTGTCTATGTCTCAATTGAAACGGCAACCCTGTTTGAGATGGAGCCAAATCAATTCTTGGAATGACATGTATTTCACCTTTAGAGGAGCCAGTCAAAGACTTAGCTATTATGACATTATTTTTCAATTGGAGAACCTCTAGTCTTGTACCATTGCAAAGACCCCTTCTGGTGTTAAGATTTCTTAACAGCATAATAATTGCTCCAATCTTTAACCTCAATTTGTGAGGTGGCATGTCAGAAGGCGGGACTATTTGAATGCCATGGCAACTTCACCCCATTGGCTAGTACAGTTACACAAGCAACCAATAAGCTATCGGCGACAAACAGACACTTAAGCCGCATATAATAAAGATTATATTATTTTCTAGATGAAAAACTGTAAACTTACCTTTGCCTGACCCTGTATTTCTCTTTGATTTTTTGCCCAAATTGTTCTGCCCTTGGACGTTTGGAGCTCTTTTATTTTTATGTATGTAAGTATTTATTAGTGAGAGAGAGAGAAAGAGGGAGGAAGGGATAGAGATGAGAAGCATCAACTTATAGTTCCATCACTTCAGTTGTTCATTGATTGCTTCTCATACGTGCCTTGATGTGGGGAGGGGCTCAAGCTGAGCCAGTGACACCTTGCTCAAACCAGCAACCTTGGGCTCCAAACCAGTGATCTTTGGGCTCAAGCCAGAGACCTCTGGGCTCAAGCCAGCAACCGTAGTATTGTGTCTGTGATCCCACACTCAAGCAGGTAACTTCACACTCAAGCGAGCAACCTCGGGGTTTCAAATCCAGGACCTTAGTGTCCCAGGACAATGCTCTATACACTACCATCACCAGTTTAGCAGGAACTCTTTTAGTTGGCTCCTATATTCCTTTGTAATAAGTTTCTCATTATGAGATTGGGGGAGGGGGAATCTTGGTTTTGTTTTTGGACAATTTCTGGCACTATAAAATACTCCAGGCTCATCTTGTATATTTTCCACCTGTGTCTTAGAGTCAGCGATTTCTCCAAGGAGGCTTGGCTCCTTTTATTGGAGAATAGTATTAGAAACCATGATCTAGGTCAGGCATGGCCAACATCTGGCCCGCGTAATGAGTTTATGCAGCCTGCAATTAAATTTTTAATATACTCTGCTACTTTAAAATCTCAGCTACTCAGAAGCAGAAGCATCTTTGATTATTGGAAATCTAGATATTTAAGAAAATAGTGATATGTGGAAAAGAATTCCACATGTGACTAATCTAGGGTTAACTTCCAATAATTGTTCGAATGGATTCACGATACTTATTTATTTTTTAAAAAAATTCCATTATAAAGATTTACAACTTTTGTACTTGTCTGTACTCGATATGAACTGTTTGACATTTAGCGGCAATGTGAAACCCACATTCTTTTAGGCGGAGTTTGCCAGTGTGCACTCAAGGTCAAACAATTCATTATTTTTGTAGTCAAGTGTGCTGAATCAAGTGGCATTGTAGCATAGACAATAGCTGCAGTTGATAACTAAAAACATGTCCAGGCTGTTTGTAAAACAAAATAATTGTTTTATTTGCGATATAACCCCTTCAAGCTCATTCTATTAATTAAATATTGTTTTGATTGCGATACAATTTGGATATTTATATGGTATGTAATTATATTTTTATTAAAATATGTTTTATTAAAATAATATTGTATATTAAAAATTATTTTCACTCACATTTATTCATAAACAAATTACATAATAAAATTTTGTTTACTTAAACGAATCATTTTTGTATTTAACATTTTTTCATTTTAATATTTTGTCCGGCCCGTGAAAAAAGTTTTCTTTCTAATCTGGCCCGGGGGCAAAAACTGTTGGCCACACCTGATCTAGGTGCTAAGTGTGCTCATTGCTACTGAGGTGTTGGTGCTTCCGGGACCCCTAAGCTGACATGTATTTGTTTATACATATCTAAAAATATTTCAATATATAACCTCTCTATTTGCATTAAGCTAAACATAAATTCTTTTTTTTTAAATCTTTTTAATAATTTTATTTTTAATGGGGCGACATCAATAAATCAGGATACATATATTCAAAGATAACAAGTCCAGGTTATCTTGTCGTTCAATTATGTTGCATACCCATCACCCAAAGTCAGATTGTCCTCTGTCACCTTCTATCTAGTTTTCTTTGTGCCCCTCCCCCTCCCCCTTTCCCTTTCCCTCTCCCTCCTCCCCCCGTAACACCACACTCTTATCAATGTCTCTTAGTTTCACTTTTATGTCCCACCTACGTATGGAATAATGCAGTTCCTGGTTTTTTCTGATTTACTTATTTCACTTCGTATAATGTTATCAAGATCCCACCATTTTGCTGTAAATGTTCCGATGTCATCATTTCTTATGGCTGAGTAGTATTCCATAGTGTATATGTGCCACATCTTCTTTATCCAGTCATCTATTGATGGGCTTTTTGGTTGTTTCCATGTCCTGGCTACTGTGAACAATGCTGCAATGAACATGGGGCTGCATGTGTCTTTACGTATCAATGTTTCTGAGTTTTGGGGGTATATACCCAGTAGAGGGATTGCTGGGTCATAAGGTAATTCTATTTTCAGTTTTTTGAGGCACCACCATACTTTCTTCCATAATGGTTGTACTACTTTACATTCCCACCAACAGTGTATGAGGTAAACATGAATTCTTATTGCTATCTCTAACCCTAATATATTGTTACACGGATCACTGTGGTCTCCTCCCCTTGCTTCTCAGTCAGCTTTTACTCTAGCAGGGAGAAACCTCTCTCTCACAGTCTGTCATCCGTTTACTTGATTGTTCAGGGTTAATATACATGTATTGTAGAGGAATTTCAGAATTGTTAAACAATACCCCGATGAAAAACAACTTTACCAACTTATGTACAGTTTCCTACATATAATTTCTTTTACCTTTAATTCACTCATTCCCTAAATCGCTTAGGTCATCACTTTTCCCCTTCCTCCCTTAGTGAGGTTGTTTTTTCATACATTGTACTATTCTCTTGTCATAGTCTACATTCTTCCCTAGTATCCTGTGACTTCCTAAATGATTTCCTAAATATTTACACAAATTAAGTTGCTCTGTTTGTGCTGTTTGGACAGATGCATAGTGCTATGTATCCACAATTACAGAATCATACAGAATAGCTTCAACCAGCCTAAAAGATCCCTTGCACTTCATGTATTCAGCACTTCCTCCACCACATCCCTGAACCCTTGGCAACCACTGATCATTTTACTAGCTCTATAACAGTACCTCTTCCAGAATGTTAAGTAGTTGGAATTATACACTATATAGCTCTTTTAGACTGGCTCATTTTAAATAGCTATATGCACTTAAGATGCATCCATGGTTTATTATGACTTGATAGCACATACCTTATTATGGCTGAGTAATATTCCATTGTATAAATGTACCATAGTTTATTTATACACTCACTTATTGAAGAATATGTTGGTTGCTTCCATCTTCCGATGATTATAAAAAAAGATGCCATAAACATTCAGAAACAATCCAGTTTTAGTCCTTTCCATCAATTGAAACAATTACCCTGAACTACTTGCAGTCAATCCCTGCTCTTTCCCTAGTCCTTGATAATTTTGTCCTTTTTTTAGAAGTTATTTGTAAATGTAATCATCATAATCTAGTGTGTCTGGCTCCTTTCATTTACATGTTTGAGGTTCATCTGTGTTGTTGCATGTATCAATAACCCATTCCTTTTTATTGCTGCATAATATTCCATTGTAAGAATTTACTGCATTTTCATGTATTCATCAGTTGGTGAATGTTGCCTTTTTATTTTTTATTTTTGATTATTCTGGGTAATGCTACTATGACCATGCTTTTGTGTGGACATACGTTCTCATCTCTCTTGGATAAATATCTAGGAATAGAATTGCTGGACTGTTTGGTAAGTTTATATTTAACATTTTAAGAAACTATCAAACTGTTTCCCAAAGTGGTCTTACTGTTTTATTCCAAACAACAATATACAAAGGTTCTACTTCCTCCACACCTTCACCAACATGTGCAATGATCAGTCTTTTTGAGTTTAGTCACTCTACTAGGTGTGTAGTGTGTCTTGTGATTTTAATTTGCATTCCCTGATAACTAATGGTATTGAGACTATTTTTATGTGTTTATTAGCTATTTGTATATCTTCTTTGGGGAAATGTTTGTTTAAATCATTTGCTCATTTTCCATGATGGTTGTTTCTCTTCTTATTGAGTTGTAAAATTTATTCTATATAAAAGTTCTTTATCAGATAATGTTTTAAAAATATCTTCTTACAGTCCTTGTTTTTCATTTTCTTAGTGGTATCTTGTGAAGACCAAAAGTTTTTGATTTTGATGAAGTTCAATTTATCAAAATTTTAATGGATGTGCTTTTTCTTTTAACTCCTAAATTGTTTTTAATTCCCTCCACAGAAAATAATAGAGAAAGTTTAAGCCAAAAATAAAGGCTGACTTTCCTATAAAAAGTGTAAATGTTTTTTTACAAAAGTATGTGTAACAGCCTGATCAGGCAGTGTATAGAGCATCGGCCTGGGATGCTGAAGACCCAGGTTTGAAACCCCCGAGGTCACTGGCTTGAGTGCAGGCTCACAGTTGCTGGCTTGAGCATGAGATAATAGACATGACCCACCCCATGGTTGCTGGCTTGATCCCAAAGGTCACTGGCTTGAAGCCCAAGGTCGCTGTTTTGAGCCCAAGGTAAGACAAGGGGTTACTGGCTCAGCTGGCGCCCTCTGGTCAAGGCACATATGAGAAACAATCAATGAGCAACTAAAGTGCCACAACTATGAGTTGATACATCTCATCTCTTTCTCTGCCTGTCTGTCCCTGTCTGTCTCTAAAAAAAAAAAAAAAAAAAAAAAAGATGTATAACATAGGTAAAATTATTTAAAGTTAATAAATTTTTATTTAAGGAATTTCAAATGTTATGAGCCCCTCCACCGCCTGGTTTTTCCTGAGTTTGAGTCTTAAGCCCTTTCATGCTTGATCCAGTTGTCATGTCAGTCATGCCATAATTCTTTTAGTGAGCTTCTTTGATCTCCACTTGAATATGTGCATATTTCAAAAATTCCCCTATAATCACTGGGACCCAATTTCTCCAAGCAATTTACCTTAGGTCCATGGTTAGGATTAGAATAGATGGGCCTGACAGTTTCTCAGTTTCAGACACAAAAAGAAGCATTAGTTACTATTGACAATTATGTCTAACTGAACAGTAAGAAACTATAAGAATATTGTATCAATAAAAATACCAGGTTAGCATGCACAAAACCAGGAAAATCAATGATGCTAGATACTGAAATTCTATTGCACTGTGTTTGAAACCACCAGCAGGAACAAATGGCTGAATGTAGACACTATGCAGGGCACTGGGCTTGCTTCTGATGCCATATTCCAAGGAAATATTTACTGACCCAAGATCACAAAGATGTTCCTCCTGTATATTTTTCTAGACATCTTATAGTTTCAGCTCTAATATTCAAGTCTACCATCAAATTAAAGTTATCATTATTATTTAATAGTAGTACTAAATGAATACTCAATTGTTTCAGTTCCATTTGTTGAAAGGCTATCTTTTCCTATTGAGTTACCCTGACACATTTGTTGAAAATAAATCGACCATGTATATGTGAGCTTATTTCTAGACTATTCTGCACCATTGATCTTTATGTCTATCATTATGCCACTATCACACTGTCTTGCCCTCTAGTACTTTGTGTTCAACTTTGAGCTAGTAGTTATAGTCCTTCAACTTTGTTCTACCTTCTCAAACTTGTTTTGACCACTCTGTGTCCTTTGCAGTTACATAGACTTTCTAGGATCACTTTATTGACATCTAGTAAGAGACGCCAGCTGAGATTTTGGTAAGTCTTATTTTGACTCTCGATCAATTTAGGAAAATTGGCGTCTTAACAATGTCAAGTTTTACAGTTCATGAACTTGATATATTCCTCACTTACCTTTCATTTTTCCAGCAATATACTGTAATTTTTAATGTATAAGTCCTACACTTAAAACTTTTTTCCTAAGTATTTTGTTTATTCGATGCTATTGTGAATGGAACTTTTTTTTTCATTCATTTTTCTGAAGCTGGAAACGGGGAGAGACAGTCAGACAGACTCCCGCATGCGCCCGACCGGGATCCACCCGGCACGCCCACCATGGGGCGACGCTCTGCCCACCAGGGGGCGATGCTCTGCCCATCCTGGGCGTCGCCATGTTGCGACCAGAGCCACTCTAGCGCCTGAGGCAGAGGCCACAGAGCCATCCCCAGTGCCCGGGCCATCTTTGCTCCAATGGAGCCTTGGCTGCGGGAGGGAAAGAGAGAGACAGAGAGGAAAGCGCGGCGGAGGGATGGAGAAGCAAATGGGCGCTTCTCCTGTGTGCCCTGGCCGGGAATCGAACCCGGGTCCTCCGCACGCTAGGCCGACGCTCTACCGCTGAGCCAACCGGCCAGGGCCTGAATGGAACTTTTTATTAATTACATTTTTAGGTTGTTTGCTAGTATATAGAAACACATTGTTGTTTGCATATTAATCTAGTGACCTTGCTAAACTCCATTATTAGTTCTATTGGCCTTTTTTCTTAGACTTCTGAAGATTTTCTACACACAAGTTCATTTCATGTGAAAATAAAACATTTACTTCCTCTTTCCTGATCTTATATGTCTTTAGTTTATTTTTTCTTGCCTTATTTCACTGGCTGAAAGCTCTAATACAATGAATTTCCCCAAATTCAGAAAGAAAAACTTAGACCTTCACCACAAAGAATGATATCAATTGTGAGGTTTTTAAAATAGATACCTTTTTCATTAAATTAAGGAAGTTATCTTTTCTTCTTGGCTTGTTAGGAGTTATTAACATGAATGGGTGTTGGACTTTATTCAAATGTTTTTTTGTGCAACTATTGAGATGATTTTATGGTTTTTGCCCTTTATCTTCCTAATATAATGTATTATTTTAGTTGATTTTTGAACTTTACTCTTGCAGATGCATTTTTTCATTGTTTACAATCTTTTTCACACATTAATAAATTTGATTTGCTGATGTTTTGCTTAGGATTTTTTGTTTCTATTCTCATGAGGGGTATAATTCATAGTATCATTTATTACTTTCCTTGTGATAGCTGTCTCTCTTTGATATTAGAGTAAAGTAATTCTGGCCTCATTAAATAAGTTAAAAAATATTCCTTCTTCTATTTTCTGAGTTTGTATATAATTGGTGTTATTTTTCCCTTAAATAATTAATAGGTTTTTACCAGTAAAGTCATTTGGGCTTTGAATTTTCTATATGGAAAGAATTTTATATAGTAATTCAGTTTCTTTACTTGATATAGATCTATTCAGATTTACTATTCATGTTAGTTTTAGTAATTTCTAAGAATTTGTCTATTAATATGTCAATAAATTTTATTTAAATTTTCTAATTTGTTAGCATAAAATTGTTTATAATATTCCTTTATAGCTGTTTTCATTTCTCCATGATCCGTGTTAATGTATCTCTTTCATTCCTGATTTTGGTAATAATTTCTGTCTACTTCTGTTTTTACTTAACTGGGAAAGGTAAAGGTTTATCAATTTTGCTGATATTTTCAAATAACCAAATTTTAGTGTAATTGAAATTCTTTATTGCTTTTGTCGTTTCCATTTTACTGATTTCCATCCAGGTCTTTATTATTCTTTCTTTCTATTCCCTTTGGATTTGATTTGCTCTTCTTTTCTTAGCTTCTTGTGATAGAAACTTAAATTATAGATTTTAAATCTTTTTTTCTTTTTACCATAAGCATTTAAAACTGTTGGTTTCCCTCTAAGCATTATTTTAACTATATCCCATAAGTTTTTCTTTTGTTTGTTTTCATTTTTAAAATAGTTTGCAATATTTTCTCATTTCTCTTGTGGTCTCTTTTTTTGACCCACGGGTTATTTAGAAGTGTACTGTTTAATTTCCAAATAGTTGAAGATTTTCCAGATTTCTCTGTGTTACTGATTTCTGATTTAGTTTCATCATAGTCAAGCATACAAAAGAAGCATTCACTGAAGAAGCCAGGATTTGGATCCTGTCATATTAGACTCCATATGCTCCTGGGAAGTTTTTCTTCCATTCCTCCTCTCTCTTTCTTTCTCTCCATGCTCTCCTCTCTACACAATTGTTCTGCTAACATCCTTCATTCCCCTTTTAGGTACACAGTGGTCCATAACAAGTTATCTGTCTCTTGTTAGAGCTCAGACACTATGACAAACTCATTCACAGTTGTCAATAATTGATCATGGGTTGCCGTATATAAAGGTATGACCAAGAGTGGGAATTTTATCCTATTCTTATTTCATCCCATTTTTGTAATTATCTCTAACTGAACTGGTGGAGGATCAAAAAGGGGAACCCAAGATGAGCACAGAAGAAGGGAGTTTATTTTGTTGTTGCTGCTAATGTATGTAGTATGTGTGGTGGCAGCCACCTGTGTCATCTCGACTGGATCTCCAGTCTTGTCTGTTTAGGCTGAGGAGCAACATCCCTTTGGGATACAGATGAACAGCCATCACAAATCATTTCACAACAGTTTCGAGGAGAAGCACCAAAACTGATGTTGAAATTATAGAAAGGTCTTGTGGTTCAGTGGATAAAGCGTCAACCTAGAATGCTGAGGTCACTGGTTCAAAACCTTGGGCTTGCCTGGTCAAGGCAAATAGGAGTTGATGCTTCCTGCTCCTTCCTCACTTCTCTCTCTCTCTCTCCTCTCTAAAATGAATAAATAAAATCTTAAAATAATAATTTTTAAAAAACCACAGGAAACAATTATTTTTTAAGAATTATAGAAAGAATTTGCAAATAGATTGATGATACTATAATCCTGAGTGAGTAACTGGAAAATATGGGGAAGGCAGAGAGGAATATTTCCTGAATGAAGATTTAGATAGATAGATGACAGATAGATGATAGAGCTTCTCTCTGTTCTATGACAAAATAGTGATCACCTCTTCAGCATAAAATGCCTCATTCAACAATAATCTCTATCAATGAATACAGATTTTATTGTATCGCCAAAGAGTTAAAAAAATATTTGCTCTTTGAAATCTGTGCCGATAGGAAAAAAATACAAGAAGATCAGACTTTAAGCCAATTTAAAGTACTTGGGGAATTTCAGAAATGTTACAAACAATTTTAGATGCATACAGTATTATTACATTTTAATACTTTCCTAGAGCCACTATCCTTTTTTGATCCTTCAGAGCGATTAAATTTTGATTTTTAAAAAATGTTCTTTTCTCCATATGAGGAAGATCTGTCATGAAAACAATAGCAAATCAAAAGAGTGGGCATTTCAATTTCCTCACATAGTTAGAATCCTCAAGTTTTGTCCCAATATTGTAATAATGGGTGCACTAGCACAGGGCAGCAGGAAGGGAGTGTCCACACCAAGAGGAACACCCAGTAGAGAGTCCTGCACACTTCCACTGCCCGTCGCACTCCACCAGGCTCGTGCCTTACGGTGCAGAAACAGAAAGGAGCCTGCGGGTGAGAAGATGAGAGCTTATTGGGCTTCTAACGGAGGATATAAAAGGTATGTGTACACAGGTTACATTTGTGTGTGTACATACATGACCTTTTTCTCATTGTAAAAGTCTTGAGAGTGTTGAAAGTCTTGAAAGTTGGACTTGAGGAACCAATGGTAATGCCTATTCTTCTCCATTTAATACCAATTTAATACCAAAAGAAGTCTATTTACCTTGAGCCCAGAAAAGCCGTTTGCTTTTTTTCTTCCACCCTATCCCCAATTTTAATACTTTCTTATCCTTTTTTGATCCTTCAAAGTGATTACATTTTAATCTTTTGGCAATGTTTTTTTCTCCTGTTTAGAAAGATCTATCATGGAAACAGCAGCAAATGTCAAAAGCATGGATATTTACTATTTCCCAAAATGGAATTCTCAAGTTCTTTCTATTTTTTATAATGACAGGAGCACTAGGCACAGGGCAGCATGCCCTTCATACACATGATTGTTTGGTTGCTGGCCTTTCCAAATGGTACCCCTGGACAGCTGTGCGGATGACCAGGGCAGGTGAGGGGCAGAGGTGAGATGGGTAGACAGTTAACTGTATAGAGTGCCTTCCTCGCCTTCTCACCTGGGGCCTGCTTCTGGGCATGTAAAATGTATTGGTTTTTGTTCTGATTTCCCAAACCCAACTGGAAATTGTCAATATAAACGCCTGTCCTCTTTTTCAAAATGTCTGGAGGGTTACCTGGGGAAGCCAGAAATAATACTGACCTTTCCAAGGGTTCTAGGCTCTCAATTTCTTTTTTAATTCTCTCTAGAATAATAAAGCATTAGAAGATCTTCTAGATCAGCATATTAATTTTGCCATTGAGAAACTGACCAGCAGAGAGGCTGTGACACTATGTCAGGTCTCACAGCCAGTCCCCACCCTGTCGGGACTTGAATTTGCTTCTCAGGTCTTCACAGAATGACATTCTTTCTGCTCACTGTGCTGCCTCCTTGATGGATGCTGGCAGAACTTTTTGGAGAAAAGGACTTTGCATTTTTACAAAGACCATTTAACTTTTTTTTCTTTATAGCACTGTGCAATATTATGAGTACAATTTTGTACAGAAACATTATTTCTTACTATTAATTCTTCTCTCTTCCTTTCAGACATCAGAGAACTGAAGAGCTGAGTTGCAGCAACTCCCACAGAGTCTCAGAAATACACCCAGGACCCTGTCTCACAGGGCAAGCACTCAGTTCAGGTTTTGACAGAAGAATGTGACCCAAGCAAGAACTGTCGCTGTCCATTCACACTGAGCCCAAGAGCGCAGCATCCCTTCTGACAATTCAACAATTCAGCTCCCCCTTCCCAAATAAACTAAGATTTGGGTTGCCAAAGGCACTCACAGGCTACAGTGCTAAGCCTGCCTGACACTAACACCATGCTTTGATCACTCAGTCAAGTCAAAGGGCATTTATTAAGCGCCTGGGAGAGGCTCCCTGCAGGGCCTTCTCTTTGTGTCTCTTAGTTCACACCTCCCGCTTCTCTGAGGCTCCTCAGACTACCCAGGAAAGCTCCCCAGTTGGGTTATCATCAGGCAACCAGAGCAGGAACCTTCTTCAGTTCCTCCCCAGATGTCACTCAAAGTTCAGGATGTACTTCTCTGTGGAACCTGAGCGAGGAGCGCCCTGGCGGGCAAGCAGAGGTACACAGGTCTGAAATTTCAGCCTCTGGCTTCTCTCAGGATGCAGAGCGAACCTTTAGAAGGGTTTTTAGGACAGCAATTTACAGTCAGTAACTGGAAGAGCTGAAGCATTCCTGCTTGCGATGTTTCAGATTCCAGGTTTATGATTTGCCTAAAAATAAATTATTTAAGCTTGGGCTTTAGAAAGAGGAGAAATAAAGTCTTAGAAAGATTTTCTTCAAGTTTTCCATGACATTCTTTACATCAGGAAAGGAGACGTGAGAAGGCAAGATGGAGTTTCTAGAGAGAAGGGGAATCCAACACTATTTCCCCTTAGTTCATCTATGAGCTAACATTTTCCTAGTCATACACATGACCATTTTATGACTCACTCAGACAATTTACTATGAATAAAACGGCATTAAATTTTTTTCGCATGCTTAGGTCAACTATACATACTATGTATACAGTTGGAAATTTTTCCTCACAGCTTATGGTATAGAGATGTTATATTTGTGTCCTCGTTGTCATGGTGACTGGAAAGGTTAACACCAAGCCTCAGGAAACGGAGTGTCTTTGCAATAAGATGTCATAAATGTGTGTGTGCCTCCTAAAAAAGCCTTTTCCAACACAGGTTAAAAATCCCAGATCTGCTGTCTTAAAATTAACTTTCCATTACCAGCATGTAAGTTATTACCTAAAGAGAATATTTTCAAAACACTCTCTTTTAACTCACTCCTTTTCTCTCTAACCTGTAATTGGATGGCCATTTATCTCAAAAGACAATGTACATCTTGGGAAACATTTTTTTTAAATGTGAATGAGATTGCCAATGGGAATAAAATTTAATGAAGTTGTTTTCCTACCGAAACACTTTTTTCCTTTAAGTGCATTTATGCAGGAATAATAAAATATTTTCCCCCAGTTTGTTTAAGAACTTGGTAAATAAACCCGGGCCATGCTAGACAGTGCCAAGCCGTTAAACATTTACCGGCTGTAAGAATTCAAACTTTCCTTTTTGTTGGCTGATGGCCCTTGGGTCCTGGACTAACCTTTTTTATTTCCTCCTATACTTTATCCTGGGAGATGAATTATAAGGGTTGATTCTCTACAGTAACACTACATAGTCGTAGAGAATGTAATACTTATAAGACCTCGAACCATCTTCGCGTTGGATAAAGAGCAAACCTCACACCCACACAGTTTTCTATTTACGTTTCCAAGTGTGAGGGAAGGTGGGTGGGAAAGCTTCATTGAGCACTTTTCCTGTCCCTGGTGCTCATTCCATTAAGATATCAGAAAGAGGATGAACACATCCCTGGGTCTGTAATCCCTGGCTTAATTTTTATCCTCTAACCTAGCATCTGAATTCTCCACAACCCTTGACTTATTTCAAGATATTTCCATGTAGGAAGTATAATAAAAATAAAATCATAGCACTATATTTAAGCATTTATTTCCTATCTTGATATCATCTCATATTTAATACCTAAAAAAAACAAAACAAAACAACAACAAAAAAGCTCAATAACCAGGCCCTTCTTCTGCCATCTGGTGGAGAAATAGAAAAGCTGTGTCTTCACTGATTCCATAAATGCACCATCAGCAGATGTTTATGGGGCTATTATTAGTCTTCATTATTTTATTCAAATAGTACTTATCGAAGCATCTGGTACCATTAAACAACATACTCTTTGAATTAGCCAAACTCAGTCCCCGTCCTGGAAGGACTGTGAAAAATTACATCATTGAAAACTCTTCTTCGATAGCTTAGTTATTTTCCAGTGATAAATTCAACACAGCACAAGACAGGGCCTCTTTAAGACTATGAGGTTATCCTTTTGCTAATTTTAGTAGTAATTTGCTTTATAATGATATTCTGACACTAAGCTGCTCATGTCTTTCTGACTATTTCTAATGAGAAAAAAGAGGGGAGAGATGTGGAGTGGCGAGAGGAGAAACTTTCTTATGACTTACAAAGAAAAAATAAATAAAATTTTGGAAACATTTTTCAGTAAGATCTCTATATGAGAAAAAATAACATTCTTGTGACCTGTCTCCATTTTGATCCATTCCTGATTTACAGGCCAAGGAGAATAAGAATGTGATAATAAAGATGTGATAGGAATTGTACTAACTGCCACAGATTGGAGGAAAGTGACAGCTTCTTCAAATTAGCTTGAACAAAATGACACTATAAGCCTCACATGAGTTGGCTCATGTATAGTCAAATCTCAGTTCCCTTTTTCTTGCCAAAATCCACAAAGAAGAGGCAGCCATAAATCATGGAGGAAATGTGGCTTTTGATGCCAATGGATTCTGGACAGAGGAGTTTAAGACGGAAGGACCATACTGTTTTACGTTAAAAGGAGCTATTGGCTTGGTCTATTACCATATGCTCTGTGTTATTAAGGACACTGAAACCTTAAGAAGGCCTTTTATAACGTTCCAGAATCATTACTATGGCACAGAGAAAAAGTAGTGCTGATATAACCCATGTGCTCAAGCCAAATGGGGCCCTAGAAGGGGATGTGGTGCATAGTAAGCCCCAGCCTCACTTCCTGCTTCTTCCCTTCAGCATCCTCTTGGCCCAAATCTAGGATGAGCGGTCTGTCAGAAACGATCCTCCAGTTTAAAGAAGGGACAGAGGCATCGTCTTGAACATCTCTGATTATAATCATCAATGGGTATATTTTGAATAGACACTGGATATGTGATGCTTTTCGAAACAAAATGAAAATTTATGTAGTCCATAAATAAACTTTGAAAACACACCCTCTGAGCTTTTTATAGCTGCTTCTCCAATGTCCCCCCACATTCCCAGATCTGCTGCGACACCTGAAAAGTGTCTTTCCCCCACCAGAGTGTCCAGTGGATTTGGACCTATGGGGAAACTCACGTTTTACTGAAATAGTTCCTACATTGTAAGCACAGTGTATCTATGGCAGCAAAGTATCCTGAAACCTTCCTTATGACGGAAAAGGAGAAAAATCTACTGAAGCCAAATACATTGGCATTAATACCAAAGGAA